>NW_024041150.1:40974326-41409448 GCF_014851395.1 Micropterus salmoides | reverse complement strand
TTTTAAGAAGGGAGTTCACTGACGCGGCCTCGGGGTCCTGATTGCAAACGCTGTGTCCCTTTAGTTTTCAGTCAAGACTCTGAACAGACTAAAGAACTGAGATCTCAAGAGACTGCTGGTGTGTAGTGACTGAAAGGCAGAGATATAGGTATCTCACATAAGTGAGTACACCCCTCACATTTTTATATTATAATATTTTTGGTGAGGAAGTATGAGAACATTAAAAACTATACATTTGTGGTCAGATATAGTCATATCCAGTAATTCCACAGAGGGAATGCTAAAAGTTGGTGTTTCAACATATGGTCATGTTTGGTTATTGGGTCATCGAACGGTTTTCATACAAAACTCAATGTACTTTGCTGTTATAGAAAAATGAACCGACTATTTCCACCACATCTCAGACATACTTATGCACTAAAGTTTAATTAATGTTTACATTTTTTCCACAGCTGCCCTGTTCAACATGTGGAAGGTGACAAAGTGGATGTTCAGTCCAGCAGATCAACATCACAACAACAGGACATGGAAACAGAGAAAGCTGATGATGAAGATGCTGCTGAGAGCCAAGTGGACTCCAGTGATGACGAAGACAAAGATGGAGATGAGGTGTTCGACGGAGACGACGACTGGAAACCAGATCCTGAGCTGCAGTCGCCAAAGAGAGGAAGAAAGAGTCTAAATTGTCTGGTGTGAAGGGGCAGTTGATTGGTAGCATAAAACGCCCTGTAAAGTCTGTGGAGTTTGGTACAGGAAACTGGGCAGTTTGATCAATCACGCCTGGAGTCACTTTGAGGATCCACTGCTTGTTTGTGGAGTGTGTGGAGAAGTTTGAATCTGTGGAAGATTAAAGGGACATTTCAGAAATGATCATAAAACTAACGACTGTTCATATTGTGGAAAGTCTTTCCTCACCAAAACTAGCCTCAACTCCCACAGCACTCTACACACAGGAGACAGACCGTTTAAATGTGACGTTTGCAACAAAACCTTTGCTCGATTGCCCACCTTAAGTGTTCACCGTTGGGTCCACAGGGCTGATAAACCACACAAGTGTGATATTTGCCCGAAGGCGTTTGGTCTAAAGACGCAGCTCAGAGCTCACAGCAAGATGCACGCAGGTAGAGACAAGTACCACTGCAATGTTTGTGGTAAATCTTTGGCCGACCTGCGATCTTTAACTCGCCACAAGTTGACTCACTCTGAGGAAAGACGTTACGGCTGTGAAGTTTGTGGGAAGCGTTTCAAACTGCCCGGTGGGTTGAAGTCGCACGAGAAGGTCCACACCTCCAGAGACCGGCCGTACCTCTGCCACATCTGCTGCAAGACGTTTGTGACGAATCACAGTTTAACAGCTCACATGCTAACGCACAGCAACGAGAAGCCGTTCACCTGCAGCATATGTAGCACAAGGCTTCGTGTCCAAGGGGGATCTGAACTCGCACATGCGTGTGCACACCAGTGAGGCGCCGTACGGCTGCTCAGATGCGGCCGCCGTTTTAAACGCAAGACTCACCTGAACAACCACGTGAGGAGCCACCTGGGCATCAAGCGTTTGTCTGTGGGTTTGTGGGAAAGCGATCTCTCGCAAAGACCACCTGGCGGCACACATGAGGACCCACAACGGAGAAAGACCTTACAAGTGCACCGTCTGCAACAAAACCTTCACTCAGAGCCACTGTCTGAAAACACACATGAAGATCCACCAGGGGAAGAAAACCTGAATTGACCAAAGTTTTCCCATTTTAGAGGGCTGCATGATGTTGGAGCCTGATCAGACAGAACGCGTTTTTATGAAGTGGAGACGCTGTTTTTTAACTGTATTCTATTGGCAGTGAGCGTTCTGCGTGCTGTTTATGCGTCCTGGGTGCCTCGCGCTCGAGCGCACAGAATTGAAAAACCAAGACAGCTGTTTCAGTGGTTGCCTAGCATCATAATAAAACGCGGCGCACTGCTCTTTTCAAATCCAACCAAAAAAAGGCCTGCTGTGCACCTCGCGTTTGTGAACCTGCAAAGCTCTTTCTGTCTGATCGGGGCCTAACCCTTCTTAAATGTGACTCCACTTGGATTTCATCAATAATCCATACAGGATTACCAAGGAAAACAAGATGCCAATGTTGTTGTTCAGAGTCAAATGTACTTTAACTGATATACCATGTTTAATAAGTGTTAATCTGAAGTTTTGCCAAAATGTGATTGCAGCCTGAATGAAATAAAGTCATTTTGAGGCAGAAATAACCTTTCAGTCAATAAGTTGAGGCTCCGTTTCTGAAAATATTCAGGGCCCCGAAACAATACAAGTGTACCAAAGTTTCATGCTTCTGTGAAAAAATAAAAAAATTTCACATATCATCTGGACTAAAACTTAATTTACATGATTGTTAATAAGAGTCAACTAAATATATAATGCTACATGATCAATACAAGGCTTCAAATAGACCTGGTGATCGGTATTGGCCAATACTGCTTCCAGCGATCAGCCCCAAAAGTCCTCTAGTCGCAGACATCCTCCCCTGTTGAGAGATGGCCTCTCTATTTTGGTTTAGATAGCTTCCTTCGTTGTTTCATTTCACCATTTGTTCTCCCTGTCCATGGGTATAAACATTGTTTTCCTTGAAAGAGTGTCTAATATTGGTAACCTGATCATTGACCCTTCTGTGATGAGTTTGTGTAGTGGTGCTTTAGTTTCCCCAAAATACAGGTCTGCTGGGTTTTTTTTAGGGATGCACCGATCCGATATTGATTTCGGCTATTGGTCTGATTCTAACCGCAATTGCTGGATCAGGTATTGTGAGAATGTGCTGATCTATTCACTTCAGTTACGCGCGTGGTAGACCAGAACATTTTGCTAGGAGAGCTAACGTAGCATTTTTGGAGTCTTTAGCAAGCAAAATCTAAGAAGCAAAAAGTAATTAATGTAATTTATTTGTAAGAAGCTGGCTCAGTATTCTCAGTAACAATATAATGGCATAGACGGCAAAGAGACCGTAGAAGACATCAGAGGAAGCGAGGAAGTGACTGGACAGTAATAGTAAATATGTGACTGGCTTTTATTCGTTGGCGTGAGCTAAAAGAGCAAGACAGATGCCAAGCCGGTTAGCTTTCTGTTGGACTGGTTGGTATTAACTTATTAGCTGGTTTGCTGTGTCTTGTATTTTTTTATGCATGCTTGATGTTTGCCTGTGTTAGCAAAGTAGTTTTTGAATCACAACAAATGCACATGCGCAACTGTGAATTACAAATGGTAACTTAGAGGCGCCAAATCTTACATAATGTTTCCTTACACATGATGAATGATTCCTAGTCTTTTCCTCACAGTGAGGAATAAATCATATTCGTTTTTCATTGGTATCTGTTACTCGGAATCAGCCGATACCCAAAGACCAGACATCGGTATCTGTATGTAGACAGCATACTAGATTGCTTTTCTTGTGTATCTATCGCAGCATGTTGCAATTGTTGTTGCAATTTTCCTAAGTCTGTGTCCCAATGTTGTTGTGTTTACTCTTCTTTTCCTCATCACCCGTAGTGTTGTGGTGTTCTTCTTGCATCTTGTGGCTCTTTTCACAATGGTCAAGTTTGGATATCAACAAGCTTGTAAGTGCGTTCTTCAGGTGTTTATGTGCTTTCTCTTGGGCTTGGTTACTTGTTGAACAGTTGAAGACATTCAATAGAAATTAATAGAAGTAATCAAAAGTAGTTGGTTACATTGCTTTAAATAGTTATAATACTGTTGCATTTGAATAGGGTAAGTCACCTTCCCAACACTGTATGTGATGTACTGTATAGATACTGTATGTATGTTTTAGAACTTTCATTGATTACTTTTGAAGCTCTTCATGGCCTCTCTCCCTGTTACAGTATCTCTCAAAAGTGAGTACACCCCTCACATTTTTGTAAATATTTGATTATATCTTTTCATGTGAAAACACTGAAGCAATTACACTTTGCTACAATGTAAAGTAGTGAGTGTGCAGCTTGTATAACAGTGTAAATTTGCTGTCCCCTCAAAATAACACATCACACAGCCATTAATGTCTAAACCGGTGGCAACAAAAGTGAGTACACCCCTAAATCATTTTTGTTGCCAGCGGTTTAGACATTAATGGCTGTGTGATGTGTTATTTTGAGGGGACGTGAAGTTTCATTGTTGACGCGTCGTTACAGAAATGCTGTTTAAGGGAGAGATAACAGACTTTGTATTAAGAACATTTCTGGTTGCTTATTTCTAAATGCAGTGCAATACATGAAATGCTAGGGGCAGTATCGCTTCCACTGTCTGCCATGACTGCTTGACTGTAAAGCTTGATTTATACTCCTCCGTAGGGTCTACGCCGTAGGCTCCGCAGGTAGCCATGCATTTATACATGTGCGTCGTTGTGTCCGTAATTCTGCAATTACAGCCCCAAACACTAGTCGGCAGTAGCGCTACAGCGTCCACTGTGTTGACTTTTGCCGGTCAAGCTAACTTCCGGTTTAGCGCTGCGCTAACATGAATTAGGGTAAAACTGTAAACGTGCGGCTGGTGTAGCCTTTTGAAATGTTACCGACCGAGTGGATCACATTTCGTTCGGGTTGCGATGGTCAAATATATTGATCCACCATGTTAAAGCCGCCGTTTTGGCCTCTAGTAAATGTTACTATAAAGCACGGGGTACTTCCTGTCGGCTCGGAGGTATTGCAAGGCTACCCAGCCGACCAATCAGAGCTTACGGTCCGCGTCGACTTGACGTGTAGTTACAGTTTTGAGGAGGTGCACGTCAGGCGACTTAGCCTCTGCGTAGCCCCATAGCCTACGCCATCACCTTCGCCGTCGATTTGACGCGGGTTTATCGTTGAACTACTGCCAATTTTTCACACACAACGCGGTAATGCAAATAAACACAACCCACGTTTACTACAGCTGTATGTACACAAAGTCAACATTTTGCTGGAATTTAATTGCAAAAACACAGATCAAACTGATGCCGAAATAACTACAATGTGATGCCGATTTGTTAAACATGAATTCATGCTTTGTCAGGTCTGTCAGGAAGACCGCAGGACAACAACTTTTAAAATGTTTGTTTTCTGAATGGAGTTTGGATCGATCAGGGCTACGTTTTGCTAACTTGCTCACAGTAAAGTACGATAGTTGAAATAAAGTAACGGACAGTAACAGTAAAGTACAGTATATTTTCTGAACTCACCAGGTAATTCAACTTGCTCGCTTTCTTTTCTCCAACAGAGCTCTGAGTGCCAATCAACACTAACAACAACACTGGAGCTGGATGTGCACGGAAGCATTTTACTCTGAGCTCCTCCTGCGAGTAAACGGCGTAGTTGTTTATTTGTTCAAAAGCTGCAGCGCTGCTCCTGGCTCTGTCCTCGGCTTTTCCCCGCTGCTTAGTAGTTCTCCGTCGGCCAGCGGTGTCTTACTTCTCTGCTTTGCCTGGTCCTCTGCACACAACGCTCTGAAGCCGTCGGTGACATCCGGATAATCTCGACGCTGATAGGCTATGGTGACTCAGAGACATGAGACTTTCTCACTCAAGCTGAACATTTTCAACTCACACGAAGGCCTCCGCGTTGCCGACAGCGCCCCATCTGCACCAACAGGAAATCTTGGCTCTCCGTGTCTTTGCATTGACTTTGTATGTAAACGCACTGTCCCGAACGCTCACTTTGCTTTTGGTGTGAAATCAGCATTAGACTTACTTCCTCAGTTTTATTCTCCAACGACCAGACATTAGGCTGTTGCAATAATCTCATCACGCCTGGATTATTGCAACAGCCTTTTCACCTGTTTAACCCAAAAATCTATTGATCGACTCCAGACTGTCCAGAACTCAGCTGCCAGGCTTTTAACCAGAACAAAGAAATATGACCACATCACTCCTATTTTAGCTTCATTACACTGGCTCCCAGTATGTTTTAGAATTGACTTTAAATTCTATTGATCACTTTTAAAGCTCTTCATGGCCTCTCGCCTTGTTATATTTCTGACCTTTTAGTCCCATACGCACCAGCACGTACCTTGAGATCCTCGGGCAGAGGTCTGTTGTCTGTTCCAGAGTCTCGACTGAAACTAAAGGGGACAGAGCGTTTGCTGTCAGGGCCCCGAGGCTCTGGAACAGCCTGCCCGAGGAAATCAGGTCGGCTGAGTCAGTGAACTCTTTTAAGTCCCTTCTTAAAACATACTTTTATAGGAGAGCCTTTCCCGATCTTATTTGACTTTATTTTATCCCTTTTATCTTATTGTATTTTACTAATTTTATATTCTGTATTTTAGTCTTTTCAATGTTTTCATGCTCTTATCTTGTTTTTTTGTATTATTCTTTACACTTGTTAAAGCACTTTGTAACTTGTTTTTGAAAAGTGCTCTACAAATAAAGATTATATTATTATTATTATTAGCCAGGAGTAGGCTGGGGAGTGGAAAAGCCTCCCCGCTCACTTTCCTCTCTTCATTCTCTGATGTTTCCTCCAGCTTGTTGCTTGTTTTGTTGGGAGATGCTAGTTATCATTTACAGATCTGCTGCACTCAGTACAGTCACCGCAATTTCTTTTCCAGTTTTGATTAATGTATTTCTATCATAGATTAGCAAAAATTAAGGGAACTACTGGTTGCTGCGTCTACTGTTGATGTTTTATAGTTCTCATTTAAATAGTTTTACAGTGGGTTATTTCCAAATGACAACATTTTGTATTGCAGTTTTGACTGTAGAAAACGTAGCTACATTATTTACAGAAGTGTGGATGTCCATTTACATCAGTAGGGCTTATTACCTTCATCTGTCCTTTTATCATCATCCTGAAAAAGCAAAAGACATTAAAGTTACAGTAAAGATAAGTTAACCCCCAGACATATCATCACAAAGCCCTAACATACCAGGAGCTGAAACCAGAGTCCCCTCAGCCAGCTGGTCCTGAGGCTCTCTGCAGTAACAAGTTCCCAACAGCCTCAGGACAGCAACACCAACTCAAGCCAAACCAAATTATCAGCAAGCAGAAAGAAAAAATGTTGAATACTGAAATGAAATGAACAAAACACAAAGTAAATTACAATGTTATCTGACCCTAAAAAGAAAATTCACACTGGCAAATTACCTGAGCACAATAAAAACTAAGAAACATGTTGACAACATACAGACTGAGTGAACACAGCCTGGCCACAGAAAAGGGTCGCCACAGACAGAGCTGGCTACCACAAGAGGAGAGACTCTGCTCCCAGTGTGACACGGGACAGGTAGAGACAGAGCTGCACTTTCTAACCTCATGCCCCAAATATAAAACACAAAGACAAAAACACTTTGCAAACTTTTCACAAATATACCTCGAATTCAAATCTATATCACAGAAACTCCAGGACAACCACTGGAAACTTAGACTAATAAATAATACTAGTTATACTATTAACTACTAATAATATAGTAATAGTACAAATTTTCAAATTATTATTATTTTGATTATTTGATATTTTAGTAATTGTGTTTTTAAATCTCACATTGATAGAGATTTTTTTTAAATTAACCAAATTTTGTTTTTGTCTATTAATATACACACACACACACGCGCGTTTAAGGTTTTATCTATTTATTTTATTTAAATTTTTATTATATTATTTTTTAAACATACACGCATATACATGTACACGCCTACTATTTTATTTATTATTTTAATTAAATTATTTTCATTTTCTAACACACGCTTATTTTTTATTTTTAATATTTACTTTTACGTATATTTTATATGTTTTATTAACACCCAAACACAACTTTCACTGTTTTATTTCCTTATTTAATGAAATGTATGAAATTCATTGTCCTTATGTAATTTATATGTAGCTTTGGCAATATTGTTGCTAGACATTCATGCGAATAAAGCTAATTTAAATTTGATAAGCGAATCGTTAATAAATACAGTTAACTCATTTAATCCACTGGATGGTTGTGTTTATGCAATTGTGGTGTAGAAACAGCGGCACCAACATTTTTAACCAACAGGAGGCGGTAAATAATGAACGGACTCCTTTGTTTGTGCGTCTCGCCGGACACAATTTGTAGCTGCACCGAAACCCAAAACCACGCCGCTCGATCGAGCAGGTTCTTCCGCCTAAAAACACAACGTTACAGCTGTAAAAGTAAATTAAAGATGATTTACTGGATGAAGAGGAACAAAGGCGGCTCGGGGATTCCCGACAGCGTCAGTATCATGTCTAAGTCGGAGATCTTGAGAGAAATCGTCACCGAGAAACTGACAACAGCCGCGCAGGAAATCTTCGCGGTTGTGGAGAGAACCGTAGCCGGGTACGAGGAGGAGGCTTCGGGTCTGAGGCAGGAGATCGACCGACAGAGGAGGCAGCTGGAGTCTGTCCTGCAGCCTCGGGTCAAACTACAGAGAAGAGGTCAGTGGCTCAGTTATTGCAGGAAGAAATAACGCTGTTAAGTTGCACAGTCACAAACTTCAGGAACTGCATTGGAAAAACTACTAATTTAAAGTTTCTTTGCTCGCTGACAAACCTGCAGACTCCTGAGGACATAGAATGAAAACGTACACACATTTTCATGATGTGACTTACAAATCGGCACAGAAAAAGTTAAACTTAATGTTGTAAATAATGTTGTTTCATGGTCCCTACTGTTGACCTGCAAATAATGGGACGTAACTTGCTGGACTTTGTTTTCTCGTTATTACCGTGGCAAAGCCTGGTTCTGTTCGATGAAGCTGTTATGAAAACACAAGTGGCTTTCAGCTGTTGATAGCAGCATTTTTATGGAACATCTGTGAAATAGTCAACTGAGTTTCTTTTTGCTTCTGATTGAAAACAGAAGACCTGATCCCACGTCAGGAAGGCCATGAGACTGTTGTGAGGTTGGAAGAAGAGGAGGAGGAGGAGGAGCAGACACAGCAGTCAGGTGGGTCTTAACAATTTTCTAAAATAAGGAAAAATTATGAGGAACGAGTCAATTAGAAGAATAGGGGAAAATTATAGTCCTTATTATGTTTAGTGTGTAAAATAAATTAACTTAACTAACCAAAGCTGTCAGATGGAGAGGAAACCGTGTGAATTATTATCACAGTATCAAAATGTACTGAAACGCACGCTGAAGTCATTTTACATAAGTTGTATATTGAAAACCACAAATACAATCAAATTAATTAAATTAAATAACAGCCAACAATACCTTTTATGTAAGATATATCAAATGTGTATTAGTATTAAAGATGTTATTTAATTATATATTGTTATGTGAGTAAATGCACAGTTATATAAATACATAAATAAGTCTGAAGAACACAGTGATTTTAATTGCAGTACACTCAGTTGTTGGGCAAGTCTGCATATTTAGTTTTATTTTATGTGTTTATTTAACTTTTAGCGTTTTTAATATTAAAAAATTCCAATAAATGATATGAAAAAAGATCAATTAGTTGAGCGACATAAAATTTAACTATATAATTTTGGATAGTTAATTAATAGTTTAGTAGTTTAACAAACTGTTATGAGAATAAAAAGCCTGTCTTCTTAAATGTGACTGTTCGCTGGTTATTGTGGGGTATGAGAAGTTGTTATAGGCACTTTTTATTTTACAACCTTTGACTCTATCCGTGTCCAGATGTGGAGGTCAGTGTGAGCCCGGGCCCGTGGCATGATGATGATTGTGATGATGATGATGAAGATGAAGAGGGTGACGGTGGAGAGGAAGAGCAGCAGCTGTCAGCACCACCAGCCACGAGCCCCAGACGAGAAGATCTGAAGGACCCAGACCATCAAATGAAACCAAGGTCACAAATCTCAGTACCACTTGAGACCACAGCTTAAGCAAAAGTATGTGAGTGTCTGTGTCTGAAACAGTTTGCGTCCAGGGTGGGAGGGGTCCTGGAGTCCTGGAGGCGTACAGGTCCTAAAGAGAAGGAAGGTGACAACCAATCACCTTCTTGCTGCGGTGATAATGATACGCTGCAGCCTGCCCTCGTCCCTGGCAGTGGCAGCAGCATACCAGATGGTGATGGAGGAGGAGGTGGGGGGTGAGATGGTGGACTGTGGCCAAGCGGTGGTGTCAGGTCTCGCCCATTGTAATTCAAAGTGACAGTAAAACTGGTTCAACTCACAGCAGAATGCAAGTCAACAAACGTAAACAAAACAAACAGAGTGCACCAAAATACCACGGCTGCCCTGAGCAGCACATTTTACATTTACATTTCTTTACACTTTCATTTTTTACTTTCATGTGGTCAAGTGCTGTCGGATTATAATCCGATCACCCAAAACGCATTGTAATGCCAGGTGTAAACTGCCTCTTAGTATCTTTTGCTTGCGTGCTTTTAGCTGGTGATGTTATTTAGTTAATCCTCATTTAATAAAAAAGTAACAATTCTAATTCATTTGCTCGTCTATGACAGTAAACTCAAACATTTTGGGTTGTGGACAAAACTAGACATTTGAGGACGTGTTAATTGATAATGCAAAATCATTAAATGTAGCCTTGGCACGCTTATTAGCTTAGCATGGTTGCTAAGGATGGTTGTTTGGTTGTTGAGCAGCACGGTGCTGGTGATAGCAACATGTTGTTAGGTGGTTGTTATTAGCTAGCACATTGTTAGCTGGTGATGTAGTACTGTAGCCAAATGAAAGGAAATTTTTATTCTACATCATACAATGATATTTTGGACAACAGTTTGTTTGTCCACAACACAAAGCAGCTCCATAAATTATTGGTTTTCCCAGTTGGAGAAACTTGACTGGCCTGTACAAAGTTCTGACCTCAACTTCATCCAGCTTTGACATGAACTGGACTGTGAGCCCGATCTGGCAGTGCTGGACCTCACTGAAACCTCTGGTGTCTGAATGAGAACAAATTCCTGCAGCTGGTTCAACATCTGGTAAAAGCTTGAAACCAGCAGTGTGGAGACTGTTGGAGCAGCAGATTGATGAACCACACATGGGTGTAATGATGCTTCAGTGTCCACAAACTTTTAGTCATGAACAAGTACAGTATGTTCACTAAAGTGATAATCGATAGTCAGAAGTGATATAACTGCAATAAACACTAAGCTGTCTTACTTAATAACCTTCTAACAACCTTCATCCTCTAGGTCCATTTCCCCCACAGCCTGGTCTGACAGGAAAAGGGCCAGCAGACCTCAGATCAGTGACACACAGAGCCACATAGATCTCAAAATTCGTTTCCTGGAAGACTCAAAGATCAATGTGCTCTCAACAAGCGGTACATTTCAGAGACTTATACGTAATGATTAATTAGTGACTTCATTAATACTTTATCTGCACAGAGGCTTCTGTTGGAAAGACTGACTTATCCTCACAATAAATTGTTGTCTGTTTTAGGGCTTTATAAACTTCCGGTGCAGGAGCTGCAGTGTCCTCGTGGCCTGCAGGAGACGGACTTCCTGGACCTGCTGAGGTCCACCTTCCCTCAGCTGGCTGATCAGAAACAGTTTGACTTCTGCACATTTGGCAGGAGCAGGATGCCCCAGCCTCTGACAGTAAATACACTGACACCAGAGGAGATCTACAAGCGGCTCATCGACGCACGAAAGACTTACCTCTTCATCCGACTGAAGGTACTTTGGACTAAAAACAGCATGAAACTGTATGTCTACACAGGACAGTGTCCTCTTTGCATCATCAGTGTCGTTTTTAAAGCAAAATATCCATGAAATTAACGTGTTGCAGTTCTTCTTGTTTGTTGTGGCATTTAAATGACAGCAGGGTAACATTTGTTACAGAAATATATTTTCTGAACGTCTTTCTGTGTTGCCCCTTTGTCATTTTGAAATTGTTTGATTTTTTGGGAACAACCCTGTTACAGACTGAAGAGGATCCTCAGAGCAGCAGTGAAGACCGTCATCCTGTTGAGAAACGAGATGATTCTCCATCCAGCTCTGCCTCCACGTCAGCTGATCAAACCCAAATGAACCCCAGGTAACTACAAACTAAAGAGAACGACACATCTGAGGCACCTTCTCCCCACACTCACACAAATACCTAAACCTCTGGTCTCCCTCTGCAAACACACCGGCTTGCCCCGCCTCTCTCTGTCTCTCTCTCTCACTGTATGTGTCTGCTCCCCTGACTTTCTCCATCAGCAGTATGTGTCATAAAGTCGCCGCATGCCGGCATGTTAATGACGTAGCCTATCAAACGAATAAAAACATCTTCACTTATGTTTTCACCGTTGCTTTACCTCCATAGAGGATCTCCTCCTCTGTGTTCACTCTTGTTAATAATTTTAATTTTACATGTTAAATTTAGCTGCATTTTCTGATTACACAATCACTTTATCAAAACCCATCATTCTTTGTTGTATGATACTTTTCACATAGCTGGGTGTCCTCCCTCAGGAGAATCTTAGGGAGTTTCCCATTTGGCTCAAAAATGCCATCATCTCTCACAGGTGGTTCCTTTGAACCGCTATTCTTGGCATTAAATGCTCATTATCTCCCATTCTTGACGCTGATGTTTACTTTGTTGGGTATTCCCTATATTTTGTTTACAGATAATTACTCATACTCCTCTATTCCCCTGCTTCAGTCTGTCAGTATGCTAAGTATGCTCACAGATAATTGCATCCTCCCTTGTTGCACCTGGATCCTTTTCTCTTAACAACCACAGCATGATCGTTTGATCCGTGACCTTTGACGTCTAAAGCCTCGAATATAGTTCGGAACGGACGGGTACACGGACAGCTGCGGACACCACCGACTACTTCTGTTTATACTACGTGTTGGAGTCAGCTTGGTGGACTCGTTCCAGCGAACCTTCGCGGACACAGAAAGTAAAATCCTTGTCTTAGAGCTTAAACTGCCAGTAATAGTTATCTTTGTTTAAAGCAAATGATTATACATTATTATACAGAGTGAAAGATTAAACTTTTGGAACACAATTTGAATACTCATATAATAATTGCAACAATGAAATGCTGAAAATAACAGCAAATACACAACACCACCTGACGTCATCGTCTCTAGAAGTAGAATAGGAGCAGGAGCCAGAGCCTTCAGCTATCGGGCACCTCGGCTGTGGAATTAAACCCTTGTTTGGGTTTGGGAAGCATCCATATTGATGTAATGTGCCAGTTTCTACAAACCTTTAGCCATGAACAAGTACAGTATGTTCACTAAAGTGAGAATCAACAAGTCAGAAGTGATACGACTGCAGTAAACCCTAAGCTGTCTTATTTTGTTATTAACCTGCTAACAATCTTCATCATTCAGATCCATTTCCCCCAGAGGCCAGTCTGAAAGACCCAGCAAACCTCAGATCAGTGACACACAGAGCCACATAGATCTCAAGATTCGCCTCCTGGAGGACTCGAAGGAAAATATGCTCTCTAAAACTGGTACATTTCCAGTACTTTATGACGGATTAGTGGTGAATTAATAAGTTATCTGTAGAGGATTCTGTTGGAAAGATTAACCTCACAATAAATTGTTGTCTGTTTTAGGGCTTTATAAACTTCCAATACAGGAGATGCAGTGTCCTCGTGGCCTGCAGGAGGCGGACTTCCTGGACCTGCTGAGGTCCACATTGCCTCAGCTGGCTGATCAGAAACAGTTTGACTTCTGCACATTTGGAAGGAGGAGGAGGCTCCAGCCTCTGACAATAAATACACTGACACCAGAGGAGATCTACAAGCGGCTCATCGACACAAGAAAGACTTACCTCTTCATCCGACTGAAGGTACTTTGGACTAAAAACAGCATCAAACCGTATGTCTTTACACTGGACAGTGTCCTCTTTGCATCATCAGTGTAGCTATTAAAGCAAAATATCCATAAAATTACAGCTTTTTCCCCAAAGCGTTGTTTGATGAAGGTGTTGCAGTTCTTCTTGTCGGCATTTGAATGACAGCAGGCTAACATTTGTTATAGAATAATATTTTCGGAATGTCTTTCTGTGTTGCCCGTTTGTCATTTTGAAATTATTTGATGTTTTTTTTTGGGAAACAACCCTGTTACAGACCAAAAAGGATCCTCAGAGCAGCAGTGAAGATCCTGTAGATGATTCTCCATCCAGCTCTGCCTCCACGTCAGCTGATCAAACCCAAATGAACCCCAGGTAACTACAAACTAAAGAGAACGACACATCTGCTCACAGGTCCAGCACTGTGCAAAGGTTTCAGGTAGGTGTGGAAAAGTATGAATTCTTTCAAAAGGCTAAACGTGTGAGAAAATTGATGACACACACACAATACGCTACATTGCCTACACTCTGTTTGTCTTATTCATTTTCTATTTCTTAATGATGCACAACAGTTCCACTCAACGGTTTTGTCCATACATCTGTGCAAAGAAAAGGCAAGGGCACAAGACGACACAAATGCACCATTGTTGTCTATGTAGATTCTCAGTCATCCAGGTCATAGTTATCCAACGAAGGTTAAAGTCAAGGGCAATTTCCAACCTCACCATCCAAGAAAGGAAGGCTGTGACATCTCTGAGCAAGGATCAAAACATCACTATCCTACCTGCTGACAAAGGAAGATGCACTGTAGTCCTTAACACAACGGACTACCAGAACAAAGTCAACACACTACTAATGGACACAAACACATATAAGACACTGAGACGAGACCCAACCAGCGGATACAAGAAAAAGGTCATAGAATGTCTACAACAGTTACAGAAGGACAACACCATCACCCGTGAACAATATTACCGTCTGTATCCTGGAGAAGCCATTCCATGCATTTATGGACTACCCAAGATACACAAAGAAGGAGCCCCACTCAGGCCGATTATCAGCAGCATCAACTCGGTCACCTACAACATTGCCAAACACATTTCTACCATCTTAGCTCCTTTGGTGGGAAACACGCCTCACCACGTCCAAAACTCTATTGACTTTGTAAACAAAGTTCGAGGACTGGATCCAGATGAAACCACGTGACTTCTTTGTTCACCTGCATCCCCACCATAGAGGCAGTAGAAACCGTTAGGAAACGGCTAACACAAGACAACACCCTGGACAACAGAACTAGCCTCAGCCCTGACCAGATCTGTAAATTACTCGACCTCTGTCTAAACACCACCTACTTCCAGTACAACGGTGGATTCTACAGACAGAAGCATGGCTGTGCCATGGGCTCACCGGTATCCCCGATTGTGGCAAACATCTACATGGAAGAAGTGGACTCAACTCCTTCAGAGGAACAGCACCGAGCCACTGGTACAGATATGTGACGACACCTGGGTCAAAATTAAAAGCCAGGAAGTGCAAGCCTTCACAGAACACATCAACTCTGTGGACAGTAACATCAAGTTCACACGAGAAGATGTTCACAACAACAGTTTGGCCTTCCTGGACTGCGCTGTACACATTGAAGAGGACAGGAGCCTGCAGATTGGTGTTTACAGAAAACCCACACACACAGACCAAAACCTACTGTTCGATTCCCACCACCCACTGGAGCACAAGCTAGGGGTCATGAGAACACTGCACCACAGAGCAGAAAACATACCAACAAGCGCCCAAGCCAGAGAGAAGGAACAGAACCACCTGAAGGGGGCACTTACAGCCTGTGGATACCCTAAATGGACCTTTGTGAAAACAGCCAGAAGATCCAAGAAGAACAAAACTACAGGGGAGGAGGAAAAGAAGGTCAAACGCAACAACATTGTGATTCCATATGTGTCTGGAGTATCAGAGAAACTCAGGAGGATTTTCAACAAACACAACATCCCTGTGTTTTTTAAACCCAAGAACACACTAAGACAGATGCTGGTACACCCCAAAGACCGCACACCCAAACACAAGAAAAGCTATCTAGTGTATGCGGTCCAATGCAGTGAGGAATGCACAGACCTGTATATTGGGGAGACTAAACAACCACTGCACAAACGCATGGCTCAACACAGAAGGGCCAACTTCTCAGGTCAAGACTCTGCAGTCTACTTACATCTGAAGGACAGAGGACACTCGTTTGAGGACCACCAGGTGCACATTTTAGACAGAGAAGATGGATGGTTTGAAAGAGGTGTCAAGGAAGGCATCTACACCAGGGTTGAGAAGCCGTCATTGAACAGAGGAGGGGGTCTACGCCACCACTTATCCCCCACTTACAATGCTGTCCTTTCATCACTTCCCAGGAAACTCAACAAACTTAACCTATTGGCCTCAGGTGAAGATACTAACAATGATCGTTCAGTCTTGGCCACCAGTAGTCCTAACGACTGTCGTTACAGCAACCAGGAACACTAACGAACCAGCGGTATCGATCACCCATAGCTGAGTTTCCCTGCCAGTCAGTCAGAACTGAAGAAGTCCTTTGGATGAGGGACGAAAAGGCCTTCTAGTATCTTCAACCAAGTCCAGTTGCCCTTGACTTTAACCTTCGTTGGATAAATGCCCCATTAAGAAAAAAAATGCAGTCAAAAGAAAATTTCAACCCTGAGCTCACCCTACACCCATTATCGTTCTACAATACATGTTAATAGATTACATTTGTCAACTAACAAAATATATAGTGAACAGAAGAATAATCTCAATCAAATTAATATTTGGTGTGACCACCCTTTGCCTTTACAACCGCAACAGTTGTTCTAGGTACAAAGTCAGGCACTGTGTAGGCGTATCGTCAGGTGTATGATGAAACACTTAGACCAAACGGGTGCTAAGGATCACCAATTCAATATGTAGACTCAAACACAATCATTAACTGAAACAGAAACAGCTCTGTAGGAGGAATTACACTGGCTGAGGAACAGCAAGACTCAACTAACAAAGTGAGACTGCTGAAGACAGTTGATGATCAAAGGTCATACACCATGGCAGCAACACGACACAAGGTAGGTTTAATGTCCAACAAGGTATCTCCCAAGCAGAAAATTCAAGGCAGACCGGGGTTCCAGATGTGTTGTCCAAACTCTTTTGAAGAAGCACAAGAAATGGACAAAGCTGAGGACCATAGATGCAGTATTCGGCCAAAGATACTTAACTGCAGCAGATAAAAGGCACATCATGTTTACTCCCCTTCAATGATAAAAAGTCCAGCAGTGCCATCGGCTCAGAGCTGCACAAAACAATGGGACCCTGATACACCCAGTCTGATCAGAAGTGGGCTCCATGGAAGACTTGCGTCCAAAAAGCCAAACTTCCGACGTGGAAACAAGGCCAAACGACTGAACAATGCATAGAAACACAGGAACTGGAGTGCAGACAAATGGCAGCAGGTGCTTTGGAGTCATGAGTCAGAATTTCAATATTTGGCGTAGGGATGAAACCAATGATGAAATTACCTGCCCACGAGTTTAATTATTAGGGATGCACCGAATGTTCGGCCACCGAAATTAATCGGCCCAAAATAGCAAACAAAAAAGCACTTTCGGTGTTAGGCCTAATACGTCAAAAGACCGATTTAAATTTTACCGAACAATTACATTGACAGGTCGGCAGTGTGGAAGCATTTTAAAGTGTCAGAGAAAGACATCGATGTTTGCAGATGCTGAATTGTCTCCTAGCACATCCACTCCATCTGTGGCTGACTGCCAGACTGAAGGCAACAAACAGTCTGACCCGCTTTGAGTGTTTCTATCACTTGTTTCTGAGAAGGCAATTAAGCTATCAGCACCTACATTTGGAGTGCACATGTATAAGGTCCCATGGGCCAGAAGCAGAAGCGAGTGACTTAGGCTGTCCATTGTAAATCCAGCATTGTTAACATCCATGTGTATCTGGCAGTTGTCTTCTTCCCTCTGTGAACGAGAAACAAAATGTCTCCAAGGTGCTTCAAGAGAACCTATAAACTCCACAGCGAAACTTGTCATATGATGCTTTATTTCTTGTTCACATATGGTCCAGAGGATGTCCGACTCTTTCACACCACATCTCAAACATACTTATGCACAAAAGTTTAATAAATGTATTTTTTGTTTTTTCCACAGCTGCTCTGTTCAACACGTGGAAGGTGACAAAGTGGATGTTCAGACCAGCAGCTCAACATCACAACAACAAGACATGGAAACGGAGGAAGCTGATGATGAAGATGCTGCTGAGAGCCAAGTGTACTCCAGTGATGACGATGACAAAGATGGAGATGAGGCTTTTGAGGATGAGGAATGGAAACCAGATCCTGAGCTGCAGTCGCCAAAGAAGAGGAGGAAGAAAGAGTCCAATTTGTCTGGTGTGAAGGGGCAGTTGATTGGGAGCAATAAAACGCCCTGTAAAGTCTGTGGAGTTTGGTACAGGAACCTGGGCAGTTTGATCAGTCACGCCTGGAGTCACGTTGAGAAATCACAGCTTGTTTGTGGAGTGTGTGGAGAGCAGTTTGAATCTGTAGAAGAGTTAAAGGGACATCTTAGAAAGTATCAAAAAACTCACGAATGTTCATTTTGTGGGAAATCTTTCCTCACCAAAACTAGCCTCAACTCCCACATCACTCTACACACAGGAGACAGACCGTTTAAATGTGACGTTTGCCACAAAACCTTTGGTCGATTGTCCACTTTGTGTGTTCACCGTTGGGTCCATGTGGCGGATAAACCACACAAGTGTGATATTTGCCTGAAGGCGTTTGGTCTAAAGACGCAGCTCAAAGTTCACATCAAGATGCACGCAGGTAGAGACAAGTACCACTGCAATGTTTGTGGTAAATCTTTGGCCAGCTGGACATCATTAACTTGCCACAAGTTGACTCACTCGGGGGAGAGACGTTACGGCTGTGTGGTCTGCGGGAAGCGTTTCAAACTTCCCAAAACGTTAAAGGCACACAAGAAGATCCACAACTCCAGAGACCGGCCGTACGTCTGCCACATCTGCTGCAAGACCTTTGTGACAAATCACAGTTTAACAGCTCACATGGGAACACACAGCAACGAGAAGCCGTTCACCTGCAGCATATGTAGCAAAGGCTTCATGTCCAAGGGGGATCTGAACGTGCACATGCGTGTGCACACCAGCGAGGCGCCGTACGGCTGCTCAGAGTGCGGCCGCCGTTTTAAACGCAAGACTCACCTGAACAGCCACGTGAGGAGCCACCGGGGCATCAAACTGTCTGTCTGTGGGGTTTGTGGGAAAGCGTGCTCTCACAAAGGCAATCTGGCGGCACACATGAGGACCCACAACGGAGAGAGACCGTACCAGTGCACCGTCTGCGACAAAACCTTCACTCAGGGCCACTGTCTGAAAACACACATGAAGAGCCACCAGGGGGAAGAAAACCTGAATTGACCGAATATGTCCACAGCACAGAAAACTAGCATCAAAGTTTTCCCATTTTAGAGGGCTGCATGATGGTCTCTCATCCGTCCTCTGGAAGATCTGGACTTAATTAATAATCCATACAGGGAACAAGATACCAATGTTGCCGTTCAGAGTCAAATGTACTTTAGTTGATATCCTACGTTTAATTAGTGTTATCTGAAGAATGTTAAGTTTTATTTCCCCATGATGATTTTGATACAGGAACTAAACTAGTTACAGATGTCCACAACTCCAGAAAGAAGGTTGGTGTGATGCGACTCTGGGCTGCTTCTTTTCCCCACCTCTTTTCACAGGGGAGAAGACATCCCGTGATCTCAAGAATATGGACAATGACTCTGACGTATGAATTTTATTCCCTGTTGTAAGGATGTATTCAGACAGATAAATTACTGTCGGGGCGGCCTGTGGTCACTCTGTCCGGAGCCCAGCCCGACTAGTCTTAACTCTGCGTTGCTTTTCCCCAGTTCAATATCTCATCCCTTCAACCCTGCAATAAATGTTCATTTCTTCTAACTCCAGTGTCCTCGCCTCTTTTAGCTTCTGCGCTTAGGATATACTAACCTAGCCCTAACAAAGTTAAAAACAAATAATAAAATTTTAGTTAGCTTAGGCCTACTCTCTCTCTCACACACACACACACACACACACACACACACACACACACACACACACACACACACACACACACACACACACACACACACACACACACACACACACACACACACTATTGCCATCATCTCTCCCCCATCTGATTCTCACTCTCTCATTCATCCTTCTGCCTTTTACTGACCAGCGTATTAGTTTTTTAAATATAAACAAAGTTAGAATTTTATGCCTGCAACCCACTCAACAAAAGTTGGGACAGAGGCTTGTTAACCATTGTTTTACCTCACATTTTCTTTTAATAACACTTTCTAATTGTTTGGAAAGTGAACATACTAATTGTGCCAGTTTTGCAGTTGGAATAGCAATCGTCCATTCTTGCTTGATACACAACTTCAGATGCTTAACTGTTTTTGCTCGCCGTTGTCTGATTCTCGTCTTCATGATGCACTGTACATTTTCAATAGGAGAGCGATCTGGACAGCCAGTCAAGCAAAGACACTGTGTTCACATAGCCATGCTGGTATTCTCCCGCTGAAATAAGCATGGATGTCCCAGGAAGAGACTTCGCCTTAATGGCAATATATGTCTCTCTAAAATCCCCAAACACTGCGTGAACAATTGTTAGGCAAGTCACTAATTTGACCGTATCATAAGTTTTATGTATACTTTCCAACTCCATATCATATCAGGTGATGTGTATTTGTGTACTGAGGGAGGATGTGGCCTAAGGAGATCAACAATCTAAATCAATGTGTGTTTAATTTTTAGGCAGCCTCTTTTCCTGAGCCAAAATGAGCCAAAAAAGAGATTTAACTAGCATGGCAAAGTCAAAATTTATGAAATTGCATTCAGATCGATGCAACACTCTTGAAATAGCTAAACTGTTGAGGCATGACCACCGGGCAATCAAATGTTTTGTTGCTAATAGTCAACTGGGGCCCGAAAGTGCCACCATATTCCAGAAGTGAAACCTACCTGGAGTGTCCGGAAGTACAAGGCGCCAAGCGCAAGAGACATGGCCACGGTCAGGAAGGCCAAAAGACGACCACTGCTGAACAGGATTTACAAAATGAAGCGTCAAGATTGGGCAAAAAAATACCCGAAGGCAGATTTTTCAAATGTTTTATGGACATGAAATTAGAGTGACTCTTGATGGACCCGTGGCTGGATCACTGATGGTCACAGGGCACCACTTCGACTGAGGCGCCAGCAGGTTGGAGGGGGGGGTACAGGTGTGGGCTGCTGTCACGAAGAATGAGATAGTTGGAACTTTTTCGGGTTGAAGATTGACTGAAACTCAACTCCCACACCTCTTGCTAGTTTCTGGACGATACTTTCTTCAAGCAGTGGTACAAGCTACTGCTTAGCCAGTAAGGGCTTCCAAGGTGCCAGAATAATGACCCAACGTCTTTCCTCACCTGACTTGAATCTTTTTGAGAACTTGTGGGCCCTTCTCAAATGTGAGATTTACAGTCAGGGAAGACAAAACACCCCTTTGAACAGTATTTGGGAGGCTGTGGCTGTGGAAAGTTGATCGTGAACAGATCAAGAAACTGAAATATTTCACAGTTAATTTTCACTTTTTGCAACAAATTGTTTGATCGTCTGGTGGTCACGTCTCAAAAGTTTAGCTATTTCAAGAGTGTCATTTTGCCTGAGGTAAGGAAGCTGCCTAATACACAGGGTGTTGATCTCTGTAGGCTACACCCTGCCTCATCACACAAATACACATCACCTGATAGGCTTAAGCATTTATTTTTATACACTTTGGAGTTATTTTCCGACCTTGCGCTTTATGCACCGAGATGTCTCCAAATTCCCTGAATCTTTTCACAGCGTTGTGCACTGTTGATTTAGAAAGACCTAAATTCTCTGCAATCTTGTGTTGACAAAAAAATTCTTTGAACTAACAATTTTCTCACGTATTTTGGCACACAGAGGTGAGCCATAACCCATCCTTACTTGCAAGGACTCAGCCTTTGGCAGATGCTACTTTTATATCCAATCATGACACCTCACCTGTTACCATTAATCTGCTTATTGTAGAGTCTTACAAACAGGTCTAAATATTCTGAATATTCTGTGCACTTTTCAGTCTTAGTTTAAATCAAGCTGCTACAGAGAGCTAGTGGAGGTCATGGAAGAGGGGATCATGAGAACATTGGTAGATTGAACACAAGATGCAAAAATTGTATTGCAGAGGCAGGGAGTCCAGCAAGAAGCAACTTGCAGTAGTCGAGGCAGGATATGATGAGGATTTGGACCAAGTGCAAGGACCGGATTTTGTAGAAAGCAATTCTGCCAGATTGGAAAACTGCGGTGATGTTGGCTGTCCAGCGCAGTTTGATTGTCCAGTACTACGCCAAGGTTACTCAGTTTGTGAAGGAGAGACATGTTCTTAACAGTGACCAGTAAATCGAGGTTGCAACAATAAATGATAACTAACACATGAAAATGCTCTGAGAAAGGTTTATTTGCACAACAGGAAAACACGCTATGCAATAGAAGAAAGAATTGTGCATTGTCCCAAAAAATAACTGAAGCTAAAAGAAAACAAGCTTCTGATTGCTGCATTATCTTCCTTTATATATTTATATTTTGAATTGTCACGTGCCACCTGGATTGTGTTTCCCTTTATATAAATAAAGGCTTTTCCATGAATTGCTGCAGAAATAGTCTCCAGAATGCAGGAAATTATGTGATTAATGCTCAGAATTTTCTATATATATATATATATAGAATATATATTTTAATATATTTCAGCATCGAATATTTCTTCAAAATAATGTGAACATATTGTCTCGTCTTGTTGTTGTGACCCCAAGCTAGATTCTTGACGTTTTTCATTTTCCAGAAATCTCGAGTCCTTCTGACTCCTGAGTAAACGTGCTTTTGTAGTTACTGCTGTCTGCATGTGTAGGGCAGTATATCAGTACTACAGCTAAGGTGGACAGCGCAAAATAATAACCATAAAACAATATAGCATATTTTTAAATTATAAAGAATATTATGTACTAGCCAGAAATATTATATTTTTTATATATTACATTCACTCAAGTGCTGAAAGTTTCCTCACAAAACCAATGGTGAAGTCATAATATCAATGTGTTTTTTTTATATAGTCAATTTCCCGAACAATAAAGAAGGTTAAAATAAATGTATTCAAATGAGAACTATGAAAATACTCCAATGTGAAAGTCCTGCATTCAAATCCTTACTTTAAAGTATGTAAGTATTATCGGTACTATATACTTTAAGTCTTAAAAGTAAAAATACACAAACACTGAAAATCACTACATGTTCAGATGCATACAGGAAGGATATGAAGAATTGCACAATCGCGTCTGAAAATAATTAAACCTGTCAGATAAATGTAGTGTACTAAATAGACATCTTGTTATATATAATTAACTAAATACAAATTTTGGTGTGAGCACCTTCCAAACATCCCGCTTTGCTTTCGTGTCTCGCCGGGAAAGAAATGGTCGCTGCGCCCAAAACCCGGAACCACAACTTCCGCGCGAACCTGCAAAGTTATTGTGCTGCGAGAAGAATTTAAAGATGTTATACTGGATGGAGAGGAACAGCAGCGGCTCGGGGACTCTCGACAGCCTCAATAACATGTCCAAGACGGAGATCCTGAGAGGGATCGTCGCAGAGAAACTGACAACAGCCGCGCAGGAAATCTTCGCGGTCGTGGAGAGAACCGTAGCCGGGTACGAGGAGGAGGCTTCGGGTCTGAGGCAGGAGATCGACCGGCAGAGGAGGCAGCTGGAGGCGGTGCTGCAGCCTCGGGTCAAACTAGAGAGAAGAGGCCAGTGGCTCAATTATTACAATAATAAATAACGTCGTTAAGTTACACAGTCACAAACACTATGTTAGTTTAAATTGTGGAACTTCATTTAAAAAACTGCTCATTTTAAGTTTCTGTGCTCGCTGACAAACCTGCAGACTCCTGAGAACATAAAGTGAAAACTTACACACATTTTCATGATGTGACTTACAAATCGGCATATAAAAAGTGTTACTTAATGGTGCAAATGAAATCAATTTTCACCTTAGTTCATGGGACATAACTCAAGAGAGTTTGCCGACTTTGATTACAAATGCCTGGTTCTGTACGATGTCTGAAGTTATGAAAACACAGGTGGATTTCGGCTGTAGCGGCGGTTTTAGAGAACTACATTTTTTTTATATGAGTTTCTTTTACTTCTGATTGAAAACAGAATACTTGATCCCAGAGCCAGAAGGCCATGAGGCTGTTGTGAGTGAGGAGGAGCAGCAGCAGACGCATCAGTCAGGTGGGTTTACACTCCTCCTATTAAAGGTGTTACCATATGAGAAAAACAAACTTAAGACTGAGTCACATAGAAGAATTGGTGAAATGTTAGGTTTTAGAAAAAGCTCAGTCCTCTTAATCAAAAGTGCTCATCAGTGGTTGCAGAGAGTATTTGAATGCTTTAGTAGTAAAAGTATTGACACCACACTGTGAAAATACGCTGTTAGAAGTAAAACTCCTGCTTTTAAATTTTTACTTTAGTAAAAGTATGTACGTATAATCATGAATATGTATTTAAAGTATGAAAAGTAACAGTACTCAGAGCGGAAAGCAGCATAAATGTGAGAAGCTGGCACCATCCGATGTTTTTACTGGAAAAACTACGGCTTTCTAGAAGTGGCTAAAATAAATCAGGACATTCCTGGACTCCATGTGTTTCACCTTATACTGACTATGTTGTGCTGTTGTACTGGACATGTTTCCGCCACCATACACCCTAAAATAAATACAATTGATGCCTTCATCGGGTTCTAGGTGTGGAGGACCCTGGGAGCCTGGGCCTCCTGAGGTACGGTGATGATGACGAGGGTAATGGTGACGATGAAGAGCAGCAGCTGTCAGCGCAACCAGCAACAGGCTCCAACCAAGAAGATCTGAAGGACCCAGAGTATCGAATAGAATCGAGGTAAAAAATCCCAGCACCAAAAGTATGTGGACACCCCTTTAGGCATCCTTTTAGTTTGTCGTTTGGTTTATTTAGTGGTTCAGGCAGCATGCGGATGCGGTTAGTAAGCTTCAGAGCTGCAACGATTAATCAAGTAGTTGTCATTTTAATAAAAAAAAGTCATTTATTTCTAGTTTCTTTGCTTCTCAATGACAGTAACCTGAATATATTTGAGTTGTGGACTAAACAGGACATTTGTGGATCATCTTGGGCTTTGGGAAACACGGATCAACATTTTCCACCATTTCTGACATTTTATAGACCAAAAAAACAAATGGATTAATCGTTAGTTTGGTTGTTGCTTGGTGCGTTGATCAGCATGCTAGTGGTGAAAGCGACGTGCTGTTAGCTAGTGATGTAGTTCCAATGAAGGAAAATTTTAATGCTGCATCATTCAATGATATTCTGGACAACGGTGTGTTTCCATCTTTGTGGCAACAGTTTATTTTTTATCCACTTCCTGTTTCAACATGACACAAAGCAGCTCCACAAATAAATGGTTTTCCCAGCTTGTTGTGGAACAAGGTGACTGGTCTGTACAACCCCATTCAGCTTTGAGATGAACTGGACTGTGATCCAGAACTGATAACCAAACAAGTATCTTGGTGTTTTAATTCATTTTAAAAGGTGTGTTTAGGTACGCTCATCCCTTTGCTTGGAATTAGCTGCAAAATGTCCTGATTTTTCGGAAGCCGGTTTCACTGGTTGCTTTTACTTTTAAATTACTTTTTGGCTGTATATGTTATAATTGATTACTCATTTGATCCTTTTTATTGATAAATTGTGGTGAAAATTTGATATTTTATGACCATGTAACTTACTATTTATTGTTTTTATGTCTGCAACCTTGATAATTGTGCTACTGCTTGTCTTGACCAGGAAAGTCTTGAAAAAATATAGATTTTTAAGCATTTTTAAGTTAAGTTAAATATAGGTATTATATAATAATAAACCAACATCACTGATGCCCTGTGTCTGCTGGAAAGACCAAAAAAAAACAGGAGAGTGGAGGCTGTTAGAGCAGCAGATTAATGAACATAGCTTTTGGAAAAAGATGTTCATCAGCCACATATTGGTGTAATGTTCCAGTGTCCACATACTTTTGGCCAAGTCATGTATATTTAACATGAACACGTACAATATGTTTCCTGCAGCGATGGATAGTCAGAAGGCGTGTAACTGCAGTTAACTGTCTGTTATTTTGTTATTAACCTGCTAACAATCTTCATCCTCCAGGTCATTTTCCCCCAGAGGCCCGTCTGAAAGGAGAAAGACCGGCAGACCTCGGATCATTGACACACAGGACCACATCGATCTCAAGATCCGCATCCTGGAAGCCTCGCAGACGAATGTCCTCTCGACAAGGGGTACATTTCAAAGACTTACCCAATACTTTATGATTGAGTACTGACTGAAACACCTTATCTGCACAGAGGCTTGGAAAGATTGACTTAACCTCACAATGAATGGTTGTCTGTTTTAGTGTTTAAGAAATGTCCGGTGCAGGAGCTGCAGTGTCCTCGGGGCCTGCAGGAGGCGGACTTCCTGGACCTGCTGAGGTCCACCTTCCCTCAGCTGGCTGCTCAGAAACATTTTGACTTCTTCACATCTGACAGGAGCAGGAGGCTCATTCCTCTGAGAGTACAGACGCTGACACCAGTGGAGATCTACAGGAGCATCAGGCTCACCGGAGCAGGAAGGTCAGCCCTCTACATCCGACTGAAGGTATTTTAAATTATAATCATCATCACCTGTCATGTCTTTACACAGGAGAGAGTCTTCTCTCCATCATCAGTGTAGTTATTAAAGCTATAAGTTTTTTTAACCAAGTGTTGTTTGATGAAAGCGGGGCAGTTATTCTTGTGTGTTTCTGAATGTCTTTCTGTGTGGCCTGTTTGTCAGTTTGATATTGCTTGATTTCTGCCATTTGGGGCAGTTTTGCTTCTGTTGTGGGCCATTTTGATCCAGACGGAAAAATGCTTATCCTTTAAATTAAACAAGCATCAGTTTGAATCTTCTGCTTTTTTTGGAAAAGCAAAGAAGCAAAGTTGTTTCCTTTAAAATTTAAATTTGGGAACAAACTCTTGCAGACAGGAGAGGAGACGGAGGAGGAGCTCCACCTTTTGACCACCACTGATTCACCGTCCACGGCCGCTGTAGTGATAGAGAGTGGGGAAACAAGGCTCAGCTCAAGGTAATTTAAAAATTACTTTCTTGGATTTCTGTTACAACTGATAGCAGCAATTGACAAATTTTCATGTATGATAAAAAGATTTAAAAAAATCTGTAGAATCGTCTCTGCAGTCCCTCGTGATGAGTAATTAAGTACATTTACTCACTTACTTTACCCAGGGTACAGTTATGAGGCACCTGAGTACTATTTCCTGCCACTTTCTACCTCTACTCCACTACATCTTAGAGGCAAATATACTTTTTAATTCACAGCTTTTGTTACTTTACAGATTCAGAATAATCATGCAATATATTATCAACAAATATGATGGATTGTTATCAGTTTAACTACCCACCTTTACCAGCTGCAACACTAAAGCTATGAACACATTAAAGCATAAATAATGATAATCAAATAATATTTTATCCTGAAATTTGCTATTCTGCATAAGGAGTACTTCTGCAGATTGTTGATGTCTAATAAACATGTTAAATACATTTCCTTCCTCATAAACATTTGAAAGACAATTTATTTTTTAACTTTTAAATATTTTAAATGCAGCATTGTTAACATCTACGTCTTCGTGTTGCTGGCGGTCATCTTCTTCCCTCTGTGCACGGGAAACCTTGTCATAATTCCTTATGGAGTATTTCATGTTTTGCATTTGTTCCAGATTAATGTGAGGACAGCAGGACACTACAGTAATCTGTAAGTAATGTTTGCATTTTTTCCCACAGCTGCTCTGTTCAACATGTGGAAGGTGACAAAGTGGATGTTCAGTCCAGCAGCTCAACATCACAACAACAGGACATGGAAACAGAGGAAGCTGATGGTGAAGATGCTGCTGAGAGCCAAGTGGACTCCAGTGATGAGTGTGACAAAAAAGGAGATGAGGCTTTTGACGGAGACGAAGACTGGAAACCAGATCCTGAGGTGCAGTCGCCAAAGAAGAGGAGGAAGCAAGAGTCTAATTTGTCTGGTGTGAAGGGGCAGTTGATTGGGAGCAGTAAAACGCCCTGTAAAGTCTGTGGAGTTTGGTACAGGAAACTGGGCAATTTGATCAATCACGCCTGGAGTCACGTTAAAAAATCACAGCTTGTTTGTGGAGTGTGTGGAGAGAAGTTTGAATCTGTGGAAGAGTTAAAGGGACATCTCGGGAATCATCATAAAACTCACGACTGTTCTCATTGTGGGAAATCTTTCCTCACCATCAGTAGCCTCAACTCCCACACCACTCTACACACAGGAGACAGACCGTTTAAATGTGACGTTTGCCACAAAACCTTTGGTCGATTGTCCACTTTGTGTGCTCACCGTTGGGTCCACGTGGAGGATAAACCACACAAGTGTGATATTTGCCCGAAGGCGTTTGGTCTAATGAAACAGCTCAAAGCTCACAGCATGACACACACATGTAGAGACAAGTACCACTGCAATATTTGTGGTAAATCTTTGGCTGACCTGCGATCTTTAACTCGCCACAAGGTGACCCACTCAGAGGAGAGACGTTACGGCTGTGAGGTTTGTGGGAAGCGTTTCAAACTCCCCAAAACATTAAAGGCACACGAGAAGGTCCACACCTCCAGAGACCGGCCGTACCTCTGCCACATCTGCTGCAAGACGTTTGTGACGAATCACAGTTTAACCGCTCACATGGGAACGCACAGCAACGAGAAGCCGTTCACCTGCAGCATATGTAGCAAAGGCTTCGTGTCCAAGGGGGATCTGAACGTGCACATGCGTGTGCACACTGGCGAGGCGCCGTACGGCTGCTCAGAGTGCGGCCGCCGTTTTAAACGCAAGACTCACCTGAACAACCACGTGAGGAGCCACCGGGGCATCAAACTGTCTGTCTGTGGGGTTTGTGGGAAAGCGATCTCTCGCAAAGACCACCTGGCGGCACACATGAGGACCCACAACGGAGAGAGACCGTACCAGTGCACCATCTGCGACAAAACCTTCACTCAGGGCCACTGTCTGAAAACGCACATGAAGATCCACCAGGGAGAAGAAAACCTGAATTGACCAAATATGTCCACAGCACAGAAAACTAGCATCAAAGTTTTCCCATTTCAGAGGGCTGCATGATGTTGGAGCTTAACCCTTCTGAAATGCGACTCTGACACCACATGAACACGTGGAGACACAACAGTGAGGGAACCCCGGGTTCGAATCCACTGTGAGACACCGGTGTGTCCCTGATATAGTAATTGTAAGTCGTTTTGGATAAAAGCGTCAGCTAAATGAATATGATGCAACAGAGAACCGATGCCCTCTCCTTAACAGGCTGCAAATGGCCACTTACTCCTTCTGGGCATAAACAAACCATGCCAGGACTCAAGGGATGACATTAAAGGAAGTTCAGTGACCATTGCCCTGTTTTATGATGACTTAAACCCTGCCGGTCTGATAACCCCAACCAGGACTCAGAGAGGACACCAATAAAAGCAATGTGACAATGGGCCACTTTCTGACTCTCACTGGTCTCTCATCCGTCCTCCAGAAGATCTGGACTTAATTAATAATCCATACAGGGAACAAGATACCAATGTTGCCGTTCAGAGTCAAATGTACTTTAGTTGATATCCTACGTTTAGTGTTATCTGAAGAATGTTAAGTTTTATTTCCCCATGATGATTTTGATACAGGAACTAAACTAGTTACAGATATCCACAACTCCAGAAAGAAGGTTGGTGTGATGCGTCTCTGGGCTGCTTCTTTTCCCCACCTCTTTTCACAGGGGAGAAGACATCCTGTGATCTCAAGAATATGGACAATGACTCTATACTGACGTATGGATTTTTTTTGGCTCATTCCCTGTTGTAAGGATGTATGCAGAAAGTTACAATGCCTATAAAAAGTATTCACCTCTCTTGGATGTTTCACCCTTTTGTTGCTTTTATACATGAAATCATGGTCAATATAATTTGGCTTTTTTGACAAGAATTTGCAATAAACCCTCTTTAATATCAACAAAAACGGGTTTTTACAAACTAATGTCAATTAATTAAAATTATATAAGGTAAAGAAGATGATTGCATATATATTCCCCCCCTTCAGTTCAGTATTTAGTAGATGCACCTTTGGCTGTAATTACAGCGCTGAGTCTGTGTGGAAATGTTTCATTCAGGCCGGCACATCTGGACACTGCAAGTTTTCTCCATTCTTCCTTGCAAAACAGCTCAAGCTGTCAGGTTGCTCGGGGATCGAGCGTGAACAGCTCTTTTCATGTCCAGCCACAAATTCTGGATTGGACTGAGATCTGGGCTTTGACTTGGCCGCTCCAAAACATTCACCTTGTTGTCTTTGAACCATTTCTGCGTAGCTTTAGCTGAATGCTTGAGGTCGTTGTCTTGCTGGAAAATAAATCTTCTCCCAAGTTGTAGTTCTCTTGCAGACTGAGTCAGATTATCCTCCAGGATTTGGAGATATTTTTCTGCATTCATGTTCCTCTCTACCTTCACAAGCCTACCTTTCCAAGGCCTGCTGCTACGAAGCATCCCCAGAGCATGACGCTGCCACCACCATGCTTCACGGTGGAGATGGTGTGTTTGTGGTGATGTGCAGTGTCTGGTGTTCTCCAAACATAACATCTAGTCAGATGGCCAAAAAGCTCAATATTTGTCTCATCAGACCAAAGAACCTTCTTTCAGGTGACCTTGGAGTCTAGTACATGCCTTTGGGCGAATTCCAGGTGAGATTTCATCTGAGCTTTTTTCACCAGCGGCTTTCTCTTTGCCACTCTCCCATACAGCTTCACCTGGTGAAGAACCCGGCCAACAGCTGTTGTATCTCCCATCTGAGCCACTGAAGCTTTTAACTGCTTCACAGTGGTCGTAGGTGTCTTGGTGGCCTCCTCACCAGTCCTTACTTGCAAGGACTGAGCCTTTGGCAGATGCTACTTTTACATCCAATGATGACACCTCACCTGTTACTATTAATCTGCTTATTGTAGAGTCTTACAGACAGGTCTAAATATTCTGTGCACTTCTCAGTCTTAGTTTAAATCGAGCTGCTACAGAGAGCTAGTGTAGGTCATGGAAGAGGGGATCATGAGAACTTTGGTAGATTGAACACAAGATGTGGTCGCCTTTCTGTGGACGTTTCAAAAATTGTATTGCAGAGGCAGGGAGTCCAGCAAGAAGCGACATGCAGTAGTCGAGGCAGGATATGAGGAGGATTTGGACCAAGTGGAAGGACCGGATTCTGTGGATTTTGTTGAAAGCTATTCTGCCAGATCGGAAAACTGCGGTGATGTTGGCTGTCCAGCACAGTTTGATTGTCCAGTACTACGCCAAGGTTACTCAGTTTGTGAAGGAGAAACATGTTCTTAACAGTGACCAATAAATCGAGGTTGCAACGATAAATGTTAACTAACACATGAAAATGCTCTGAGAAAGGTTTATTTGCACAACAGGAAAACACACTATGCAATTTAAATATAGAAGAAAGAAATGTGCATTGTCCCAAAAGATAACTGAAGCTAAAAGAAAACAAGCTTCTGATTGCTGCATTTTCTTCCATTATATATTTATATTTTGAATTGTCACATGCCACCTGGATTGTGTTTCCCTTTTATATAAATAAAAGCTTTTCCATGAATTGCTGCAGGAAAAAGTCTCCAGAATGCAGGAAATTTTGTGATTAATGCTCAAAAATTTATGAACCCCGATCATATATTTCAGCATCGAATATTTCTTCAAAATAATGTGAACATATTGTCTCGTCTTGTTGTCGCAACCCCAATATTGTGCATCTTCACTTCTCGTGAGTTAAATGTATTGTCACACCCCTAATCTGAGCAATTATGTGTCCAACACTTTTCAACACAAAGTAACGCCCTTGCCTGGCTGCTAGATTCTTGACGTTTTTCATTTTCCAGAAATCTCAAGTCCCTCTGACTCCTGAGTAAACGTGCTTTTCTAGTTACTGCTGTCTGCCTGTGTAGGGCGTCACTTTGTGTTGAAAAGTGGTGGGGATATAATGGCTCAGATTAGAGGTGTGTGAAATCCTTGCCTGACGATACACTTGGACCACGTGACAATGCACGAAACTAGAGAAGACCCGTAACCAACACTATTTGAAGAAATAGGAAAGGTGGCATTTTCTGCTCAAATTCATGGTAGAAAATTATTTTTTTGTGTAAAGGGAAATAAAATGAAAAATTCAGCTGGGAGGTAACAATTCATAAATATAAAAATATAACAGAATATAATGCAGTAGCCTAATCATCTGCTTGTTCATTTTAGGCTTAAGTTACATTTTTTGGATAATGCACATTTGTTTCTTCCATATTTAAATTGCGTTGCCTGTTATCTTATTGTGCAAATAAACCTTTCTCAAAGCACTTTCATTTGTTAATTAACATTTCTTGGTGCAAGTTTCGCAGTATATTAGTGTGTAGTACAGCTAAGGTGGACAGTGCAAAATAATAATCATAAAACAAATATAGTCTCATTGGAATATTATGTACATCTAAAGCCAGAAATATTATATTTTTGATTTTGAAAGATGCTCCGTCACTAGAAGATTTATATAAGGAGTTGCAGTAATGATATAAATATAAATAGGCTACGTAGCCTACATTCACTCAAGGGCTGTAATTTTACTCACAAAACCAATAATATCCAATGTGTTTTTATATTGTCAATTTCCCGACAATATAAAGATGGTTAAATTAACTATATTATTATATTAAAATGAGAACTATTAAAATACTCCACTATAAAAGTCCTGCATTCAAATCCTGTAAGCATTATCGGCAATTTATACTTAAAGTCTTAAAAATAAAGTACACAAACACTGAAAATCACCAAATCTTGAGATACATAGGTTTCACTGGACAGGAAGGGTATGAAGACTTGCAAACTGAAAATAACTAAACCTGTAAATGAAGTGGAGTAAATAGACGTGTTAATACAGGTGCTGCTCATATAATTAGAATATCATCAAAAAGTTGATTTATTTCAGTAATTCCATTCAAAAAGTGAAACTTGGATATTATATTCATTCATTACACACAGACTGATATATTTCAAATGTTTATTTCATTTAATTGTGATGATTAAAACTGACAACTAATGAAAATCCCAAATTCAGTATCTCCGAAAATTTGAATATTACTTAAGACCAATACAAAAAAAGGATTTTTTAGAAATGTTGGCCAACTGAAAAGTATGAATATGCTCACTGAACACTGCTCAGGTGTTATGAGAGCCCAGGGGTGCTCTGATAGTGGCCTTCAGCTCTTCTGCATTGTTGGGTCTGGCGTATCGCATCTTCCTCTTCACAATACCCCATAGATTTTCTATAGGGTTAAGGTCAGGCGAGTTTGCTGGCCAATTAAGAACAGGGATACCATGGTCCTTAAACCAGTTACTGGTAGCTTTGGCACTGTGTGCAGGTGCCAAGTCCTGCTGGAAAATGGAATCTGCATCTTCATAAGCATGAAGTGCTCTAAAACTTCCTGGTAGACGGCTGCGTTGACCTTGGACCTCAGAAAACACAGTGGACCAACACCAGCAGATGACATGGCACCCCAAAACCATCACTGACTGTGGAAACTTTACACTGGACTTCAAGCAACGTGGATTCTGTGCCTCTCCTCTCTTCCTCCAGACTCTGGGACCTTGATTTTCAAAGGAAATGCAAAATGTACTTTCATCAGAGAACATAACTTTGGACCACTCAGCAGCAGTCCAGTCCTTTTTGTCTTTAGCCCAGGCGAGACGCTTCTGACGCTGTGGACCCTCATTAACATTTTCTTGACTTTTTAGTTTTATTTCAGATTTTAATTGAACACAATTAGATTGTATCTACAGATTATTTTATCAGAAATTGTGATGAAACAGGACATTTTTAGTTTAAAGCAGGTAAAATCATCTCCAAAAGAAGAAACCACCTGAAGCCCAGCACTGTGGAAAAATAAAAATGAATAAATGTTGTCTCTATTATCTAAAGTCACAAACCAAACAACACATTCACATCATAACCCGTTGTTTCCACGTTCCCTTTGACCCTATCATTGTATCATAAAGACAGACACCATATTAATAAGTTTATCATTTATGTATCGGCATGACAAACATCATACATGAGTTTATTCAGTTCAAAGCTTCACTCACAAAAGCCATGGTGCGGTTATAATCACTCTGCCTGTTTTACATTGCTATTGTACTCTGCCCTATTGCTTGTACACCTTTTTCTACCACATCTTTTCCTTCCCTTCGCCTCTCTATGAATGTGCTTGGACACAGAGCTCTGTGAACAGAGAACAGAGAACTTTAGCAATGACCTTTTGTGTCTTGCCCTCCTTGTGCAAGGTGTCAATGGTCGTCTTTTGGACAGCTGTCAAGTCAGTACTCTTCCCCATGATTGTGAAGCCTACAGAACTAGACTGACAGACCATTTAAAGGCCTTTGCAGGTGTTTTGAGTTAATTAGCTGATTAGAGTGTGACACCAGGTGTCTTCAATATTGAGCCTTTTCACAATATTAAAATTTTCTGAGATACTGATTTTGGGGTTTTCATTAGTTTAGGAGTTTCAAGTTTCACTTTTTGAATGGAATTACTGAAATAAATCAACTTTTTGATGATATTCTAATTATATGACCAGCACCTGTGTATATAATTAACAAAATGCAAATGCAGTGAACAGAAGACAAAATCTAAATGAGGTCAATATTTGGTGTGACCACCGGATATAAATGGTCGCAAAAGCCAGAGCAACTTCCGCGCAAACCTGCAAAGTTATTGTGCGTAAAGTTAAAGCTGCGAGAAGAAGTTAAAGATGTTATACTGGATGGAGAGGAACGGCAGCGGGTCGGGGACTCTCGACAGTGTCCGCATCATGTCCAGATCGGAGATCCTGAGAGAAATCGTCACCGAGAAACTGACAACAGCCGCGCAGGAAATCTTCGCGGTTGTGGAGAGAACCGTAGCCGGGTACGAGGAGGAGGCTTCGGGTCTGAGGCAGGAGATCGACCGGCAGAGGAGGCAGCTGGAGGCGGTGCTGCAGCCTCGGGTCAAACTAGAGAGAAGAGGTCAGTGGCTCAATTATTGCAGGAAGAAGTAACGCTGTTAAGTTACAGTCACAAACACTCTTATTTTAAGTTGAGGAACTTCATTAGAAAAACTTCTTTCTTCTGACTTTGATTACAAATTATTAACGTTTAAACTTTGCCTGGTCCTGTATGGTGTTATGAAAACCTGGATGGATTTCGGCTGTAGCAGTGGTTTTAGGCAAATTATTATTTTTAACTTAGTTTCTTTTACTTCTGATTGAAAACAGAATACTTGATCACAGATCCAGAAGGCCATGATGATGCTGTTGTGAGGGGGGAGGAGGAGCAGACACAGCAGTCAGGTGGGTCTTCTTATTAAACGTGTTATAAAATGAGGGGGGAAAACCGTTATTAAGAATGAGTCACATAGAAGAATCGGTGAAATTTTAAGGTTTAATGTTAAAATGTATTTAAAAGTACTATACCACTGAGTAAAAGTCATGTACAAAAACACTTAAACAGTCTTCAGCTGTGGCTTAAAACCCTCGAGACTTTGCTGACCTGACTCCCGAGGAGAGACCATTTCACAGCAACTTTAAAAATGTTCATTTGTGACAGAGGTTTTGGTGGTATGTGTGTTCAGAGCCGTCTTCGGCTTTGTAGTATTGCAAGAGATTACTGGGTGCGTGACGTACGATGCAGTGAATGCGTGACCAAGGTGTTTTTGTAGCCTACTCAATAATGGCTGTTAAAACACCGTTGGCAGTGAACGTACTGCGCGCTATTTATGCACCCAGGGCGCCTTGCGTTTCGGCCGCCTGCTTTATCTTGCGTTTTCGAAGGAGTGCTCTGGGCACACAGGGTTGGGGAAAAAATTGAACTCTGGGCAGAAATCATCGCACCCCCCCCCCCCTGTCCAATCTAAAGGCCTTTTCACACGGGAAGCGATTTACGCGCCTCCTACTTCATTTTCAATAAGAGGCAAGCGTGTAGGAAGGGAGGTGCAGGGATTGCGACAGGCGGGCGTGTGACAAGCACAACAGCTTCACGGGAAAACGCCCGCTTGTCGCTACGCCCCTGCCCAAGTTGACTTGACTTAAATTTTCTGTACCCTATGCGACGTGCAGCACAAAAAGATGGATGAGAGACAGATCCTCGCCGTCTGTGACTTCGCTGAAATATGTGTTCACTGAACAGTTACTGTGACATTAACCAGAGGGTGTTTGCATGACTAGATTTATCAGCGATATGATTTTGAATTATGTATGTGCCATAGCCTACCAACACTTATAGTTTTACTTCAAGCTAGGCTATGAAAGAAGTTTTCTTTGGCTGTCTGGTGTGAATCGCTCTCTTGAGGTCATGCCACAGCATCTCAATCAGGTTGAGGTCAGGACTCTGACTGGGCCACTCCAGAAGGCGTGTTTTCTTCTGCTGAAGCCATGCTGTTTTACTTCTGTGCTTTGGGTCGTTGTCCTGTTGCATCACCCATTTTCTGTTCAGCTTCAACTGTGGACAGTTGGCCTTACATTCTCGTGCTAAATGTTTTTGATGAACTACATTTTTTTTCCATCAACAATAGCAACCCTTCCAGGCCCTGAGGCAGTGAAGCAGCCCCAAACCGTGATGCCCCCTCCACCATACCTTACAGTAGTGATGAGGTGTTGGTGTGCTGTGCCTTTTTTTTTTTTTTTTTTGGTTTGACGGCAGTGGCTTCCTCCGTGGTGTCCTCCCCATTTAGTGTTTTATGTATCCTAGAGTCATCAATTAGAGATGTTGGCATGTTCCAGAGATTTCTGTAAGTCTTCAGCTGACACGCTAGGATTTTTCTTAACCTTACTGTGCTAATGCACAGCTTTGCAGGACGGCCAGTCCTAGGGAGAGTAGCAACAGTGCTGAACTGTCTCCTTTTTTATTGACAGTTTCTTACCGTGAACAAATTAACATCTAAGATTTTAGAAACACTTCTATAACCCTTTCTAGTTTCATGCAACTCAACAATAATTCAAGCTTCTGGCCAACACCTCGAAATTTGTCTGCTTAGACTGCAGGTTGGCTTACTGCTGACTCCGCTTAACTTTTGGAGAACTCATTAGCCTAGAGGTTCACATGCATTTCTCCACCCTGCATTGTGAATATTTATGTGGTGAGACATGAAAACGTATAGCTGTTTGTGTGGTACAAGTTTAAGCAGACTGTGGTTGTCTATTGTTGTGACTTAGATGAAGATCAGATCACATTTAATGACTGATTTATGCAGAAATCCTGGTATTTCCAAAGGGTTCACATACTTTGTTCTGTGGCTGTATGTTGAAACAGAAGTTTTTTTTTTCCTCGTTTGGTTTCAATGTGCAAATTCAAATGTTACTCTATGTATGTCCCTTTTATGCAGACAATGTTGTTCTGACCTTTTTGACTCTGTGTCCAGGTGAGGAGGACAGTGAGAGCATTGGCCAACTGCGGGATGATGATGAAGAGGGTGATGGTGGCAATGAAGAGCCGCAGCTTTCAGTGCAACCAGCAGCCAGCTTAAAAGATCTGAAGGACCCCGATTATCAAATAGAATCAAGGTCACAAATCACAGCTTAGCCAAAAGTATGTGGATACCCCTGTGGGCATCCTTTTGTGTGCTCCTGGTCTGTTTTCCCTGGAACCATTTTGTTCAAATAAAGCTTGTTAGCTTAACATGCTCTTAGCATGCTAGTTAGCCAAACCAAGTATGCTTTAGAATCTATGACTTATTAGTTGTCAACTATTAAATTAAACAGCAACTATTTTGATAAGTTAATTGGTTTGGGGTTTGAACATGCATGTAGGAGCTGTTATACATGGGGAACATGCCCCCCCTACACACACTTTCCTCCGGCAATTTCGGCTTTGGGTCATAGCCAGGGCTGTTTACTATGAGTGACTAGTCAATCAATCGCACACTCCCTATCAGACATGCTTAAACAGTTGAAATATGGACAAGAATCATGTAGCGTATAGAAAACGTGACACAACGCAGAGGTGGTGCTGAAAAGTTAAGGGGGGAAGTTTGCTCGAGGCAGATGCAGCAAAGTGCCTCAATATCACAGACTTTTCTTTTGTGCTGCTGTTACTTATAGCCTACCTGAAGACAGCAGAGTGGGCAAGCAACGCACATTTGCAAAATAAATAAAATAGGTCATTGGCACCTTTTCACGTTCCTTTTACAAAACTGTAGCCTACTTTTACTCTTTACGTGGCATTTTCTACGGGCCAGTAATCTACTTTGAATTTCGCTACGTGTTCCAATAATAACTTAACCAGTTTGTAATCTGCATTTTGCTTCATTAACCGAAATGAGCTGTCATCAGACTGTGTACGCGCAGTTAGGCAGAAGAGTGCCATGTCTCCTTTTGTGGTACAGAGACGGCGCTTATCACAGATGAATGCGCTGGGCAGATGCAAACGTTTAGAAAATCAGGCAAATAACATTTCAGTTTAAGGCTTTATTGCTCGAATACAACTGAAGTCAAGTGAGCGCACACCATGGCACTGGTGGCTGAGTCAGAAAGCAGCCTACGTCGCTCTTAACAAGCCGGCAAGTGAAATACTTTCCATTAAAAGCGTATTTAGTCTCCGCAGAGCAAATGAAGACTACTCACTGTAGCCGAACATCTAAGTCAGATGACCACTGCATTGAGTCTGATATATTAAAAGTATACTGTTGTGGAGCAGAGCATCGCTTTCTTCTGATGGACATTTGCCTGTTTCTTTCACATCGGTTACTATTTGTTTTATAGCAAGTCCATAAACAGCAGCCACCAGCTGTTATTTATTCAGGAAATCATATTTGATATGCACAGAGTCCTTTCCATGGCTTATTTATTTATTCTGGTGCTAAGCTGAACTGATTACTTTTGGAGAGAAGTTTCTAGTTTTTAAAATGTATTTTAATGGCTCATTTAGTTATATACTCGCATAAAATTCTCAGGAATAAAGGTCTCTAAATACCCAGAGGCCCAACAAATGCTTTGGCCGGAGAGTGGGACAAACATCAGGGCCATTTGTTTGCCCATGTCTGTGACCATCCTTGACCTTAAAAACCTGCTACGTGTCCATAAACAATTTAAAAGTACTCAAAATGGTCACACAGAGATGAGCATCCTACAGTATTTTAAGAGGACAGAGGTCACAGAAGGAGAAGAAATAAACTGAAGAGGACGAGCTTGTAAGTTGTATGGATAGCTAGTAGACATAGTAAATTATAAAACTCATTTAGTAAAGACTTTATTAGGCCAACGGCATGTTATCAGAGTTTGCATTGAAGACAGTTCTGTGTTCACAACCCCTGAACCCCCCTAAAATTTCAGCGCCAGTGATGCGGGGAATGCTAGTCACAGAGAAACATCTCTTAAATAGGTAGTACCAGTTTAAGGCTACGTCCGTGACCGTTCCAGTCTGCCAATGAGCAGGTTGTGATCGACTGCTGACTTCTTGTGGTTTACTATATCAATGAGGGCAGAAAGAGATATTGAATAAAGGAACTACTGGATATAACATCACATGCAGTGTTTCCCACAAATAGGCTTTACGGTGGTGGACACCCAGGTGTATATTTGGCGACCCACATTTTGCAGAGAAACGCAGAGTGCAATGCTGTCTTTTACTTTATAAGACACGGACACGGTGTATATATTTTACAAGCACGGACTCGATAGATACCGTTGTGGTTTCATTAGGCTTCGTCATTAACAAGCCTGCGGCTGAAAACAGAGTCGCAGGTGGAAATCGCAAGTTCTGTCATTTGAGTTTTACGTCAACAGAGCAGACCTACAGATAGAGACAGAAAGAGGTGGGGCAAGCCGCTGTGTTTGCAGCAGAGGTGTAGGGCTAGTGAGTAAAAACTATAATAAAGGTGAGTTGGAGAATGAAGTAGAATTAAAATGGTTAAATAAGAAAGAACCTGTTGGTATAGATCCTGTCTCTGATGAAGAGAGAAGCATTCTCCCAGAACAGGTTGAAATTACAGATGAAGTCCATGTTGTGAGCTGTGCATTCAGACTGGAGTCAGTTGTGCAGGCTCAGGATACGGCTAAAACGGTCTGCTCCACGACATAGAGATGGAATAAATGAGACTTTTCACTGTCCTTTAAGATGTTAAACAGGAGATTAAAGTTGTTTTTGTTGAGCTCAGACTCATTTCGTTCATAGACGACAGCAGGATAATCGGATATAGTGTGTTCTGTAGACCATCTCTCAGGTTATCGTCTCTCAGAGATTCATCTGTGAGGAGGAAGCCTGGCAGACCAAGCCCCCAAGAAAAACCCAATCACCACCACCTCAGAGTCTGCGTACTGGAGGATTCGCAGTCAGATGTTCTTTCAAACAATGGTGAATATAAAAGATGTAGTTCTGGATGGACTTAATTTGTGTTGGTTGTTAAGAGGTAATCTGGAACTGGGGAATCTTTGTTTCAGTGTTTCAGAAATGTCCGGTTCAGGTGCTGCGGTGTCCTCGGGGCCTACAGGAGGCGGACTTCCTGGACTTCCTGAGATCCACCTTCCCTCAGCTGGCAGGAGACAACAAACCTTTTGAGGTCTTCAGGACCAGCAAGAGCAGGAGGCTCCAGCCACTCGCAGTAAAGACGCTGACATCAGAGGAGATCTACAGGAGCCTCAGGCTCACTGGAGCAAAAAACCCGACACTTTACATCCGACTGAAGGTAGATAACTAGTATAACCCATCTTCTTAAACTACATACATGTCCCTGCTCTGTAAGGCTCTGATACTATCTGAGGGTTCATGTGAGATAGTCAAAAATATAGCATTACCCATTAAATTGAACCAGCATCAGTTAGAATTTTTGTAAAAAAATGTTTTCTTAAAAGCATATTTTGGGAATAACCGTGTGCAGACAGGAAATGAGGATGACATCACCTCTGATTCTTCGTCCATGAATGCTCTGGTGAAAGAAAGTAATGAAGCTGGACTCAGCACAAGGTAATTAAATTTCCGTTACAGCTGATTCCAAAAAGTGGCTCATTTTCATGTTTGACATTTAAAAAAATAAAAATACTCGGCAGAACATTTTACAGTGTGAAAGTATGTAACTTCTCTCTGATCGGGCTGTCACTTTTTTTTTAATTCACGATATGGGTTTCCCTCAAATGTATTCTGTGGTGGAAAGTATAATAGTATAGTATATTTATTTAATTACTTTACATTTGTTCCATTTTGAGTTGTCTGCACTTGACTTTGAAAGAAACTCCACGTTCTACCTCTGCTCCACTACATCTGAGGGAATTATTACACTTTTTAAATCAATACAATTCTAGCTCTCTGTTTTCCCTATGCAGTTCTGGGTCTGTAAATGGAATACAAAGAAAGTGGTGTACTGTGATCCCCACAACGTTGTTGCAGCCAATCAGCAACAGGTGGCGTTTATGCTAAGGCACAGGAGTGAGGGAGCAGTGCGAGTTGGATAGACTGGCACATTTCCAGGGTTCCCGCGGCTCCTTAAAAGTTCTTAAAGAGGTGGTATTATGCTAATTTTTTAGGTTAAAAATATTTATTATTATTTAGGGGTTGTACCAGAACAGGTTTACAATAATTTTTCAAAAAACACCTTATTTTTGCCATACTGCACATTGCTGCAGCTCCTCTTTTCACCCTGTGTTGAAGGCTTCGTTTTAGCTATGGAGTGATACATCTTGTCTCTAAATGATCTTGTGTTGGGAGTTGCACATGCGGAGTTCCTAGTTAAGGACTACTAGCCAATCAGAGGCAGAGAAGGGCAGGTCAGTGAGAAGCCGGTAAACTGCTTCGATTCAGCTGTACATGTTGCCGACCAGCATGGCAACATAGACTGGAGCAAGAGTTTCAGAGTGGTGAGTTATTGATCTGTAACAAATGTATCTTTCATCCATAAAGTTTTAACTGAGCTCTGTCTCTACATCACAGTAACAACTTCATGTCCATTGACTGCCTGGAGGGTAGCTAGTGTTTGGAAGGGAGAGGTGGTGTGTGCTGCAGCTCATTGTTTTTTCTCCGGTGTTTTTGAGGGCGAGTCAGACGAGCATAATGAGGCGCATTTGCTTTCATCCCTGTGACGTCACTGGGATGAAAGGGAAGCGGCTGGACTACAAACAAGCTGTTTTCAGGCAGTTCAGAGCACTGTTTTCTGTGGGAGATGGGAACTCCCTTTGGGCTGGACTTCGGGCTTTTTTTTTACTTTGCAAACCTATTATATGCACAAAAAGGTATATAACTCAATAAAGGAGAGGGGGGAAAAAAGCACAATACCACCTCTTTAAAATAAAATAAGGGAATCTAAGGTCTTTAATTGTCTTAAATTTACCATAAATTTGCAGTTGGTGCGTTTGAGGCTGGTGGGAAAATTGTCACGCACAGCTTAGCGTGTATTTGTTCGATTAACTTAGTATTTCACAATGCAAGACCTCGCCATTAATATAACTTTTATGTTTCATTTATGTTAGCTGCAGGCATTGAGGTCTGGCTGTGTGTCATATTTCATTATGGTCAGTCGTGCCTGTTCCAACATGACTGCGCACCAAAGACATGGATGAGTGAGTTTGGTGTGGAGAACTTGACTGGCCTGCACAGAGTCCTGACCTCAACCCGATAGAACACCTTTGGGATGAATTAGAGCGGATACTGCAAGCCAGGCCTTCTCGTCCAACATCTGTGTCTGACCTCAAATGCACTTCTAGAAGAAGCGGATGTTCCTGGTTATGGATGATGAGTGCAGTTGGGAGGGAGAGGACAAGAAGATGATGTGTGCAAGTTTCAAGGACATGACCGGGGATATTTATCTCAATAACAACGTTCATAGTGGATTGCAGGATCAGATATTGTGTCTTCTGTCTACCATCTCCAAGGTTATCGTCTCCCAGAGATTCGTCTGCGAGGAGGAAGCCTGGCAGACCAAGCCTTTTTGGAAAGCCTAATCACCACCTCCTCAGAGTCTGCATACTGGAGGATTCCCAGTCAGATGTTCTTTCAAACAATGGTGAATATAAAAGATGTAGTTTTGGATTTGTGTTGGACGGAGGTTGTTAAGAAGTAATGTGGAACTCCTGGTGAATTTTTGTCTGTTTCAGTGTTTCAAAAATGTCCGGTTCAGGTGCTGCGGTGTCCTCGGGGCCTACAGGAGGTGGACTTCCTGGATTTCCTGAGGTCCACCTTCCCTCAGCTGGCAGGAGACAACAAACCTTTTGAGGTCTTCAGGACCAGCAAGAGCAGGAGGCTCCAGCCACTCGAAGTAAAGACGCTGACATCAGAGGAGATCTACAGGAGCCTCAGGCTCACTGGAGCAAAAAACCCGACACTTTACATCCGACTGAAGGTAGATAACTAGTATAACCCATCTTCTTAAACTACATACATGTCCCTGCTCTGTAAGGCTCTGATACTATCTGAGGGTTCATGTGAGATGGTCAAAAATATAGCATTACCCATTAAATTGAACCAGCATCAGTTTGAATTTTTGTAAAAAAAATGTTTTCTTAAAAGCATATTTGGGAATAACCTTGTGCAGACAGGAGGTGAGGAGGAGCAACACCTTTTACAGAGAAACCACAACGGCACCACTGATTCTTCGTCCACAAACGCTGTGGGGAAAGAAAGTAATAAAGCTAGGCTCAGCTCAAGGTAATTAAATTTCCGTTACAACTGATTCCAGGAAATGACTCATTTTCATGTTCAACATAATGTTCACTACATCTGAGGGAATTATAACACTTTTTAAATCAATACAATTATTTCCCAGCTTTAGTTTGCAGATTCACATTAATCCAATCTAATATATTATCAACAAACATGTTAGACTAAAGGCATACTAAGCGATTATTTTCCAATACACTGTTAAATTTAGCAAATATTTCCTCACGGTTCGCTGGCTCTCCGGTTTTCCTATGCAGTCCTGGGTCTGTAAATGGAAAACAAAGAAAGTTGTGTACTGTGATCCCTACAACATTGTTCCAGCCAATCAGCAACTGGTGGTGTTCATGATAAGGTACAGGAGTGGGGGGGCAGTGCGAGTCGGATACACTGGCACATTTACAGGGTACCCGGGTTTTAAGAGTGCCCACTCTACTGAAACGGCTCTTCTGTCTGTAACAGAAGCCCTAAGGTCAGCTAAAGCTGCAACCTAATCCTCGGTTCTTATCCTGCTTCACCAATCAGCTTCCTTTGACACAGTCAATCACATGATCCTGCTATCCGCTCTCTCAGCAATGGGCATCTCGCGTAAAGCAATCCTGTGGTTCGAATCCTACCTCTCGGGGCGTTCATACAATGTTTTGTGGCAAGGACAATTATCCTCCCCCCACTGCCTCTCCACAGGGGTGCCCCAAGGCTCAGTGCTTGGGCCCCTTCTCTTCTCAATTTACACCACCCCCTCTAGGGCCAGTCATTCGCTTGCACGGCTCCTCTTACCACTGCTACGCAGACGATACGCAACTCTACCTATCCTTCCTGCCAGACGACCCCAGCATCTCTGCACGGATCTGAGACTGAATTTGCAGATTTTGTGTTTAAGGCTGGTGGGGAAAATTGCCTTTGTGAAACGCCTTATAAGCGTGTATTTGTTTGATTAACTTAGTATTTCACAATGCAAGACCCCACCATTAAAATAACTTATGCTACGTTTACATTGGCTGCAGGCATTGACTGCGTGTCATATTTCATTATTGGTAGATTAGGATTAGGAGACGCAAATTTAAGTTTAAAGTGGTTGGAGGAAGATCTGATCATTCTGTCTAGCTCAAACAAGTGCCTCGGGCAAGTGCAATGCAAAGCGTCGGATGCAGTGGTGTAAAGCACGGCGCCAATGCACACTAGAGCAGTGGAGACGTGTGTGGAGTGACGAATCACGCTTCTCTGTCTGGCAATCCGATGGACGAGTCTGAGTTTGGCGGTTGCCAGGAGAACGGTACTTGCCTGACTGCATTTTGCCAAGTGTAAAGTTTGGTGGAGAGGGGGGATTATGGTGTGGGATTGTTTTTCAGAGGTTGGGCTTGGTAATTAATAGTTCCAGTGATAGGAACTGTTAATGCTTCAGCATACCAAGACATGTTGGACAATTTCATGCTCCCTACTTTGTGGAAACAGTTTGGGGATGGCCCCTTCCTGTTTCAACATGACTGCGCACCAATGCACAAAGCAAGGTCCATAAAGACATGGATGAGTGAGTTTGGTGTGGAGAACTTGACTGGCCTGCACAGAGTCCTGACCTCAACCCGATAGAACACCTTTAGGATGAATTAGGTCGGATACTGCAAGCCAGGCCTTCTCGTCCAACATCTGTGTCTGACCTCAAATGCACTTCTAGAAGAATGGTCAAACATTCCCATGAACACACTCGGAAACCTTGTGGACAGCCTTCCCAGAAGAGCTGAAGCTGTTATAGCTACAAAGGGGGGCCAACTCAATATTAAACCCTATGGATTAAGAATGGGATGTCAATAACCTCTGTGTGCATGTAAAGGCAGGCGACCCAAAACTTTTTGCATTTGCGTCCATCTGGTCATGGTGTCCCTGACCACCTACAGATGTGGTTTTGCTAATGGGATCACAATCTGTCCTCAATGCATCTCAGGTGCATTTACACCTGTACTTTCATGTGGACAAGTGCTACCCGATCACGCATTTTAATGCCAGGTGTAATCAACCTCTATATTCCCCAATTCGGAATATGCAAATGGTGAAAATAATATGCATTGCCTCGTTCATTAAAGAGAGCTAACTCTTCTCTGTCAAAGAAATTTTGGGGGCTTAAATTGTATTTGTTGAGGTCTTAAAAAACATTGAATTTGACTTTTAAGATGGTGCAAGAACCCGATTTAAGCATGCTGGAGTTGAGGCTCTGTGAAGAAAAACGAAAAGGTCAGGCAAGGCAACGCGAAAGACCCAGTGAGGAGAAACGGCAGAGATTTGAAAGGATACATAAACTAGACTTTGGCTTAGAAAAGTATTTTGCTTCAAACCTATTTAAATATCATGATTATAAGCTAACTTGCCCTCTGCCAGCAGACTGTGGATTTGGCCGTTTTTCAGTAGAGTAGTACTGGTCGCCATGTTTTATGTAAAGCACTTTGAATTGCCTTGTTTTTGAAAAGTGCTATACAAATAAACTTGCGTGTCCATGAATTTGGGGGCAGAGCTTCAGAGGGAGCAGTGAAAGGAGGGTTGTTTTTTTTTTTTGTTTTTTTTTGGCAGTTGAGTTCAAAAGACTCTGCAGAATTGCTTAGTATCCCTTACTTTACACACGTTTACCATCTACAACATTAAAGTGATGAACACATTAAAGCATAAATAATGAAATTCAAATAATATTATACATTATTCTGGAATGGGCTATTCTGTATAATGAGTACTTCTATGAATCATTGATGTCTGATAAACATGTTGTAACAGCCTAAGCTGAACGCAGCTGAGGGCTACACACAGTGTAAAAGTAGTTGGTGCGCCGCGCTTTCTGTGGCCGCCTTGTTTGGTTTAGAAAGAATGTAACAAGAGTTCAACTTATGCTTTCTTCTCTTTCATGAGAGATATGATTTATTGTTGCACATATGATTTTCAACATCCATAACAGTACATGTTATAATACGGTACACATCTCCATCGACAGTTTCCTAATATCAAACAAATAGGTACAGCCGCCACATCGGTGGCGATCAAAAACTGGCTTTTCCCCTATGACAACACCTGTGTCTGATTACACCTACCCTCCTAAGTAAATGAACCCCAATTAGCTATGCCAGCACCCTAGTAACACCTACGGGCCAACCCTGGACATAAACATTGAAATGGCTCCTACACATGTTAAATACATTTTCTTCCTCGTAAACATTTGAAAAACTCTTTCCTTTTAAATATTTGAAATGCAGTGTAGCTGGCAGTCTTTTTTTCCCCCTAATTGCAGGAGAAACAAAAAAGCTTCAGAGTCCTATACGAGGTCAAAAACTCCACAGCGAATTTATAATAATTCCTATTGCTGTATTTTATGTTCAACTTTGGTCTGGATTAATAACCTGTGTATGCACAAAGTAATGTTTACATTTTTCCCCACAGCTGCCCTGTTCAGCATGTGGAAGGTGACAAAGTGGATGTTCAGTCCAGCAGCTCAACATCACAACAACAGGACATGGAAACAGAGGAAGCTGATGATGAAGATACTGCTGAGAGCCAAGTGGACTCCAGTGACGATGACAAAGATGGAGATGAGGCGTTCAACAGAGACGACGACTGGAAACCAGATCCTGATCTGCAGTCGCCAAAGAAGAGGAGGAAGAAAGAGTCTAATTTGTCTGGTGTGAAGGGGCAGTTGATTGGGAGCAGTAAAACACCTTGTGTCTGTGTCTGTGGAGTTCGTTACAGGAACATGGGCAGTTTGATCAATCACGCCTGGAGTCACGTAGAGGATCCACTGCTTGTTTGTGGAGTGTGTGGAGAGCAGTTTGAATCTGTGGAAGAGTTAAAGGGACATTTCAGAAATGATCATAAAACTCACGACTGTTCATATTGTGGGAAATCTTTCCTCACCATCAGTAGCCTCAACTCCCACACCACTCTACACACAGGAGACAGACCGTTTAAATGTGACGTTTGCCACAAAACCTTTGCTAAGTTTTCCAACTTGAGTGTTCACCGTTGGGTCCACGTGGCTGATAAACCACACAAGTGTGATATTTGCCCGAAGGCATTTGGTCTAAAGACACAGCTCAAAGCTCACATCAAGGTACACACAGGTAGAGACAAGTACCACTGCAATGTTTGTGGTAAATCTTTGGCTGACCTGCGATCTTTGACTCGCCACAAGACGACCCACTCAGGGGAGAGATGTTACGGCTGTGAGGTTTGTGGGAAGCGTTTCAAACTTCCTGGTGGGTTGAAGTCACACGAAAAGATCCACACCTCGAGAGACCGGCCGTACCTCTGCCACATCTGCTGCAAGACGTTTGTGGAAAAGAGCAGTTTAAAAACTCACATGCTAACGCACAGCAATGAGAGGCCGTTCATCTGCAGCATATGTAGCAAAGGCTTCGTATCCAACGCAAGGCTGAACCTGCACATGCGTGTGCACACTGGCGAGGCGCCGTACAGCTGCTCAGAGTGCGGCCGCTGTTTTAAATATAAGTCCCACCTGAAAACCATGTGAGGACCCACCTGGGCATCAAGCGGTTTGTCTGTGGGGTTTGTGGGAAAGCGTGCTCTCGCCAAGAACACCTGAAGGTCCACATGAGGTTCCACAACGGAGAGAAACCTTACCAGTGCAGCGTCTGCGACAAAGCTTTCACTCAGAGCCACTGTCTGAAAACACACATGAAGATCCACCAGGGGGAAGAAAACCTGTTCCTGAACGCATCCACGTCCTAAAAGACTCCTTTTATCAGCCTGTTCTGTCTGAAACGTGGTGGTGGGGGTTGTTTTAATGGCGCTGAAAACCACATCTATCCTTCATTCTTTTGTGATACTGACGGAAATGTGTCCACAACACAGAGATAACGTCTGCTCAGTTTTGTAAACTTCTTTTCTCTTCTTTAAACACACAGTTGCTGATATTTTTTCCAGTTTTATTCAGACTAGGGCTGCATGATATTAAAAAAATGTGATACACCACAATATCGTTTTCTGTGAAATTTCACCAGATACATGCAGTGTGTTATTCACCTATAGATATACGTGAATTAACATTCGCAATTTTCATCATTTAGATATTTTAAAAGTCTATCCTCTTCCAACAACCATTCAGTCAATAATTAGGGGCTGCATTCACTTTATTTATTAATTATTGTTATTTGCTGTAATGGCCCTTTTAAAAGGCATTTCAACTGGTAATGGCGTTTTCTCCCAGAAGCCAAGGGAAGCCAGGCGTCCCCTGTCTTCATCAGACTTTTCAATGAAAACACAGTGTTTATAGTTTCAATAAACCTTTATAAGCTGTTGCGGTCATCTCTTCCCCATTTCTCACTATCTTACAATAAGTGAAACAGCGCCCCTCTAAATGCTACGCGTCTGATGTGTGGTGTGTATTGATAACAAGAGAGAGTGCGCATCTTTAAAGTTTTATTTTGTAAAATTATACCCTGCACTGTAATAGCACAATGCATTAAATAATCGCCCTCCAAAAAGGACATCCCCTCTCACTTGGCTTCCCCAAATATTTACCCCACCCCACGCCACTGCTGGTTAAAAGTACTGGGAGACCTATAATCTGTCAAATATATCTCTCAAGAATGAAGTCAAGTCATTTTGAGGCAGAAATACCCTTTCAGTGAATAGGTTTAGGCTCCAATTCTGAAAATGTTCAGGGCCCTAAACTGTACAAGTGTAACAAGTTTCATGCTTTTATGAAAAAAAATTACATTATCACACATCACCTGGACTAAAACTTAATATTTATGAATGTTAATAAGAGTTAAATAAATATATAATGCTCCATGATACATAGAAGGCTTCAAATGGACCTGGTGATCGGTATCGGTCAGTACTACTTACAGCGATCGGCCCCAAAAATCCTGATCAGAGCACCTCTAGTCGCAGACATCCTCCCCCGTTGAGAGATGGTCTCTCCACAGTGGTGTAGACGGCTTCCTTCATTCTTTCATTTCACCATTTGTTCTCCCTTTCCATTGTTATAAACATTATTTTCCTTGACAGTGTCAAATGTAGGTAACCTGAATATTGACCTGAGGAGTTGACCCTTCTGTGATGAGCCATGTGTTTGTTTGGTGGTGGTTTAGTTTCCCCCAAATACAAGTCTGTACATTCTTCACTGCATTGGACAGCATTAGGATAGGCGCCGATCAGATATTGATATCAACCACGACTGGCCATTGGGAATTTTTGTGAACAATCCAGAACGGCCGGTTCAGCCTGAAATGGACGGTGTTCAAGAGATTTTTTAGTTTTCAGTTTATGTTCAACTTTAAGTGGTCCGCGTTGGCTGGCCAGTCAGCTGCAGCGAACGCTGTCTATGTCTATCAGACTAGGCCAAACCAATACTTTCAATATTGAGGGGGGATACAGGCTCCTCCCAACTTGGACCGATCCTTTTTTTTGATGATGTCTGATTGGCTCATTTACTTTAAATACGTGTTGTCGGGGCTGAACTCAGCCCATTGTTGTGTGACACAACTGAGCAGGTAAATATGTCAAACAAAAAAAGAGGAAAAAGAAATGTGTGGAAAGGTGCCGTGGCAGTCACAGATGAGGCAGGACCCAGCACAGGTACCGATAAGTAGCCTAATGCATTTATTATATACTGAAATTATTTATATATTATAAGTAATAACAACTCACTTGCCCGATCGGGCCAGTACAAAAGCAACCTGCAGTTGCTTTGTAGCTCATGGCACACACCCTTGTCCAATCCAGAGTTGTAGTTACATGAGTGGTTGTCAAATGTTATTTCTCTAATCTCAATTAAGCGCAACCACTGGGTCCGAAAGTGAAAGGAAAAAAAGCAGCTGGGCCGGACTCTGTCTCCCCATCTACCCTTATGTTGACAGTATGTTCGTCTAGGTGTAGCACCTTATCACCACAGCAAATTCCTAGTATGTGTAAAACACTACTTGGCAATAAAGCTCCTTCTGATTCTGATTCAGCGGACTCGCCCATTGCTGGCTGTTAGAGAGAATGCAGGTTTAAGTTCCTTCTGCATGTTTTTTTGGCTGCTGTCAGCTCATCCTGAGCGATCCTGTCGGAGTGTGGGAGAATAAAATAAACAATGACGTTATGATGCTGTCTTTCTTAATGGGGAGACGATTCATGCTATTAATAAGGATTCTTCTCATCTTATTTTAATTCTTCTATTCAAGAAGGTTAAAGTTGAGTTGTTTCATCCCTCATCCAAGAGACCAGTATCTTCAGTTGCCCTCGACTTTAACCTTCGTTGGGTAACTATGACCTGGATGACTGAGAATCTTCATACACAATTCTTCTATTAATAAGGTTATGAGAAAGACCCATCCGATCCGCAGATATAACTGCGAGGACATCTTGAAAGTAACTCGAAGTAACGCAAAATAGTGTAAAGCAGTACAATTCAGAGACAGTAATATTGTTATCCAACTAACTGCTCTCAGAAGACAGTATCTAGTAATCTATAATGTATTACATTTTGGAAATAACTTGCCTTATATATCGGTTAACAAAATGCAAAGTGAATGAATAGAAGAAAATCAAATTAATTTTTGATTTGACCAGCATTTCCCTTCCAAACAGCCCTTTTTGTTTTTGTGTCTGGTCGGACACAATTTGTAGACGCACCAAAAACGGAAACAACACAGTTCAAACGAACAAAGTTATTGTGCGTAAACTATACAGCTGCAAGAAGAAATTAAATATGGTGTACTGTGCGCAGAGGAACAGCGGCGGCTCGGGGACCCCCGACAGCCCCAATAACATGTCCAAGACGGAGATCCTGAGAGGGGATCGTCACCGAGAAACTGACAACAGCCGCGCAGGAAATCTTCGCGGTCGTGGAGAGAACCGTAGCCGGGTACGAGGAGGAGGCTTCGGGTCTGAGGCAGGAGATCGACCGGCAGAGGAGACAGCTGGAGGCGGTGCTGCAGCCTCGGGTCAAACTAGAGAGAAGAGGTCAGTGGCTCAATTGTTACAATAATAAATATCGAGCTTTGTTTTTTCAAGTTGTGGAACTTCATTTAAAAAAACGCTAATTTAAAGTTTCTGTGCTCGCTGACAAACCTGCAGACTCATGAGGACATAAAGTGAAAACTTACCCACATTTTCATGATGTGACTTACAAATCGGCATGAAGTCAAGTTTCTTGTTGATTAAAGGGCCCTGCTGTTTATCTACATAACTTCCAGGGCTTTGAGTGTTTATATCCTTAAGTTATACGATGAAGCTGCTATGAAAACACAAGTGGCTTTCGGCTGTTCAAAGCAGTATTTTTTGGTAAATGTTCATCTGAGTTCCTTTTACTTCTGATTTGAAAACAGAAGACCTGATCCCAGATCCAAAGGGCCAAGATGCTGTTGTGAGGGAAGAGGAGCACACACAGCAGTCAGGTAGGTCTACACTCTTCCTATTAAACGTGACATAAAATGAGGAGCAAAAAAACAAGTATTAAGAACAAATCACAGAAGAATCAATGAAATGATAACTTTTAGAAAAGGATGAATCATATTAAGAAAATGTGTAAAAGTACTCCCGCATTGATAATGGTAAGCAAAATGATACAAAAACACTTAGAAAACAGATGAAGTCTTAGGCTGTGGCTTAAAACACTCAAAAGAGGTCAGAGGTCTTGGTGGTGTGTGTGCCCAGAGCTGTCTTCGGCTTTGTAGTATTGCGAGAATAAGAGTACTGGGTGTAATGCATGCGTGACGCACGATGCAGTGAATGTGTGGCCAAAGTGTTTTTGTAGCGTACTTGATATTGTCTACTCACACACTGTTAAAACATCAATTTAGATATTGTCGTTGACGGTTAATATAATAAGTGATGGTACGGCCCCCACTAGGGTTGGGCGATGTCAACAAAATTTCCTTCGGACATTGTCTACTTTGAAACATCGTGATGGACGATGGTATCGGGTACGCTCTTGCGCGCGCGGAAGGGGGGAGAATAGCGGTCATCTTATCCAACGAAGGTCAAAGTCAAGGGCACCTGGACTTGGTTGAAGATACTGGAAGACGTTTCGTCCCTCATCCAAAGGATGACTGAACTGAAGAAGTCCCGCTTTTTACGGGGCTCAGTGTCCCCAATGACGCGCATCATAACGCCTTACAAGACGCGTAGTGTTAAATGATAATGAGCTCCACCCTATCTTTTCAAAAGCCAATCAGTTTGAACTGTTATCACCCAATCAGTAATAAGTAAATAAGTTCTGACCTTTGACTCTATCTGTGTCCAGGTGAGGAGGACAATGGGAACCTGGGCCAACTTTGGTACGATGATGATGAAGAGGGTGATGTTGACAATGAAGAGCAGCAGCTGTCAGCGCAACTAGCAACCAGCTTAAAAGAAGATCTTAAGGACCCCGATTATCAATTAGAATCAAGGTGACAAATCACAGCTTAGCTAAAATTATGTGGACACCCCTGTGGGCATCCTTTTGTGTGCTCCTGGTCTGTTTTCCCTGGAACCATTTTGTTCAAATGAAGCTTGTTAGCTTAACATGCTCTTAGCATGCTAGTTAGCCAAATTAGTTGTCAGTTATTAAATCAAACAGCAACTATTTTTATTAACCATGAATTGGTTTTAATTATTTTAGTTCAAAGTTCAAATTCATTCTTTTGATTTCAGGTAGCAAAGTGCTTGTATAGCAATCAATGTAAAACATAGACAAATGGAAAAACAATCAGAAACACACACAGTGGTGTGCAACAAATCAAAGAAAAAACAAACCCATGTAAAAAATAAATTACGCATCACTTAAATAAACAAACCTACAACATACAAATAATGGAGGAAATAATTAGGCATCCATAACCAGCTGTCCTTTTCAGACCATGTTGCTGCTGTCTCTCTGTCGTGCCGCTTTGCTCTATACAACATCAGAAAAATCAGGGCCTACCTCACTCAGTATGCCACCCAGCTTCTGGTGCAGGCCATGGTTATCTCTCTCCTCGACTATTGCAATGCCCTTCTAGCAAGTCTTACAGCTTGTGCAGTGAAACCCTTACAAATGTTTCAGAATGCAGCAGTGCGTCTGGTTTTTGATCAGGCCCCATGGCCTCCTGAGTCATATACCTAAACTCCATAATACAAGTTTACGTTCCTTCTCGGCCACTACGCTCCACCAACAAACGCCGCCTGGCTCTGCCATCCCTACACACAAAGCAAACTCAGTCCCGGCTATGGAACGAGCTACCACACGCCATCAGAGCAGGGACATCCGTCCCTCTCTAACTTCAAGAAGCTCATGAAAACTTATCTCTTCCAAGAACACTTTAACCTATAACTCCTAACCTCATGCACTTCCTGTGCTCTTCTTCTTCTTTCCCCTTACAATTCTCTTGTATTGATTGCACTTTTTGTTAAAACTTACTTTTTTCCCTAGGTATTTACCCCATTGATGTGATATGTGCTATCAATGGGGTAGGTTACCAGGATATTCCATGTCCCTGTGAGGGGGACAAGTAGATGATGTTTTTGAGTTGCCAGGACATGACGGGGAATATTTATCTTAATAATAATGTTCGTAGTTGACTGCAGGATAATCAGAAATTGTGTCTTCTGTCGACCATCTCTCAGGTTATCGTCTCCCAGAGATTCGTCTGCGAGGAGGAAGCCTGGCAGACCAAGCCTCCGACAAGAACCGGATCACCACCTCCTCAGAGTCTGCGTACTGGAGGATTCGCAATCAGATGTTCTTTCAAAAAATGGTGAATATTAAAGATGTAGTTCTGGATGGACTAAATGTGTTGGATGGAGGTTGTTAAGAGGTAATGTGGAACTCCTGGGTGTATCTTTGTCTTTGTCAGTGTTTCAGAAATATCCGGTTCAGGAGCTGCAGTGTCCTCGTGGCCTACAGGAGGCGGACTTCCTGGACCTGCTGAGGTCCACCTTCCCTCAGCTGGCAGGAGACAACAAACCTTTTGACGTCTTCAAGTCCAACAGAAGCAGGAGGCTCCAGCGGCTCAAAGTAAAGACGCTGACACCAGAGGAGATCTTCAGGAGCATCAGGCTCACCGGAGCAGGATACTCAGCCCTCTACATCCGACTGAAGGTAGATACTGTAGTATTACCCGTCTTCTTTTACCACGTACAGGTCCCTCCTCTGTAAGGCCCTGATACTACCTGAGGTTTCCTCTGAGATAGTCAAAAATTACATTACCCTTTAAATTGAACCAGCATCAGTTGAATTTTCTTTAAATATAATTTGTGAACAACTACTAGCAGACAGGAGATGAGGAAGAGGAGGAGGAGCTTCGCCTTTTACAGAGAAACAACACCACCACTGAGTCCTCGTCCACTGCCGCCGTGGTGATAAAAAGCAATGAAGCCGGGCTCAGCTCAAGGTAATTTAAAAAGGAACTTGCATTGATTTCTGTTGCAACGGATTCCAGCAAATTACTAATTTTCATGTTTGAAAAGAAAGATCAAAAGTTCTGTAGAAACCTCTCTGCTGTTCCTCTGTGTGCTCAGTAGTACCAGGTTGTGTTTACTCCATACGAGTAGTCCAGAGATCAGGTCTGTTGCAAAGTAACTTTCTCTCTGCTTTTTATTTCAAATTTGGTACATAGGTTGGCTTCAAATTGATTCTGTGGTGGAAAGTGACTAAATACATTTACTCAATTACAATTTCGAGGTACTTGGGTCATGCCTGCCACTACAAATTCACTACATCCAGACATACTATACTTTTTACTCAATACTAGGGCTGTCCCCCAACTAAGGATTTATATAGTCGCCTGCTATTGACCATTCTTGTGCAGAGTTTTGCGTGCTTTAGAAAGATTTATTAAAAACTTCTTTCTTTTCACATTTTATACAGCCTTATATGTTGAAATTTATATCATAATAAGCTGTATATTAACTTACTGGGAGTAAAAGTAGTTCTATGTAAAATGACACATTGAGCTCTCCCAAATCGCCGAAATTGTGTGATCCTACTTTATTAACACCACTGATTGGCAGTCGAATGTTCTGCCCATTGAAGCATCGAATTTTGACTATTCAGGGTCAACCCTACTCAATACATTTATTTCTCAGCTTTAGTTACTTCAGATAAATAATCCAATATGCTAACAAATATATTAGGATATATTTGGTAAGCTTGCTACCTTCAACTAAACCTATTTAAGACTGAACTCGTTGTCCAGCCAAGCAATCTATCCAGCACAACATCAAACTACAAATTGGTCCTCAACCATCACTCCAACCAGCATTGTGAGAAACTTGGGTGTCATGATTGATGACCAGCTGTCCTTTTCAGACCATGTTGCTGCTGTCTCTCGGTCGTGACGCTTTGTTCTATACAACAACAGAAAAATCAGGCCCTACCTCACTCAGTATGCCACCCAGCTTCTGGTCCAGGCCATGGTTATCGTTCGCCTAGACTACTGCAATGCCCTGCTAGCAGGTCTTCCAGCTTGTGCGGTGAAACCCCTACAAATGGTTCAGAACGCAGCAGCGCGTCTGGTTTTTGATCAGCCCAAAAGGACTCATGTCACTCCATTACTGTTTGACCTCCACTGGCTCCCATGGCCTCCTGAATCAATCACTAATGCTCACAAGTCACTAATGCTTGCAAACAGAGTGACTACTGGGTAGGGCTGTACATAACGATAATTTTATTGGTTCGTCGATTTAATCTAATGACTGAGAAAAGAAAAAATTGCCTATTACTCGACTAACGTACCATTTTATCCAAAATAAATATCAAAAATATGTCTAATCAATAATATTTTATTCAGTCATCCTGATGAAGCACGTTAGAATAATGACAATAGCAGCATATCTTAAAATGAATCACATTTCCACGTCACTGATGGGTTTTGATAATACTAAAAATAACAGACATTAATTAGACTACTTTACTTAAAAGTTTAAATGTTACTGGTATTGATTTATTTCAATATTGAGTAATGCGGTATGATAATCAAATTTATTTCTGCATCAGTGTGGGGCAAAGAAAACAACTGAAACAATTTACAGACTGTGCAGACAGTTACAGATCGTCTGTAATGTTAGATGCAGCTGTTTTCTCACTCGGCACTTACGTGGCCGTTAAATAAACAGAAAATAGATGACATGATGTAACGTAAAGTTACCATGACAGCAGCGGGTCAGAATTTACTTTTAACATAAAGGTGATGAAGAAATACTAAGGAAATAAATTTTTTATGGACGACGTGTCCTCGTTAATGATATAATTACTGATACCAATAGGAGAAAGTAAATGGAAGATACAAAAGTATTGGAATTTAAATAGGTGTTTTTTGTTGGAATTTACTGTGGCACTAAGTCAGCGGCAGTTTAAGAGTTGTAAGAAGTTTTGAATATGTTTCATTGAATTGTTGAGATTGATTTTGAATGGCTGAGCTTTGGTCCAATGTTACATGTTTTGTTAAAATATTCCACCACTGTGGAATATTGAGTTGTTTTCCATTCTTCCAATTAAGTAAAATAGTTTTCTTGGCGATAGGGCTAATAAGAAGGGGTGTTATTTGTTTTTGTGATGTGAAGTGTACCTGGATCTCCTAGTAAACACAGTAATGGGGATAAGGGGATGTGTTATCCAAGGATCTGTGCTAGTTTAATGGTTATTTCTTTTCTGAAGTGTTTGGCGTACTGGTGGGCAGAGCCAGAGTGCATGGAAGTAATGGTCAGTTGTGTTAAAAGTACAGTGAATGCAGATGTCAGAATGCAAATGTCAGTACCATTACGTGCATCTTGTGTTGAGTAATATATATTCTGTGAATGACTTTGTTCTGCTAAAGATGTTCTTGCATATTTGGGTCCAGAATTCATTATTAGTGCTGGTTGAAATCTTTTTCCCACTTATTTATTGGGAGAGATATGGTGGAATCAATGGAAGACAGAAGCTTATATATATTTGTGAGAGAGGTTTGTTTGAATTAACAGTTTTAATGATGTTATTTAATAGGGGTGGTGGTTGAAGGTTGTGTTCATTTTTGCCTTGATTGCGTGCTTTAAATGAGTGCATTGTAAGTACTGCCCTTGACAGTTCTGAAGAGGAGCTTCCATCCGTGCTGACATAGTGGTAGAATTGTTGATTTTCCAGTTTATTAATTAGTTGGAAAGGTTAGAGTAGACATTGATGATTTTCATAACTTCCTTGAGTGATTTGTTTGGGTTTTGCAGAGTTAATATTGTATCATCTGCATAAAGACTAATTTTGTGTGTTCGGTTATTTGTTGTGATACCGGTAATTATATTGTTACAGCTAATGATTCGATAAATATTGCAAATAGTGACGGTGAGAGAGGACATCCTTGTCTGGTCCCTGAGTGTGAAGCTTTGTGAATGTATTCCATTTGTAGTGATTGTTGCCATGGGTGTGCTAGAAGGACGAGGGTTCAAACCTCGGTTGCCCCGGCCTTTCTGTGTGGAGTTTGCATGTTCTCCCCATGTATGCTTGGGTTCTCTCCAGTTGCTCTGTACAAAGACAGACGGACTAGGTTAATTGGTGACCCTATATTGTCCTTAGGTGTGAGTGGTTGTTTGTCTATGTGTGGCCCTGCGATGGACTGGTGACCTGTCCAGGTGTACCCCGCCTTTTGCCCGATGTCAGCTGGGATTGGCTCCAGCCCCCCGCGACCCTGTACGCAGGATAAGTGGTTGACGATGGATGGATAAATCCAGCATTGTTTGCAACCCCGTGTACATGGAGCTGGCAGTCTTTTTCTTCCCTTCTAGCTCGAGAAACAAAACAGCTTAGTCCCATAAGCCCTATAAGACTTCAACAACTCCACAGCGAACCTTGTCATAATTCCTAATGTTGTATTTTATGTTCAAATTTGGTCCGGATTAATGTGAGGACTCCTGGGCCCCGTTTCAGAAAGCAGGATTAGTGAAAATTCTGAGTATGTTGAACGTGAGATGAGGGAAACTCTGGGATTTCTGTTTCAGAGAGCGAGATCAGATAATCCCTAGATCAGTAACTCGGTCCGTTTCTCTCTGACTCCTCCCCTCCTGCAGAGCCTGAGGCGGCTGTCTGACACACCGTTTAATTTCCTCATTCATTCTGTCGATATCAAAGCACATATCTGAACGTATTTACATCTTTAAAAACTTTAAAATCCCGGTTAGATAGGCTATTAGTTTTTTACCCAAACATGATCTTGAAAATGACCGCTTTTTGATCGATCTGTCATCGATCTCTGCACATCGTGGATTTATCCTCAGCACAGAATAAAATCGATGTCCGTCTTTAACGCTGCAACTCTGTGGACAGTTGCACTGAAAACACTTACTGTGGGCTACATTACTGCAAGAATTACTGTTTAACATGTAACCTATAAAACTGATCAATGAACTGATAATCTGAATGTTTTTTGACAGCATTAATAAAATACGAAATGAGATTAATGTAAAATAGACATCTAAAACATTAACACACATCTTCCACTGCAAAAAAAGAATTAATAGGTTAACCTGCTGGGTGTGTCTGACTTTACAATCACAGGTTCACGAGTAAACTGTTTTTTATATTTGATCTGTAGGCCTACCTATTTTCATAATCAGGTTTTTGTCCTGTCAGGTTACAGCTTAATAAGTATAGCCTTCCTATTTAAAATGTAACGGGCTGTAACACTTCATTTAAGGAAATCCCAGTCTGGTAAATGATGAATGAGCAACACTGTATAGTAGCCTAATAATTTTAACATATCGATCCTTCTTCCAATCGCGTTTTCGAGCCTATCATGGTCCGCGTTGGCACGCATTCATATTTCTAGCTCCACCCAATTAAAGTGGAGGCTCTGCCTTTATTTACCCGTTGCCATGGTGAATCTTAGTATCGGAGCTCCATTGATGATGGCTTTTTTTCCATCCCCACGCACGCGCTTCCATCAGGCTCAACATACTCAGAGTTGACTGAACTTATTATGATCAGCTGTTCTGAAACCAAAGAGTTTGACACCTTAGGCTCAATCAACCCAGAGTTTATTAAGCCTGCTTTCTGAAACAGGGCCCTGGACACTACAATTATCTGTGTATGCACAAAGTAAAGTTTACATTTTTTCCCACAGCTGCCCTGTTCAACATGTGGAAGGTGACAAAGTTGATGTTCAGTCCAGCAGCTCAATATCACAACAACAGGATATAGAAACAGAGGAAGCTGATGATGAAAATGCTGCCGAGAGCCAAGTGGACTCCAGTGATGATGCAGACAAAGATGGAGATGAGGTGTTCAACGGAGACGACGACTGGAAACCAGATCCTGAGCTGCAGTCGCCAAAGAAGAGGAGGAAGAAAGAGTCCAAATTGTCTGATGTGAAGGGGCAGTTGATTGGGAGCAGTAAAACGCCCTGTAAAGTCTGTGGAGTTTGGTACAGGAACATGGGCAGTTTGATCAATCACGCCTGGAGTCACGTGGAGGATCCACAGCTTGTTTGTGGAGTGTGTGGAGAGCAGTTTGAATCTGTGGAAGAGTTAAAGGGACATTTCAGAAATGATCATAAAACTCACGACTGTTCATATTGTGGGAAATCTTTCCTCACCATCAGTAGCCTCAACTCCCACACCACTCTACACACAGGAGACAGACCGTTTAAATGTGACGTTTGCCACAAAACCTTTGCTAAGTTTTCCACCTTGAATGCTCACCGTTGGGTCCACGTGGCTGATAAACCACACAAGTGTGATATTTGCCTGAAGGCATTTGGTCTAAAGACACAGCTCAAAGCTCACATCAAGATGCACGCAGGTAGAGACAAGTACCACTGCAATGTTTGTGGTAAATCTTTGACCAACCGGCGATCTTTAACTCGCCACAAGACGACCCACTCGGGGGAGAGACGTTACGGCTGTGAGGTTTGTGGGAAGCGTTTTAAACTTCCCAGTGGGTTGAAGTCGCACGAGAAGATCCACACCTCCAGAGACCGGCCGTACCTCTGCCACATCTGCTGCAAGACGTTTGTGGAAAACAGCAGTTTAAAAACTCACATGATAACGCACAGCAATGAGAGGCCGTTCATCTGCAGCATATGTAGCAAAGGCTTCGTATCCAACGCAAGGCTGAACCTGCACATGCGTGCGCACTCCGGTGAGGCGCCGTACAGCTGCTCAGAGTGCGGCCGCTTGTTTAAACACAAGTCCCACCTAAACGACCATGTGAGGACCCACCTGGGCATCAAGCGGTTTGTCTGTGGGGTTTGTGGGAAAGCGAGCTCTCGCCAAGAACACCTGAAGGTCCACATGAGGACCCACAACGGAGAGAAACCTTACCAGTGCAGCGTCTGCGACAAAGCTTTCACTCAGAGCCACTGTCTGAAAACACACATGAAGAGCCACCAGGGGGAAGAAAACCCGGTTCTGAACGCATCCACGTCCTAAAAGACTCATTTTATCAGCCTGTTCTGTCTAAAACGTGGCGATGGAGGTTGTTTTGATGGCGCTGAAAACCACATCTGTCCTTCATTCTTTTGTGATGCTGACGGAAATGTGTCCACAACACAGAAATAATGAACATCAAACGTCTGCTCAGATTTGTAAACTTCTTCAGTCCTTCTTTGAACACACATTGTGGTGGCCCCAGGGCCTCTGCCAGGGTGTTTCTGTGTGTCTGTGTTGCAGGGTGAACTTCCTGGTGGAGTGGAGCTGAGGCTATCCGGCAGATCAGAGGCAGCTGGCCACTGTCTCCAGATTGCATATAATCCACCCCTTCCTGACTGATGTGGGGCTCGACTGCTTGCTTTCTCCTGGTCCCCAGCACCACGGCATGTTGCCTTGTTGCTCCTTTGTTTGTTTAAGTTAACCCGGCATTATGTTTTGCAACTTAAATAAATTTTCTGGTAATCCTCTATTTGCTGTGGTCTCTGAGCCGGGCCATAACAAATTGGGGGCTCGTCAAAGTCATGAATTATGCTGTTAACAGTGGTTAATTAATGTATTGTTGACCGTTAAAACGATGAGTAGGAGCGTGTTGTAAATCCGTGCCTTCCCTAGATGCCGACAGGGGGGTGATGCAGTAAATTGGGGTTTGCCCAGGTGGTCTAGTCTGGGATTCTCTTTATTCCGCTCTTCTTCTTTTTTTTTTTGTGTGGAAACCTACGTAGGGGAATTAACAAGGTGTAATTTGGTGCTATGGGGTGATGGAATCGTTAGTGCAAATTAGTTTCTCTCTGCAGAATAGTCACGGGACAAGGAAGGTAAGTGTTGACCTTTTTTTTGCGCAAATGTATATATTGAGCTAACTCCCCTGTATGCAGAGCACGTTTTCCCTCTTTGTGATTCGTGTCAATGTGAATGTAGTGCGGGGTGAAAGTGGTTGGAGCGGTTGTCTCGTACATTGCCAGCTTGCTGGTCGCTTGGCCAAACTACTGGGTTTTGGTGCGTAAATACCCGCCGCCAGAAACTCCTGCAGACCAGGGTTGAGTTATGTAGATGGAGTTATGCAGTTCAGAGGGGACGCTCAATTTATGAGGTTACTCTGTGGCCTTGTTGCGCACTAGTTAGGTCAATACTATACATTCTTTTGTTTACCATGGACTGATTGCTGTTTGTGCATTGATCAGGTGATGTTAATCATGGCAGGAGTAGATTATTTCATTGACATTCCTTCGGAGGAATTTTTGTACTAGGGATCAGTTGTTAAAGATAGCAGATAATTATAAAATCAGCGTAGGCGTCAGGAGGTTATAGGAAAATGTTAGGTCTATTATAAGGGCACATTGTATGACATGGGTGTAACACCTGTACAAAAATCGCACAGTCCTACTAATTTGGATTTGGATGGTTTTTCTCAGGATGTGTCTCCTCCATGTAGATTTAAATTATGAACAGCAGAAAGAAATGTTGATTTTGAGGATGAAGTCAGAGTTGGAAAAGATGCGGCAGCAAGCAGCATAAGTTGAGAAAGCATTGCCTGTAGAACAAATGAGGAAGCAAACAGAAAGGGCAAAGTTAGATCCAGAAAGTGAAAGACTGAGGTTGATTAAAGAAGGTAAATTATGTGACTTCTCAAGGAATGAAGAGTTTGCTCGGGGCAGCGATATTTTAAATAGTTTGCGCTTGGTGCCTAAATTTAGTGAGAAGGACGTTAATGTATTCTTCACTTTTAGCGTGTTGCAGACGCGAGGGGCTGCGTTGTTTCTGACTGTATAGTTTTGCTACAATGTCTGTATGTTTGTTATATTTGTTAAATTACTTTTGTTAATAAACATCCTTTTCTGGTAATCCCTTAAGCGTGGTTTCCTCTATTTGCCTTGGCCTCTGAGCCGGGCCATAACAACAGTTGCTGATATTTTTTCCCGTTTTATTCAGACTAGGGCTGCATGATATTTTAAAAAAATGTGATACACCACAATATCGTTTTCTGTGAAATTTCACCAGATACATGCAGTGTGTTATTCACCTATAGATATACGTGAATTAACAATCGCAATTTTCATCATTTAGATATTTTAAGTCTATCCTCTTCTAACAACCATTCAGTCAATAATTAGGGGCTGCATTCACTTTTTTTGCAAGTGCAATACTACATGTTATTTGCTGTAAAGGCCCTTTAAAAGGCATTTCAACAGATAAAGTACTGGATGAGCTATAATCAGTTAACTATATCTCTCAAGAATGACCTTTCAGTCAATAAGTTGAGGCTCCATTTCTAAAATGTTTAGGGCCCTAAATTGTATAAGTGTAACAAGTTTCATGCTTTTATGAAAAAGAATTACATTATCACACATCACCTGGACTGAAACTAATATTTATGAATGTTAATAAGAGTTAAATAAATATATAATGCTCCATGATACATAGAAGGCTTCAAATGGACCTGGTTATTGGTATCGGTCAGTACTACTTACGATCGGCCCCAAAAATCCTGATCAGAGCACCCCTAGTCGCAGACATCCTCCCCCGTTGAGAGATGGTCTCTCCACAGTGGTGTAGACGGCTTCCTTCATTCTTTCATTTCACCATTTGTTCTCCCTTTCCATTGTTAAAAAACATTGTTTTCCTTAACAGAGTGTCAAATGTAGGTAACCTGAATATTGACCTGAGGAGTTGACCCTTCTGTGATGAGCCATGTGTTTGTGTGGTGGTGGTTTAGTTTCCCCCAAATACAAGTCTGTACATTCTTCACTGCATTGGACAGGAGAAAGGAGTGAATTCCGTCCCACAATTCCTTGAGGCGGCAACATTTAAAGCGGCGCACCTTCTCAAACTCAAACTATAAAATCCATCAACCACATTAACCTCTACTGTAGGCGTTTCCACCGTGTTGTCTACCTTTAGATGGCCTGCATTACAACAACACGGAGCGAAGTGTCAAAGATGCGCTTTTTGTAGTCCATCTTCGGAATATTGTAGTTTTTTCACGGCAGGCCGCGTCAGTAAGATCCGCCGTCGCATAATTACGTCGCTTAGAAAAGAGCAGGCGGATTATCTGAGACCCGCGGTCCTCTTTTCCTAATAAGTCCTTATGGATTCTCCTTTACATCTTTCCTACCTCATGCCGTTTTCCATCGAGGTCAAAGAAAGGAGATTTCACACTTGGACTGATCTTTTTTTTTTTTTTTTTTTTTTTTTTTGCTGAAATCTGATTGGCTCAAGGTCCGATCAAAGGAGTTTCTTCAAATACGTGTTGGTTCACGGGGACAAGCACAACAGAGCAGGTAAATATGTCAAAAAGAAAGAAAGAGGGGAAAAAAATGTGTGGTGCCAAAAAAAAAGCATTTAGAAGAAAAACACTTTTGGCACAAGACGCAGCTAAATGCGCCAAATTAACCTCTTCGTTGGTGGAAAGGTGATGTGACAAGAATGAGCAGCCTAATGCATTTATTATATACTGAAATTAATTATATAGCTTATGCATTTATTTATATTGTGTGGACTCAATCAAAACACCGCTATAAATCTTGACTTAATGTTAGCAAATTTACTAAATAACGCACTCGCACACCGGTAACGTTGCGGCACGGAGGTGTCGAGCTTGAGCCGAGCAAGCGGGCAACATCACCGGCCTCAGCAGCCTCTATGGACACAACATCGGCTGATGGCAGAAGTGAAGAGACCGAAGAGGATAGTGGTGAGATCTTTGTCAAATAAAAGGCTGCGAGACAGGGTTAGAAAAGTAACACAGTTACAGTGATGTGTTGCTTTTTGCTGGAACGCAGGAATATAATGCATAAAAGAAAATAGGTAATATTACACCCGTTACAATCTCATTAATGCTTTAACTTGAACCTGAAATTAAGAGGTGTTAATAATTCACCAACACCGAGAAAACTTTGGTTTAATTAATGAGGAAAAGAGTAAAAATGTTATTTCCTGTTGGGGGACTCTGATGGTCGAGATTGTAGGCAGGGTGCAAACTACGGGGGAGCTCCCCCGATGGATCATGCGTAAATACATTTCTATTTTGAGTTTGTGCTTTCACTAAGTGTGTCAGTTCATCCTGACCAATCCTGTCGATCCCTGCTCGCACTATTAAGAAGAAGATTATGAGAAAGACCCATCCGATCCGCAGATATAACTGCGATCTGCACATCACTAGAAGACCACCTATGCAGCACAACAATCAGAATAATGCGCCCATTAAATAAATAGCAGTGAAAGTAACTCAAGAGTAACGCCAAAGTAGTGTAAAGCATTACAAATCAGAGACAGTAATATTGTAATATAATTAATTACTCTCAGAAGACAGTATCTAGTCATCTATAATGTATTATATTTTGAAAGTAACTTGCCTTATATATCGGTTAACAAAATGCAAAGTGAATGAACAGAAGAAAATCAAATCAATTTTTGATTTGACCAGCATTTCCCTTCCAAACAGCCCTTTTTGTTTTTGTGTCTCGTCGGACAAAATTTGTAGACGCACCAAAACCGGAAACAACACAGTTCACACAAACAAAGTTATTGTGCGTGAGCAATACAGCTGCAAGAAGAAATAAATATAAAGATGGTGTACTGTGTGCAGAGGAACAGCGGCGGCTCGGGGACCCTCGACAGCCCCAATAACATGTCCAAGACGGAGATCCTGAGAGGGATCGTCACCGAGAAACTGACAACAGCCGCGCAGGAAATCTTCGCGGTCGTGGAGAGAACCGTAGCCGGGTACGAGGAGGAGGCTTCGGGTCTGAGGCAGGAGATCGACCGGCAGAGGAGGCAGCTGGAGGCGGTGCTGCAGCCTCGGGTCAAACTAGAGACGAGAGGTCAGTGGTTCAGTTTTTACAATAATAAATAACATCGTTAAGTTACACAGTCACAAACACTGTGTTAGTTTAAATTGTGGAACTTCATTTAAAAAAAACGCTAATTTAAAGTTTCGTTGCTCGCTGACAAACCTGCAGACTCCTGAGGACATAAAGTGAAAACTTACACACATTTTCATGAAGTGACTTGCAAATCGGCATATAAAAAGTGTTACTTAATGTTTGCTGACTTTGATTACAAATGATTAACGTTTAAACGTTGCCTGGTTCTGTAGATGTTATGAAAACCCGGGTGGATTTCAGCTGTAGCAGCAGTTTTAGGGAACTTTATTTTTTTTATTTTTTTAACTTTTACTTCTGATTGAAAACAGAATACTTGATCCCAGATCCAGAAGGCCATGAGGCTGTTGTGAGGGAGGAGGAGCAGCAGAAGGAGGAGCAGACACAGCAGTCAGGTGGGTCTTCACTCTTCCTATTAAAGGTGTTATCAAATGAGGGAAACAAACTTAAGATTGAGGCACATATAAAAAATTTTACTTAATGTTTTAAATGAAGTCAAGTTTTGCGTAGGTTAAAGGGCCTTGATGTTTATCTACATACCTTGCGAGACTTTGAGTGTTTAAGCTTCGCGTGGCTCTGTACGATGAAGCTGTTATGAAAACACACGTGGCTTTCGGCTTTAAAAAATGTTCATCTGAGTTTCTTTTACGTCGGATTGAAAACAGAAGCCCTGATCCCAGATCCAAAGGGCCATGATAATGTCGTGAGGGAAGAGGAGCAGACACAGCAGTCAGGTGGGTCTACACTCTTTCTATTAAACGTGATATAAAATGAGGGGGGAGAACAAGTATTAAGAACAAATCACAGAAGAATCGGTGAAATGTTAACTTTTAGAAAAGGATTAATCATATTAAGAAAATGTGTAAAAAAACTAATACCACAGTTTGAACATATACATTTTAGCTGACGCTTTTATCCAAAGCGACTTACAATTGCTATACATGTCAAAGGTCGCACGCCTCTGGAGCAACTAGGGGTTAAGTGACTTGCTCAGGGGCACAATGGTGGATGTCTCACAGAGGGAATTGAACCCAGGTCTCCCACACCATAGGCAAGCATCTTATCTATCTTATCGATAATGTCTGCTTACACATTGTTAAAACATCAGTTAGGATATTATCGTAGATGATTCATGTCACAAACCCCTATCTGGAAGTGATGTTACGGCCCCCGTGATTCCCTAATCCAGACGTTTTAAAAGTCTGAGACTGCGGGCCTCTCCTCAGACAAAGTTTGGGAAATGTGTACACATACGAGGAATTTGACTCTGGATTGTACATTGCTCATGATGTGCTTACTCATACAAAAATACAATAACACAATATTTTTTTGTGATTTGGTATAAAATACAATAGTTCTGAAATAGAGAATGGGGAATATATAGTAAGTGGTAGCCAGTAAACATGTGGCTGATTAGAGACAGAGTTACTGGGTTATTGCACAGGAATTGTTCCTGATACTGTGAGTGAGAGTCAGCTGTTCATCAGAGTGATGGCTTGTGGGAAGAAACTGTTCCTGAGTCTGTTGGTTTTGGCGTACAGTTCTCTGTAGCGCCTACCAGAGGGGAGGAGCTGGAACAGATTGTGTCCAGGGTGAGATGGATCTGCAGTGATGTTTCCTGACTCTGGAAATGTAAGTCCTGAATGGAGGGCAGGCTGGCACCGATTATTTTTTCTGCAGGCCTGACTGTCCGTTGTAGTCTACTCCTGTAATTTTTGGTGGCAGATCCAAACCAGACAGTGATGGACGTGCAGAGAACAGACTGGATGATGGCTGCGTAGAACTGGATCTGCAGCTGCTTAGGCAGGTTGAGCTTCCTGAGCTGAAGCAGGAAGTACGTCCTCTGCTGGGCCTTCTTGATGATAGTGTCAGTGTTGGGCTCCCACTTCAGGTCCTGGGATATAGTGGATCCCAGAAACCTGAAGGATTCCACAGCAGACACAGGGCTGTTGAGTATGGTGATGGGGGTCAGAGTGGGGGGGGCTCCTCCTGAAGTCCACGGTCATCTCCACAGTTTTGAGTGTGTTAAGCTCCAGGTTGTTCTGACCACACCAGAGAGCCAGCTGATCAACCTCCTGTCTGTAGGCCGAATCATCACCGTCCCGGATGAGGCAGATGACCGTTGTGTCGTCAGCAAACTTCAGGAGTTTGACAGATGGGTCCCCTGAGGTGCAGTCGTTGGTGTAGAGGGAGAAGAGCAGTGGGGAGAGCACACACCACTGGGGGGGGCGCCAGTGCTGATAGTCTGGGTGCTGGATGTGATGTTCTCCAGCCTCACCTGCTGACTCCTGTTAGCCCTGTAGGCAAACTGCAGGGTGTCCAGCAAGGGGCCTGTAATGTCCTTCAGGTGGGCCAACACCAGTCTTTCAAACGACTTTATGACTACAGATGTCAGGGCGACAGGCCTGTAGTCATTTAATCCAGAGATGGAGGGTTTTTTAGGGACCGGGATGATTGTTGAACATTTGAAGCAGGAGGGAACTTCACATAGCTCCAGTGATCTGTTGATGATCTGCGTGAAGATGGGGGCCAGCTGGTCCGCACAGATTTTCAGGCAGAATGGTGAGACACCGTCAGGTCCAGGAGCTTTACTGATCTTCTGCCTTTGGAAGAGGTTGCTCACGTCCACTTCACAGATCTTGAGTGCAGGTAAGGGGTCAGAGAGGGGGGGGGTGAGAGCGTGGCAGTGGGGGAAGATGACTGTTTGAAGATGGTATTGGAGCGGGGGAGAGGTGTGACTGTGGGGTTCTCAGACCTACAATACAAACCATTCAGCTCGTCAGCCAGTTGTTGAGTACCAGTAGTGTTGGGGGATGGTCTCCGGTAATTAATGAGTGTCCACAGGCCTCTCCAGACTGACGCAGGATTGCAGGATAAGTAATGTAATATTATTTCACTTCCTCCCCTGAAACATTTTGGAGCCCCCCTAGGGAGGCCCACCTCACACTTTGAGAACCCCTGCACTAATCTCATTGTTTTTCTACTGTGGGTAGTTCTCCAAGATGTTTAGGTTCAACCTACGTGCCTGCCGAGTTCCGTCATAAATTATGTGCAAGTGTACCTAGAAGAATTGATTCTGTTTTGAAGGCAATGGGTGGCCACACCAATACTGATTTGATTTAGATTTTCCTTCTCTTTATTTGTATTTTGTTAATTGATCTGATATCTATTAGCATGTCAATGTTTGAAGGTGATCTTCCTTTACAGCATTTTTTTTCCACACCTGCTTAAAACCTTTGCCCAGTATTGTATAGAGTCGCAGGAAAAAGTTTGTGAACCCTTTGGATTTACCTGGATTACTGCATAAAATGTGATCAGTTCAACAATATTGTTGGGATGTCTGGTGTGAATTGCTCTCTTGAGGTCATGCCACAGCATCTCAATCAGGTTGAGGTCAGGACTCTGACTGGGCCACTCCAGAAGGCGTATTTTCTTCTGCTGAAGCCATTTTCTTGTTGATTTACTTCTGTGCTTTGGGTCGTTGTCCTGTTGCATCACCCTACTTCTGTTCAGCTTCAACTGTGGACAGTTGGCCTTACATTCTCCTGCTAAATGTCTTGATAAACTTTGTAATACATTTTTCCATTGATGATAGCAACCCTTTCAGGCCCTGAGGCAGTGAAGCAGCCCCAAACCATGATGCCCCCTCCACCATACCTCACAACAAGGATGAGATTTTGATGTTAGTGTGCTGTGCCTTTTTTCCTCCATACATAGGGTTGTCTGTTCCTTCCAAACAACTCAACTTTGGTTTTATTTGTCCACAGAATTATTTTTACAGTAGTTCTGTGGAACATCCAAATACTCCTTTGCAAACTTCAGACGTCCAGCAGGGTTTTTTTTTTTTGGACTGCAGTGGCTTCCTCCGTTGTGTCCTCACATGAACTCGATTCTTGTTTAGTGTTTTACGTATCATAGAGTCATCAACAGATATGTTCCAGAGATTTCTCTTAAGTCTTCTGCTGACACTCTAGGATCCTTCTTAACCCCATTGAGCTTTCTGCACTGTGCTCGTGCTGACATCTTTGCAGGAAGGCCACTCCTAGCTCCTACTAGCTTTTGGAGAACTCATTAGCCTAGAGGTAGACATACTTTTTCCACCCTGCATTGTGAATATTTATGCTATGTGTTCAATAAAAACATGAAAACATATAGCTGTTTGTGTGGTATATGTTTAACCACTGTGGTTGTCTATTGTTGTGACTTAGATGAAGATCAGATCACATTTAATGACTAATTTATGCAGAAATCCTGGTATTTCCAAAGGGTTCACATACTTTGTTCTGTGGCTGTATGTTGAAACAGAAGTTTTTTTCCTTTTGTTTAGTTTCAATGTGCAAATTAAAATGTTACTCTATGTATGTCACTTTATGCAGAACATGTTGTGCTGTTGTTGTATTGGACATGTTTCAGCCACCATAAAGCCTAAAATAAATCCAAGTTCTGACATTTGACTCTATCTATGTCCAGGTGAGGAGGACAGTGGTAGCCTGGGCCAACTGTGGTACGATGATGATGAAGAGGGTGATGGTGGCAATGAAGAGCTGCAGCTGTCGGTGCAACCAGCAACCAGCTTAAGAAAAGAAGATCTGAAGGACCCCGATTTTCAAATAGAATCAAGGTCACAAATCACAGCTTAGCTATAAGTATGTGGACACCCCTGTGGGCATCCTTTTGTGTGCTCCTGGTCTGTTTTCCCTGGAACCATTTAGTTCAAATGAAGCTTGTTAGCTTAACATGCTCTTAGCATGCTAGTTAGCCTAACTTAGTATGGTTTACATCTTGAAGAATTTATCAATTAGTTGTCAACTAGTAAATTAAACAGCAACTATTTTGATTATCAATTCATTGTTAATGGTTGAGTTATTTTAGTTCAAAGTTCAAATTCATTCTTTTCTTCATTCTTTTGCATTCAGGTAGCAAGTGCTTATATAGCAATCAATGTAAAACATAGACAAATAATAAAAAAAAAAACGGTAGCACACACAGTAGTGTGCAACAAATCAAACATAAAACAAACCCATTTACAATTAAAGCCAAAAATCAATTATGCATCACATTGTGGTTTGAATAAAGTAAACAAACAAACCAGTCAACATAGAAATAATGGAGGAAATAATTAGGCATCACACATTAGAAGTTAGTATAAATTAGTCTTAAGAGGTGAGATGAAACCAGAAGAGACTCTTTGGTGCCTGATCTCCTCTGGTAGACTGTTCCACAGTCAAAGGCCCGGTCTCCTTTGGTTTTCAGTCTGCGTCCTGGCTCATAGGGGATAAAAGCTCAGAGACATGAAGGTGCTAATCCATGTCTGGCCTTAAAAGCAAATAAAAATTATAAAATTTATCACTTGCAGCGGGTTATATTGACCTTGGTTATTTCTTAAGTGATAAAAACATGACTGAACAACAGACTTTACGTGGGGTTTGAAAACCAGTGTGAGGCAAGTTACTCAGAAATTGTAATAAGTTACTTATTACTCCTTACAAAAGTAATAGTATAACTTTACTTATTACTAGGTGATAAAAGTAACTAGTTACGTTACTTGTTAGGTTACCAGGATATTCCATGTCCCCGTGAGGGGGACAAGGAGATGATGTGTGCGAGTTGCCAGGACATAACGGGGAATATTTATCTTAATAATAATGTTCATAGACGACTGCAGGATAATCAGATATCGTGTCTTATGTTGACCATCTCACAGGTTATCGTCTCCCAGAGATGCGTCTGTGAGGAGGAAGCCTGGCAGATCAAGCCTCCGACAAGAACCGGATCACCACCTGCTCAGAGTCTACATACTGGAGGATTCCCAGTCAGATTGTCTTTCAAAAAATGGTGAATATTAAAGACGTTGTTCTGGATGGACTAAATGTGTTGGATGGAGGTTGTTAAGAGGTAATGTGGAACTCCTGGTGAATCTTTGTCTTTGGTCAGTGTTTCAGAAATATCCGGTTCAAGAGCTGCAGTGTCCTCGTGGCCTACAGGAGGCGGACTTCCTGGACCTGCTGAGGTCCACCTTCCCTCAGCTGGCAGGAGACAACAAACCTTTTGAGGTCTTCAAGTCCGACAGGAGCAGGAGGCTCCAGCCGCTCGAAGTGAAGACGCTGACACCAGAGGAGATCTTCAGGAGCATCAGGCTCACCGGAGCAGGATACTCAGCCCTCTACATCCGACTGAAGGTAGATACTGTAGTATTATTATATCACGTACAGGTCCCTCCTCTGTAAGGCTCTGAAGCTACATGAGGTTTCATCTGAGATAGTCAAAAATTACATTACCCTTTAAATTGAACCAGCATCAGTTGAATTTTCTTTAAAAATGTAATTTGGAAACAAACTCTTGCAGACAGGAGAGGAGGAGCTCCGCCTTTTACAGGGAAACAACGCCACCACTGAGTCCTCGTCCACTGCCGCCGTGGTGATAAAAAGCAATGAAGCCGGACTCAGCTCAGGGTAATTTAAAAAGAACGTGCATTGATTTCTGTTGCAACGGATTCCAGCAAATGACTTATTTTCAGTGTTTGAAAAGAAAGATCAAAAGTTCTGTAGAAACTTCTCTGCTGTCCCTCTGTGTGCCCAGTAGTACCAGGTTGTGTTTACTCCATACGAGTAGTCCAGAGATCAGGTCTGATGCAAAGTATCTTCCCTCTGAATGGGCCGTCACTTTTTATTTCAAATTTATTATATACATTTACTCAATTCCCTGACTTAAGGTACTTGGGTCATTCCTGCCACTACATCCAGACATCTATACAAACACAGTCTGCTTAAACTAATACCACACAAACAGTTACATGTTTTCATATTTGTATTGAACACACTGTGTAAACAGTGCAGTGTACAGAACCCTTGGATTTAATAACTGGTTGACCCTCCTTTGGCAGCAATAACCACAACCAAACGTTTCCTGTAGTTGCAGATCAGACCTGAACAACGGTCAAGAGGAATTTTGGACCATTTCTCTTTACAAAACTGTTAAAGTTCAGCAATATTGTTGGGATGTCTGGTGAATCGCTCTCTTGAGGTCATGCCACAGCATCTCAGTCAGGATGAGGTCAGGACTCTGACTGGGCCACTCCAGAAGGTGGATTTTCTTCTGCTGAAGCCAGTCTGTTGTTGATTTACTTCTGTGCTTTGGATTGTTGTCCTGTTGCAGCCATCTTCTGTTCAGCTTCAACTGTGGACAGATGGCCTTACATTCTCCTGCTAAATGTCTTGATAAACTTTGTAATACATTTTTCAAATGAATCAAATTTAAAACAAAGCCATGTACAATTTAAGCCAAAAATCAATTATGCATCACATTGTGGTTTGAATAAAGTAAATAAACAAACCGTCAATATTCAAATAATGGAGGAAATAATTAGGCATCACACATTAGAAGTTTTTTAGAATAAATTAGTCTTAAGAGGTGAGATGAAACCAGGAAGAGACTCTTTGGTAGCCTGATCTCCTCTGGTAGACTGTTCCAGAGTCAAAGGCGCTGTCTCCTTTGGTTTTCAGTCTGCGTCCTGGCTCATAGGGAGATAAAAGCTCAGAGACATGAAGGTGCTAATCCATGTCTGGCCTTAAAAGTAATTAAAATAATTTTGAATTTGATCCTAAAAGAAAACGGCAGCCAGTTCAAGTATGCTGAAACTTGGGTGATATGGTCACATGTTTTGCTGCAGCGTTGTGGTCTAATTGGAGGCGATGAATTGATTTCTGACTGAGACAGGTTTAAAGGGAGTAGAGTAGTCGAGGTGGGAAGAGATAAAGTCATGGATGAGTATCTCCAGATCTTTGGCTGAAATGAAAGACTTGACCTTGGTCATATTTCTTAAGTGATAAAAACACGACTGATCAACAGACTTTATGTGGGGTTTAAAACCAGTGTGAGGCAAGTTACTCAGAAATTAAAAAAAGTTACTTAATACTCCTTAAAAATGTAATAGTATAACTTTACTTATTAATAGGTGATAAAAGTAACTAGTTACGTTACTAGGTTACCAGGTTACCAGGATATTCCATGTCCCTTTGAGGGGGACAAGGAGATGATGTGTGCGAGCTGCCAGGACATAACGGGGAATATTTATCTTAAAAATAATGTTCATAGACGACTGCAGGATAATCAGAATTGTGCTTTATGTCGACCATCTCCCAGACATTCGTCTGTGAGGAGGAAGCCTGGCAGACCAAGCCTCCGAGAAGAACCGGATCACCACCTGCTCAGAGTCTGCGTACTGGAGGATTCCCAGTCAGATGTTCTTTCAAAAAATGGTGAATATTAAAGATGTAGTTCTGGATGGACTAAATGTGTTGGATGGAGGTTGTTAAGAGGTAATGTGGAACACCTGCTGAATCTTTATCTGTTTCAGTGTTTCAGAAATATCCGGTTCAGGAGCTGCAGTGTCCTCGTGGCCTACAGGAGGCGGACTTCCTGGACCTGCTGAGGTCCACCTTCCCTCAGCTGGCAGGAGACAACAAACCTTTTGAGGTCTTCAAGTCCGACAGGAGCAGGAGGCTCCAGCCGCTCGAAGTAAAGACGCTGACACCAGAGGAGATCTTCAGGAGCATCAGGCTCACCGGAGCAGGATACTCAGCCCTCTACATCCGACTGAAGGTAGATACTGTAGTATTATTATGCCACGTACAGGTCCCTGCTCTGTAAGGCTCTGAAGCTACATGAGGTTTCATCTGAGATAGTCAAAAATTACATTACCCTTTAAATTGAACCAGCATCAGTTGAATTTTATTAAAAATGTAATTTGGAAACAAACTCTTGCAGACAGGGAGGAGGAGGAGCTCCGCCTTTTACAGGGAAACAACGCCACCACTGAGTCCTCGTCCACTGCCGCCGTGGTGATAAAAAGCAATGAAGCCGGACTCAGCTCAGGGTAAATTAAAAAGAACTTGCATTGATTTCTGTTGCAACGGATTCCAGCAAATGACTTATTTTTAGTGTTTGAAAAGAAAGATCAAAAGTTCTGTAGAAACTTCTCTGCTGTCCCTCTGTGTGCTGAGTAGTACCAGGTTGTGTTTACTCCATACGAGTAGTCCAGAGATCAGGTCTGATGCAAAGTAACTTCTCTCTGAACGGGCCGTCGCTTTTTATTTCAAATTTGTTATATACATTTACTCAATTCCCTGACTTAAGGTACTTGGGTCATTCCTGCCACTACATCCAGACATCTATACAAACACAGTCTGCTTAAATTAATACCACACAAACAGTTACATGTTTTCATATTTGTATTGAACACACTGTGTAAACAGTGCAGTGTGCAGAACCCTTGGATTTAATAACTGGTTGACCCTCCTTTGGCAGCAATAACCACAACCAAACGTTTCCTGTAGTTGCAGATCAGACCTGAACAACGGTCAAGAGGAATTTTGGACCATTTCTCTTTACAGAACTGTTAAAGTTCAGCAATATTGTTGGGATGTCTGGTTTGAATCGCTCTCTTGAGGGTCATGCCACAGCATCTCAGTCAGGATGAGGTCAGGACTCTGACTGGGCCACTCCAGAAGGTGGATTTTCTTCTGCTGAAGCCATTCTGTTTGTAGCTCTCTTCACAACAACACAGACACAGGTCGGTTCTTTGAAACAGGCGTTTATTGCTTCGGGCACGTCTGGTCCTGAAGAGATGGAAGATTGCAGCCAATCACCTTCTCTGCAGACCGAATGATTTACTGCAGCCTGCCCTTGTCCCTGGCAGTGGCAGCAGCGTACCAGATGGTGGTGGAGGAGGTGAGGATGGACTCAATGATGGTGGTGTAGAGGTGCACCATCATTGTCTTTGGCAGGCTGAACGTATTCACCTGCCGCAGGAAGTACATCCTCTGCTGGGCCTTCTTGGTGAGGGAGGTGATGTTCAGCTCCCACTTGAGGTCCTGGGAGATGATGGTGCCCAGGAAGTGGCAGGAGTCCACCGTGGCGACGGGGGAGTCAACGGGATGATGGGGAGGGTGGGGCTGGGCTCTTTCTGAATCCATGACCATCTCCACTGTCATCTGAGCGTTGAGCTCCAGAGTGTTTTGGCTGCACCAGGTCACCAGATGGTCGATCTCCCACCTGTAGGCGGACTCATCCCCGCCTGAAATGAACATAAAAATATTCACTATTCATATTTGTTGAAAAAGATTTTATCATAATTTTTCGAATGTTCTACCTCAGATATGTTAAGTGATCCACTGTTTGGCAAAAAGTGTTTGTCACATTCTGACCATAAAGAAAAGTTTAAAACCACGATTAACCATCTGGTTTCTTCAATTTTCACTCGGGAGCAAAAATCAGCCTTTAAACGCTAAAGAAATAATTATTTGACGTTTATCGTGATAATTATCGATATCGACGGTATGAAATGTTTTTATCGTGCTAAAATTTCTGGCCATATCGCCCGGCCCTATCTAATTGTAGGCGATGAACTGATTTCTGACTGAGACAGTTTTAAAGGGAGTTAGAGTAGAGTTAGAGGCATGGATGAGTTTCTCCAGATCTTTGGCAGAAATGAAAGACTTGACCTTGTTTATATTTGTATTGGTGGTAAAAACATGACTGATCAACAGACTTTATGTGGGGTTTGAAACCAGTGTGGGGCAAGTTACTCATTACTCCTTTAAAATGTAATAGTATTACTTTACTTATTACTGGGTGATAAAAGTACCTAGTTACGTTACCAGGTTACCAGGATATTCCAGGTCCCTGTGAGGGAGAGAAGTAGATGATGTGTTCGAGCTGCCGGGACATGACGGGGGATATTTATCTTAATAGTAACGTTCATAGATGACAGCAGGATAATCAGATATTGTGTCTTCTGTTCACCATCTATCAGGGTATTGTCTCCCAGAGATTCGTCTGTGAGGAGGCAGCCTGGCAGACCACGCCTTCGCGTAGAACCCAATCACCACCTCCTCAGAGTCTGCGTACTGGAGGATTCCCAGTCAGATGTTCTTTCAAAAAATGGTGAACTTTAAAGATGTAGTTCTGGATGCACTAAATGTGTTGGATGGAGGTTGTTAAGAGGTAATGTGGAACACCTGCTGAATCTTTATCTGTTTCAGTGTTTCAGAAATATCCGGTTCAGGAGCTGCAGTGTCCTCGTGGCCTACAGGAGGCGGACTTCCTGGACCTGCTGAGGTCCACCTTCCCTCAGCTGGCAGGAGACAACAAACCTTTTAACGTCTTCAAGTCCGACAGGAGCAGGAGGCTCCAGCGGCTCAAAGTAAAGACGCTGACACCAGAAGAGATCTTCAGGAGCATCAGGCTCACCGGAGCAGGATACTCAGCCCTCTACATCCGACTGAAGGTAGATACTGTAGTATTACCCGTCTTCTTTTACCACGTACAGGTCCCTGCTCTGTAAGGCCCTGATACTACCTGAGGTTTCCTCTGAGATAGTCAAAAATTACATTACCCTTTGAATTGAACCAGCATCCGTTGAATTTTCTTTAAATATAATTTGGGAACAAATTCTTGCAGACAGGAGATGAGGAAGAGGAGGATGAGGAAGAGGAGGAGGAGGAACTGGAGGAGGAGCTCCGCCTTTTACAGAGAAACGACGCCACCACTGAGTCCTCGTCCACTGCCGCCGTGGTGATAGAAAGCAATGAAGCCGAGCTCAGCTCAAGGTAATTTAAAAAGAACTTGCGTTAATTTCTGTTGCAACAGATTCCAGCAAATGACTTATTTTCAGTGTTTGAAAAGAAAGATCAAAAGTTCTGTAGAAATTTCTCTGCCGTCCCCTCTGTGTGCTCAGTAGTACCAGGTTGTGTTTACTCCATACAACAAGTCGTCCAGAGATCAGGTCTGATGCAAAGTCAGTCTCTGAATGGGCCGTCGCTTTTTATTTCAAATTTATTATATAGTTTGCCTTCAAATTAATTTTGTGGTGGAAAGATACTACACTGAAAAAAATTATAAACAACACTTTTGTTTTTTACCCCATTCATCATGAGCTGAACTCAAAGATCTAAGACTTTCTCTATTTACACAAAAGGCCTATTTCTCTCAAATATTGTTCACAAATCTGTCAAAATCTGTGTTAGTGAGCCGAGATAATCCATCCACCTCACAGGTGTGACATATCAAGATGCTGATCAGACAGCATGGGTATTGCACAGGTGTGCCTTAAGCTGGCCACAATAAAAAGCCACTTGAAAATGCGCAGTTTTATCACACACAGCGAACCTTGTAATAATTGTTGTATTTTATGTTAAACTTTGGTCCGGATTAATGTGAGGACACTACAATTATCTGTGTATGCACAAAGTAATGTTTACATTTTTCCCCACAGCTGCTCTGTTCAGCATGTGGAAGGTGACAAAGTGGATGTTCAGTCCAGCAGCTCAACATCACAACAACAAGACATGGAAACGGAGGAAGCTGATGATGAAGATGCTGCTGAGAGCCAAGTGGACTCCAGTGATGACGAAGACAAAGATGGAGATGAGGCGGTTGACGGAGACGACGACTGGAAACCAGATCCTGAGCTGCAGTCGCCAAAAAAGAGGAAGAAGCTAGAGTCCAATTTGTCTGGTGTGAAGGGGCAGTTGATTGGGAGCAGTAAAACGCCTTGTAAAGTCTGTGGAGTTTTGTACCGGAACTTGGGCAGTTTGATCAAACACGCCCTGAGTCACGTTGAGAAATCACAGCTTGTTTGTGGAGTGTGTGGAGAGAAGTTTGAATCTGTTGAAGAGTTAAAGGGACATCTTAGAAACTATCAAAAAACTCACGACTGTTCTCATTGTGGGAAATCTTTCCTCACCAAAACTAGCCTCAACTCCCACACCACTCTACACACAGGAGACAGACCGTTTAAATGTGACGTTTGCCACAAAACCTTTGGTCAATGGTCTGCTTTGAGTGTTCACCGTTGGATCCACGTGGCTGATAAACCACACAAGTGTGATATTTGCCTGAAGGCGTTTGGTCTAAAGACGCAACTCAAAGCTCACAGCAAGGTACACACAGGTAGTACCACCAAGTACCACTGCAATTTGTGGTAAATCTTTGGCTGACCGGCGATCTTTAACTCGTCACAAGGCGACCCACTCAGGGGAGAGACGTTACGGCTGTGAGGTTTGTGGGAAGCGTTTCAAACTTCCCGGAACGTTGAAGGCACACGAGAAGATCCACACCTCGAGAGACCGGCCGTACCTCTGCCACATCTGCTGCAAGACATTCCTTTCAAACTGCAGCTTGACGACTCACATGCTAACGCACAGCAACGAGAGGCCGTTCATCTGCAGCATATGTAGCAAAGGCTTCGTATCCAACGGCGACCTGAAGGCGCACATGCGTTTGCACACCGACAAGGCGCCGTACAGCTGCTCAGAGTGCGGCCGCTGCTTTAAACACAAGACTTACCTGAACAACCATGTGAGGACCCACCTGGGCATCAAGCGGTTTGTCTGTGGGGTTTGTGGGAAAGCGAGCTCTCGCCAAGAACACCTGACGGTCCACATGAGAACCCACAACGGAGAGAGACCTTACAAGTGCACGGTCTGCGGCAAAGCGTTCACTCAGAGCCACTGTCTGAAAACACACATGAAGATCCACCAGGGGGAAGAAAACCCAATTCTGAACGCATCCACGTCCTAAAAGACACATTTTATCAGCCTGTTCTGTCTGAAACGTGGTGATGGAGGTTGTTTTGATGGCGCTGAAAACTACATCTGTCCTTCATTAGGGCTGCACGATATTAAAAAAAAAAAAAAAAGTGATACACCGCAATATCTTTTTCTTTGAAATTTTACCAAATACATTCAGTGTATTATTCATGTACAGATATACGTTAACTAACAACAGTAATTTGGGTACTTTAAAGTCTATCCTCTTCTAACAAAATGTCCTCCTCTCATACAATAAACAAAATTATAAATGCACACTTTTGCCCCCATTCATCATGAGCTGAACTCAAAGATCTAAGACTCTCTTTGTACACAAAAGGTCTTTTTCTCTCAAATATTGTTGACAAATCTGTCAAAATCTGTTAGTGAGCACTTCTTCTTTGCAGAGATAATCCATCCACCTCACAGGTGTGGCATATCAAGATGCTGATCAGACAGCATGCGTATTGCACAGGTGTCCCTTAAGCTGGCCACAATAAAAAGCCACTTGAAAATGTGCAGTTTCACTGTATTGGGGGAGATTTGATGAGGTTGTTGATTGTTACCTGCGGAATGACCCCGATGAGGATGACGAGCATGCAGATGAGCTTCCCTGAGACGGTTCCTGACATTTTGTGCAGAAATACTTTGGTTATGTCAACCGATTGTTGCAGCAGCTGTCCAGGTGGCCGGTCTCAGACTATCTTGGAGGTGAAGATGCTGGATGTGGAGGTCCTGGGCTGGTGTGGTTACACGTGATCTGCGGTTGTGAGGCCGGTTGAATGTACTGCCAAATTCTCTGAAACGCCTTTGGAGACGGCTTATGGTAGAGAAATGAAGATTCATTTCACGGGCAAGAGCACTGGTGGACATTCCTGCAGTCAGCATGCCAAATGAACGCTCCCTTAAAACTTGCGACATCTGTGGCTTTGTGCTGTGTGATGGAACTGCACATTTTTGAGTGGCCTTTTATTGTGGCCAGCTTAAGGCACACCTGTGCAATACGCATGCTGTCTTATCAGCATCTTGATAAGTCACACTTGTGAGGTGGATGGATTATCTCAGCAGTGCTCACTAACACAGACTTTGACAGATTTGTGAACAATATTTGAGAGAAATACGGAAAGGTGCCTCAATGCTTCCTTTCATATCTCCTTTAGCATAGGGTACACCGGACCATCCTTTAGGAAAAGAAAGGAGAGAATGCCATCCCACTATTCCTTGCGCCGGCAACATTTAAAGCAACGCATGTTCTCAGTCTCAAATGATAAAATCCATCAACCACATTTAACAAAATCCTTAAATACAGTCTTAAATAAAGACTCACAATTACCTTCTTTCTTTTGGTTTGTTTTATTTTGGCTTTTTTGTAATCTAATACTGTTTCAACACCGGTTTATGTTTCAGATTGTTGAAATATGCTATAAAGTGTTTTCTACAATAAAAAAAAAAAATCAACAACCATGACGGATAAACGATGTGGATCAACATGTAAGTTACCACTGGCTATTAAGCCTTTTCTCTTTTATTCCATAACTCCCTAATATCCATATATCTTTAACTGTCAACAATAACTGAGACCCATGCCAGCTGTGTTTCTAGTCTTGTAACGTGATCAGCGTGTATAGGTTCATGTTGTGCATTTCCAGCCTTCAGCAATATCATTAATACATTTTACTTAAGTCACAGATGCAGACACTTTCCTTAATAAAGGCAATGATCAAGCTGAATGACCTCTACAGTAAATAAAATGTATTATTTTGGTGTTTCCCACACACTGATTTATTTGTTATCAACCCTGACCGCCTTCTGCGTTTTATCTAAAGTGGGCAGCTGCAGATATTCGCCCACAGTTGGGCTTTTATTCGGGAAACACTTTGTTTACAAACAATAATTGGGATTCACGTTGATAAATGTGGGTGGGCAGGAGGGTGAGTAAGTATTCTCAATGTAACAACCCTTTCCATTATTTTGTGAATGGTACCCTATCTACCTTTTTGCTATCTTGGTTATTCATAATATTTTCCTAGCCTATATATAAAACTGTGCAAAAGTTTTAGGCAGGTATGGAACAATTCTGTAAAGTAAGAATGATTTTAAATGGACATGTTTATATAGATTATATTCATCAGTTAGAAAATCAGAAAACGTAAGTGATGAAAATAAAATAAAATCAATATTAATTTGACCAGCATTTCCCTTCCAAACCGCTCTCTTTGTTTTTGTGTCTTGTCGGACACAATTTGTAGCTGCACCAAACAACCCCGTTCAAACGAAGTTACTTTGCGTAAACAAAATACAGCTTGCGAGAAGAAAATAAAGATGCATTACTGGACGAACGGGAACAGCAGCGGCTCGGGGACCCTCGACAGCCCCAATAACATGTCAACTCTAACACATAAAAGTGAGCTTCTGCTGAACATAATGCAGTTGATGTGGCAGAAACGATGGATAAATAAATAAATGCTTAAGACACCACAAGTATCTAAAGAAAATATTACATTCTCACAGAAAGCTTACTACATTCAGCCAAGATTTGAACTCATGTAAAAAGAAAACTTCCTGTTTCCACTAACTAATTTCACTTCATAGTGACAGCAGACCACCTCAGGGAGACCCTCTGTCAATATCAGAGCAATCTGATGTAGTTTTTTATAATGGAGTAGGGTGGCAAGACGGAAACCTTTTCTTACAAAGAAAAATATCCAAGCACGGCTGAAGTCTGCAAAAAAAAAAAAACATCAAGTCCCCCAAAAGCATTTGGGAACAACACTGCACATCACCCAAGGAACACCATACCTACAGTGAAGCATGGTGGTGGCAGCATCATGCTTTGGGGCTGCCAGAGCCCAGACCTGAATCCAGTTGACCATCTGTGGGGTGATCTGAAGAGGGCTGTGCACAGGCGATGTACTCGCAATCTGAGAGATTTGGAGCACTTTTGCAAAGAGGGGGCAAATATTCCCACGTCAAGATATGCCATGCTAATAGACTCCTACCCAAAAAGACTGACTGCTGTAATAAAATCAAAAGGTGCTTCAACAAAGTATTAGTCTAAGGGTGCACACACTTATGCAACCAGGTTATTTGAGGGGTTTTATTTTTCATTTTTCCCCCTCAAAGATTTCAATTTGTTTTTCAATTGAATTGTTCACATTAAAGGTGGGGAGGGGGGCATGAGAGTCAGTGACAGTGGGGACCCAAGCATTGTTGAGGAAGCCCACTGCTATCGGAAAGAAACTGTTGCCGAGAGGTTTTGGTCCTGGTGGACCGCAGCCTCCTGAGGGGAGTGACTAATTTGTTTCCAGGGTGGGAAGGATCAGCCACAATCCTTCCTGCTCGCCTCAGAGTCCTGGAGGCGTACAGGTCTTGAAGAGATGGAAGGTGACAACCAATCACCCGCTCTGCAGAGCGGAGGTGATGTTCAGCTCCCACTTGAGGTCCTGGGAGATGATGGTGCCCAGGAAGCGGAAGGAGTCCACAGTGGCGACTGCGGAGTTACCCAGGAGGGTATGGGGGAGGGTGGGGCTGGGCTCTATCTAAAATCTGCGATCACCTCCACTGTCTTCAGAGCGTTGAGCTCCAGACTGTTCTTGCTGCACCAGGTCACCAGATGCTCAATCTACCACCTGTAGGCAGACTCATCCCCAAGATGACGCGCAAACACCCCCCCCCCAAAAAAAAATCGAATCTCAAAATTGAAAATCGTAAAAAAAAAAAAAAAAAAAAGTATGTGTACCCAACGATCGAATACACGGGTCCAGCCGTAGTGGCCACACCAATATTGGTTTGATTTAGATTTTCCTTCTCTTCATTTGTATTTTGTTAATTGATCAATATAGTCTATTACAATGTCAATGTTTGGAGGTGAGCTTCCTTTACAGTATTTTTCCACCTCTGCCTAAAACCTTTGCCCAGAACTGTACATTGAGTCTCAGGAATAAGTATGTGAACCCTTTGGAAATACCTGGTTTTCGCTGTGAATCGCTCTCTTGAGGTCATGCCACATCATCTCAATCAGGATGAGGTCAGGACTCTGACTGGGCCACTCCAGAAGGTGTATGTCTATGAAGATTCTCAGTCATCCAGGTCATAGTTATCCAACGAGGGTTAAAATGAAGGGCAACAGGACTTGGTTGAAGCTACTGGAAGACATTTCGTCCCTTATCCAAAGGACTTCTTCAGTTCTGACTGACTGGCAGGGAAACTCAGCTATTTAACCTCAGTGGGGTCGTTATCCCGGGTCATCGATACCGCTGGTTCGTTAGTGTTCCTTGGTGTTGTGACGACAGTCGTTACAGTCGTTGAGACTACCTGTGGCCAAGACTGAACGACCATCGTTGGTATCTTCACCTGAGGCCAATAGGTTACGTTTGTTGAGTTTCCTGGGAAGTGATGAAAGGACAGCATTGTAAGTGGGGGATAAGTGGTGGCGTAGACCCCCTCCCCTGTTCAATGACGGCTTCTCAACCCTGGTGTAGATGGCTTCCTTGACACCTCTTTCAAACCATCCATCTTCTCTGTCTAAAATGTGCACCTGGTGGTCCTCAAACGAGTGTCCTCTGTCCTTCAGATGTAAGTAGACTGCAGAGTCTTGACCTGAGGAGTTGGATATAGATGTGTACCACCAATTCAATCCACCGTTGTACTGGAAGTAGGTGGTTGAATTGGTGGTACACATTGAAGAGGACAGGAGCCTGCAGATTGGTGTTTACAGAAAACCCACACACACAGACCAATACCTACTCTTCGATTCACACCACCCACTGGAGCACAAGCTAGGGGTCATGAGAACACTGCACCACAGAGCAGAAAACATACCAACAAGCGCCCAAGCCAGAGAGAAGGAACAGAACCACCTGAAGGGGGCACTTACAGCCTGTGGATACCCTAAATGGACCTTTGTGAAGACAGCCACAAGATCCAAGAAGAACAAATCTACAGGGGAGGAGGAAAAGAAGGTCAAACGCAACAACATTGTGATTCCATACGTGTCTGGAGTATCAGAGAAACTCAGGAGGATTTTCAACAAACATAACATCCCTGTGTTTTTTAAACCCAAGAACACACTAAGACAGATGCTGGTACACCCCAAAGACCGCACACCCAAACACAAGAAAAGCAATCTAGTGTGTGCGGTCCAATGCAGTGAGGAATGCACAGACCTGTATATTGGGGAGACTAAACAACCACTACACAAACGCATGGCTCAACACAGAAGGGCCAACTTCTCAGGTCAAGACTCTGCAGTCTACTTACATCTGAAGGACAGAGGACACTCGTTTGAGGACCACCAGGTGCACATTTTAGACAGAGAAGATGGATGGTTTGAAAGAGGTGTCAAGGAAGCCATCTACACCAGGGTTGAGAAGCCGTCATTGAACAGGGGAGGGGGTCTACGCCACCACTTATCCCCCACTTACAATGCTGTCCTTTCATCACTTCCCAGGAAACTCAACAAACGTAACCTATTGGCCTCAGGTGAAGATACCAACGATGGTCGTTCAGTCTTGGCCACAGGTAGTCTCAACGACTGTAACGACTGTCGTCACAACACCAAGGAACACTAACGAACCAGCGGTATCGATGACCCGGGATAACGACCCCACTGAGGTTAAATAGCTGAGTTTCCCTGCCAGTCAGTCAGAACTGAAGAAGTCCTTTGGATAAGGGACGAAACGTCTTCCAGTAGCTTCTGAGAGCTCTTTGGTTTGAGGCATGGTTCACATCATGCGATGCTTCGTGGGAATAGCAAAATTAAAATTGGGGTGGGTTTAGGTTAGCTCTAACCAACACCTCCAAATTTGTCTCTTTGATTGGACTCCAGGTTGACTGACTTGTGACTCCAATTAACTTTTGAAGAACTCATTTGCCCAGGGGTTCACATATTTTTTCCTCCCTGCATTGTGAATGTTTACGCAAATAAATCCAAGTTCTGACCTTTGACTCTATCTGTGTCCAGGTGAGGAGGACAGTGGGAGCATTGGCCAACTGTGGTATGATGATGATGAAGAGGGTGATGGTGGCAATGAAGAGCCGCAGCTGTCAGTGCAACCAGCAACCAGCTTAAGAAAAGAAGATCTGAAGGACCCCGATTATCAAATAGAATCAAGGTCACAAATCACAGCTTAGTATGTGGACACCCCTGTGGGCATCCTTTTGTGTGCTCCTGGTCTGTTTTTACGTGGAACCATTTAGTTCAAATGAAGCTTGTTAGCTTAACTTGCTCTTAGCATGCTAGTTAGCCTAACTTACATCTTGAAGAATTTATCAATTAGTTGTCAACTATTAAATTAAACAGCAACTATTGTGATTATCAATTCATTGGTTTGAGTTATTTTAGTTCAAAGTTCAAATTCATTCTTTTCTTCATTCTTTTGCATTCAGGTAGCAAGTGCTTATATAGCAATCACTATAAAACATAGACAAATAAAAAAAACAAAATATGGTAGCACACACAGTAGTGTGCAACAAATCAAACATAAAACAAACCCATTTACAATTAAAGCCAAAAATCAATTATGCATCACATTGTGGTTTGAATAAAGTAAACAAACAAACCAGTCAACATAGAAATAATGGAGGAAATAATTAGGCATCACACATTAGAAGTTTTTTAGTATAAATTACTCTTAAGAGGTGAGATGAAACCAGGAAGAGACTCTTTGGTAGCCTGATCTCCTCTGGTAGACTGTTCCAGAGTCAAAGGCCCTGTCTCCTTTGGTTTTCAGTCTGCGTCCTGGCTCATAGGGAGATAAAAGCTCAGAGACATGAAGGTGCTAATCCATGTCTGGCCTTAAAAGTAAATAAAATCATTATAAAATTTATCTTAAAAGAAACTTGCAGCGGGTTATATTGACCTTGGTCATATTTCTTGGGTGATAAAAACATGACTGAACAACAGACTTTACGTGGGGTTTGAAAACCAGTGTGAGGCAAGTTACTCAGAAATTGTAATAAGTTACTTATTACTCCTTACAAAAGTAATAGTATAACTTTATTTATTACTAGGTGATAAAAGTAACTAGTTACGTTACTTGTTAGGTTACCAGGATATTCCATGTCCCCGTGAGGGCGACAAGGAGATGATGTGTGCGAGTTGCCAGGACATAACGGGGAATATTTATCTTACTAATAATGTTCATGACTGCAGGATAATCAGATATCGTGTCTTATGTTGACCATCTCACAGGTTATCATCTCCCAGACATTCGTCTGTGAGGAGGAAGCCTGGCAGATCAAGCCTCCGACAAGAACCGGATCACCACCTGCTCAGAGTCTGCATACTGGAGGATTCCCAGTCAGATTGTCTTTCAAAAAATGGTGAATATTAAAGATGTAGTTCTGGATGGACTAAATGTGTGTTGGACTGAGGTTGTTAAGAGGTAATGTGGAACTCCTGGTGAATCTTTGTCTATTTCAGAAATATCCGGTTCAGGAGCTGCAGTGTCCTCGTGGCCTACAGGAGGCGGACTTCCTGGACCTGCTGAGGTCCACCTTCCCTCAGCTGGCAGGAGACAACAAACCTTTTGACGTCTTCAAGTCCGACAGGAGCAGGAGGCTCCAGCCGCTCGAAGTAAAGACGCTGACACCAGAGGAGATCTTCAGGAGCATCAGGCTCACCGGAGCAGGATACTCAGCCCTCTACATCCGACTGAAGGTAGATACTGTAATATTACCCGTCTTCTTTTACCACGTACCGGTCCCTCCTCTGTAAGGCCCTGATACTACCTGAGGTTTCATCTGAGATAGTCAAAAAAAACATTACCCTCTAAATTGAGCATCAGTTGAATTTTCTTTAAATATAATTTGGGAACAACTTCTTGCAGACAGGAGATGAGAAGGAGGAAGAGGAGGAGGAGGAGAAGGAGCTCCGCCTTTTACAGGGAAACAACGCCACCACTGATTCCTCGTCCACTGCTGCCGTGGTGATAAAAAGCAATGAAGCTCAAGGTAATTTAAAAAGAACATGCATTGATTTCTGTTGCAACGGATTCCAGCAAATGACTTATTTTCAGTGTTTGAAAAGAAAGATCAAAAGTTAGAAACGTCTCTGCTGTTCCTCTGTGTGCTCAGTAGTACCCGGTTGTGTTTACTCCTTACAACAAGTTGTCCAGAGCTCAGGTCTGATGCAAAGTAACTTTTCTCTGAGTAGGCTGTCGCTTTCTCTTTCATATTTGTTATATAGTTTGCCTTCAAATTCATTCTGTGGTGGAAAGTTACTACACTCAACAAAATTATAAATGCAACACTTTTGTTTTTGCCCCCATTCATCATGAGCTGAACTCAAAAGATCTAAGAATTTCTCTTTGTACACAAATGGCCTATTCCTCACAGGCATGCATCACAGCATGCGTCTCATCTTGATGCTCGTCATCCTCATTGGGTTTCGACCTTCGCACAGCCATTGAAGAGGAGTGAACCAATATTCCACAGGCAACAATCAACAACCTGATCTATGCGAAGGAGATGCGTTACAGTGAAACTGCACATTTTCAAGTGGCCTTTTATTGTGGCCAGCCTAAGTGACACCTGTGCAATATCCATGCTGTCTGTCTGGCAGGTGGATGGATTATCTCTTCCTGCCAATACAAATCCACTACATATTGTACTTCACTCAATACTAGGGCTGTCCCCGACTAAGGATTTATGTAGTCGAATCAGAATTGGCAAGTCTTGCATATGTTTTTGTGCGGTAACTCCGCTTTAATCTTGAAAAGCTGCAGAGCTACAGTCTGTGTTCATTACACACTGTAACTTACACTGTACATATGCAGCTAAACTGAGGGTAATTAATGCTTGCGGCAGACAAAACATGCACTTTGTGGCATAACTATGTTTTCAGTGATGTGTAAAGACCTTATATAATAAACCATTATGTTTTTATTACCTTAGAATGAGACATTTTTATGTACATAACCGTGGGCACTCCCTGCTGTGGATGTCGCCACGTTGCATCATCATGTTTCTACAGTAGCTGAAATCGGACAAACAGCGCATTTTGTCACTACGATCTTCTTGTTCTACTTCTGGTAGAATTCAGGCAGACACTCATCACTATGTTGAGTACATATGTTAGAAGAAGAAGTAGTAGTTATAATATACTGCAGGGGTCAGCAAATAAGTTTTGAAGCAGAGCAATATTTTCAACCATTAGATGGTGGATGAGAAGATATAATGGGGGCAGTGTTTTTTTTTCTCTGCAACAAATGAATTCTGCAGCGAATGTTTCTCAACGTTTTTGTTTTGGTGTTTGATCCGCATCCATCAACCTACAGATGCTTTTGCATTTCCCCAGTATCTCCAGGCAGAGGACAATTAGGGGAATCACGTTTTCTGAAGGCTCTTTCAGAGGTGTGTCAAGCAGGCTACAGACATTTTTAATGTTGTTCAGAGTTTTTCAAAGTAAAAGCTCGGTTGAACTTCAAATACAAGATTGCATTAAACAAGCCTTCTCGCACTTTTATTTTATAGGCAAAACCACTAAAGAGAAAGTGATTATGTGAGTAACTGTTGCTGTCATGACTGAGATCTATTTCAGCACCGCCATCAAAGTATTTATTTATTTATTTATATTTTTTGATGCTATCAAAGCACCATAATCTGGCTGCGGGCCAGATATAATTGTTGGCGGGCAGAGCGGTTTGGGGGTTGAGCACCCCCATATAGCCAAAATGGTATGATCCTGTTGTATGAACGCCACTAAACTCAAATCAGGCTCTTCCCATCAAAGCATTGAATCTTCAACTATCTGTGGTCAGCCCTACTCAATACATTTGTTTCTCAGTTTTAGTTACTTCAGATTAATAATCCTATCTATTAACAAATATAACATGATATATTGGTATAAGCCGCTCTCCTTTACTAGCTGCAACATAAAAGTAATAAACACATAAATGCTTCAATAATGAAATGTTCCACTCTTCATAATGTCTACTCTTAACTATCCTTGTTGTCTTAAAAAAACATGTTGATACATTTTCTTCCTCAAGACCATTTTATTTTAAACATTTTAAATCCAGCATTGTTTACATCCACGTGTACATGGAGCTGGCACTCGTTTTCTTCCCTTCTTGCACGAGAAACAAAATGGCTTAGTCCCATAGGAGGTCAAAATCTCCACAGCAAACCTTTTAATATTTCCTATTATGTAATATTAGTATTTTATGTTCAAATTTGATCCGGATTAATGTGAGGACACTACAATTATCTGTGTATGCACAAAGTAATGTTTAAATTTTTCCCCACAGCTGCTCTGTTCAACATGTGGAAGGTGACAAAGTGGATGTTCAGTCCAGCAGCTCAACATCACAACAACAAGACATGGAAACAGAGGAAGCTGATGATGAAGATGCTGCTGAGAGCCAAGTGGACTCCAGTGATGACGATGACAAAGATGGAGATGAGGCGTTCAACGGAGACGACGACTGGAAACCAGATCCTGAGCTGCAGTCGCCAAAGAAGAGGAGGAAGAAAGAGTCTAAATTGTCTGGTGTGAAGGGGCAGTTGATTGGGAGCAGTAAAACGCCCTGTAAAGTCTGTGGACTTTTGTACCGGAACTTGGGCAGTTTGATCAAACACGCCCTGAGTCACGTTGAGAAATCACAGCTTGTTTGTGGAGTGTGTGGAGAGCAGTTTGAATCTGTAGAAGAGTTAAAGGGACATCTTAGAAAGTATCAAAAAACTCACGACTGTTCATATTGTGGGAAATCTTTCCTCACCATCAGTAGCCTCAACTCCCACACCACTCTACACACAGGAGACAGACCGTTTAAATGTGACGTTTGCCACAAAACCTTTGGTCAATGGTCTGCTTTGAGTGTTCACCGTTGGGTCCACGTGGCTGATAAACCACACAAGTGTGATATTTGTCCGAAGGCGTTTGGTCTAAAGACGCAGCTCAAAGCTCACATCAAGATGCACGCAGGTAGTACCACCAAGTACCACTGCAATGTTTGTGGTAAATCTTTGGCGGACCGGCAATCTTTAACTCGTCACAAGGCGACCCACTCAGGGGAGAGACGTTACGGCTGTGAGGTTTGTGGGAAGCGTTTCAAACTTCCTGGTGGGTTGAAGTCACACGAGAAGATCCACACCTCCAGAGACCGGCCGTACCTCTGCCACATCTGCTGCAAGACGTTCCTTTCAAACTGCAGCTTGACGACTCACATGCTAACGCACAGCAACGAGAGGCCGTTCATCTGCAGCAAAGGCTTCGTATCCAACGGCGACCTGAAGGCGCACATGCGTTTGTACACCGACAAAGCGCCTTACAGCTGCTCAGAGTGCGGCCGCTTTTTAAATATAAGTCCCACCTGAACAACCACGTGAGGACCCACCTGGGCATCAAACTGTTTGTCTGTGGGGTTTGTGGGAAAGCGTGCTCTCGCCAAGACCACCTGACGGTCCACATGAGAACCCATAACGGAGAGAAACCTTACCAGTGCAGCGTCTGCGACAAAGCCTTCACTCAGAGCCACTGTCTGAAAACACACATGAAGAGCCACCAGGGGGAAGAAAACCTATTCCTGAACGCATCCACGTCCTAAAAAACTCCTTTTATCAGCCTGTTCTGTCTGAAACGTGGTGATGGAGGTTGTTTTGATGGTGCTGAAAACCACATCTGTCCTTCAGTAGGGCTGCGTGATATAAAAAAAATGTGATGCACCGCAATATCTTTTTACTGCGAAATTTTACCAAATACATGCAGTGTATTATTCATGTACATTAACTAACAACAGTCATTTTCATCAATTGGGTAGTTTAAAGTCTATCCTCTTCTAACAAAATGTCCTCCTCTCATACAATAAACAAAATTATAAATGCACACTTTTGCCCCCATTCATCATGAGCTGAACTCAAAGATCTAAGACTCTCTTTGTACACAAAAGGTCTTTTTCTCTCAAATATTGTTGACAAATCTGTCAAAATCTGTGTTAGTGAGCACTTCTTCTTTGCTGAGATAATCCATCCACCTCACAACTTGTTTTAATTTATAATAGTATTTTGTACTGTTGTTTTGTTTGTACTGTTAGACTTGTTTTCCTGCTCCGTTTTTGTGGCCAGGGCGGCCTTGAAAAAGAGATATTATCTCAATGGGTCTTTTCCCCTGGTTAAATAAAGGTTAAATAAATAAATCAAGGGTAAATGGACTTGTTTGAAGATACTCAAGGACGTTTTGCCTCTCACCCAAGAGGCTTCGTCAGTTAAACTGACTGGAAGGGATTAAGATGTTTCTTTATTGATCCCCGTCTGGGAAGTTCAAATTGGCACCGCAGCAAAGGGGAATGTAATACAAAGAGTAAAAGAAACAATAAAAGAATAGAAAATATACACATAATATGCTATTGGAACATGTGCAAAGATGTAGAAGTAGACCCCCAGAAGGTTAGTCACGTAAAGTAATATGAGCAGTTTTCAAAGATAGCTAGCTCTTGGGTCTACTAGTCTGGCTGTGACAAAAGTAAAGATTTTTTGGTTATTACCGTGTTTTTTTTTTAGTTTAGCCTACCGAATGGGAATAAGAAACAGAGCACTTTCTCCTTTTCTCTCACACATTACATTATTCATATGCCTTGATCACCAACCGCTGTCTATTATGGAAGACAAAGGGTTCCAGCGACTCGTCCTAATTGGATTCATGCAACACTCTGCCAGGGCATAAATATTTCACTGATGTATGCCTGCCACAGTTTGAATATGAATGAAAAAATGAAAATAATATACTATTTTATTACATTCAATACATTAACTGATTCTAGTGAACAGAAATTCTGGAAAGCTTTCAATGGTTTGATTGTCTCAAGCAGAGTGCAGCGCTGGTACATTACATTTACTCATTCAGTAGATCCTTTTATCCAAAGCGACATACAATTGCTGCATATTTCAGAGGTCACACGCCTCTGGAGCAACGAGGGGTTAAGCCTTCACCACCCCACCAATGTAAACACAGAGTGGCAGTTCAACTGTCATATGGTTGCAATGGAAATAAATGCCCCTTTTGGACACTAAGATAAGAGACCATTATGGCTTCAGAGTGATAGAAAATTAAGGTTTACATGAAATATGCTCAAAGTTTCACTCCACATCTTATCAGACTGTGTAAACCTAACTTCACCATTTACTTTTCACCTGAAAAGTTTATGATCTTGAATATGTTATCTTTGCAATCCTTGACCATCAAAACATGGGGGTAGACATCACCTTTTCTGTGTTATCATGTGTGGTTCAGGAGATATGATGCAGGGTTTTTAATAAAAGTTAAATAAATATATAATGCTACATGATATATAGAAGGCTTCAAATAGACCTGCTGATCGGTATCGGTCAGTACTACTTCTAGCGATCTGTGATTGGCCCCAAAAATCCTGATCAGAGCACCTGTAGTTGCAGACATCCTCCCCTGTTGAGAGATGGTCTCTCTACTTTGATGACTTCATTCATTGTTTCATTTCACCATTTGTTCTCCCTGTCCATTGGTATAAACGTTGGTTTCCTTGACAGAAGCAAATGTACGTAACCCGGGGAGTTGATTCTTCAGTGATGAGCCATGTTGTTTGTGTAGAGGTGGTTTTGTTTCCCCAAAATACAGGTCTGTGCATTCTTCACTGGACAGCATTAGGGTTGCAATCCGATATTTTTATCAGCTATTGGTCAGATTCTGACCCAAATAGCTGGATCAGGTATCGTGACAGCAGGCTGATCTCTTAACTTGATGCGTACAACACATGCGTCAGCTGTGCGCCAGTAGACTGGAGGAAGCAAAAAATATTTAATGTACAATTTAATATATATATACACTCACCTAAAGGATTATTAGGAACACCATACTAATACTGTGTTTGACCCCCTTTCGCCTTCAGAACTGCCTTAATTCTACGTGGCATTGATTCAACAAGGTGCTGAAAGCATTCTTTAGAAATGTTGGCCCATATTGATGGATAGCATCTTGAAGTTGATGGAGATTTGTGGGATGCACATCCAGGGCACGAAGCTCCCGTTCCACCACATCCCAAAGATGCTCTATTGGGTTGAGATCTGGTGACTGTGGGGGCCATTTTAGTACAGTGAACTCATTGTCATGTTCAAGAAACCAATTTGAAATGATTCGAGCTTTGTGACATGGTGCATTATCCTGCTGGAAGTAGCCATCAGAGGATGGGTACATGGTGGCCATAAAGGGATGGACATGGTCAGAAACAATGCTCAGGTAGGCCGTGGCATTTAAACGATGCCCAATTGGCACTAAGGGGCCTAAAGTGTGCCAAGAAAACATCCCCCACACCATTACACCACCACCACCAGCCTGCACAGTGGTAACAAGGCATGATGGATCCATGTTCTCATTCTGTTTACGCCAAATTCTGACTCTACCATCTGAATGTCTCAATAGAAATCGAGACTCATCAGACCAGGCAACATTTTTCCAGTCTTCAATTGTCCAATTTTGGTGAGCTCTTGCAAATTGTAGCCTCTTTTTCCTATTTGTAGTGGAGATGAGTGGTACCCGGTGGGGTCTTCTGCTGTTGTAGCCCATCCGCCTCAAGGTTGTGCGTGTTGTGGCTTCACAAATGCTTTGCTGCATACCTCGGTTGTAACGAGTGGTTATTTCAGTTAAAGTTGCTCTTCTATCAGCTTGAATCAGTCGGCCCATTCTCCTCTGACCTCTAGCATCAACAAGGCGTTTTACACACACACACATATATATATATATATGTGTGTGTATATGTGTATATATGTGTATATGTATATATATGTGTGTGTATATATATATATGTGTATATATGTATATATATATGTGTGTGTGTGTATATATATTTACATATACATACATTTATGTATGTATATGTAAATATATAGATGTATATGTGTATAGATATAGATAAATAGGTGTGTATATACCTTAGTATATACTATGTATTTGTAGCCTATATACAGTACGTGCAGGTATGGAAAATGCTGTATAGTAAGAATGATTTTAAAAATGGACATGTTAATAGATTATATTCACCAATTAACAGAATGCTACGAGTGAGTGAAGAGAAGAAAATCAAATCAGTTATTGATTTGATCTTCCAAACAGACCTCTTTGTTTTTGTGTCTCATCGGACACAATTTGTAGCTGCACCAAAACCCGGAACAACCCCGTTCAAACGAACAAAGTTGTGCATAAACAAAATACAGCTGCGAGAGGAAAATAAAGATGCTTTACTGGATGAACGGGAACAGCGGCGGCTCGGGGACCCTCGACAGCCTCAATAACATGTCCAAGACGGAGATCCTGAGAGGAATCGTCACCGAGAAACTGACAACAGCCGCGCAGGAAATCTTCGCGGTTGTGGAGAGAACCGTAGCCGGGTACGAGGAGGAGGCTTCGGGTCTGAGGCAGGAGATCGACCGGCAGAGGAGGCAGCTGGAGGCGGTGCTGCAGCCTCGGGTCAAACTAGAGAGAAGAGGTCAGTGGCTCAATTATTGCAGGAAGAAATAACAGGCTTTGTTTTTTCAAGTTGTGGAACTTCATTTAAAAAAACGCTAATTTAAAGTTTCGTTGCTCGCTGACAAACCTGCAGACTCCTGAGGACATAAAGTGAAAACTTACACACATTTTCATGAAGTGACTTACAAATCGGCATATAAAAAGTGTTACTTAATGTTGTAAATGTCAAGTGTGACGTTGGTTCATGGGCCCTGCCGTTTAAATCTGCTTATAATGGGACATAACGTTAACTTGCGGGACATTAATTACATGTGATTATCTTGTTATTATCGTGTTTGAGCTTCGCCTTGTTCTGTACGATGATGAAGCTGCTATTAAAACACAAGTGGCCTTGGCTGTTCATTGCAGCATTTTTATATAACTTTTTGATATATTTATCTGAGTTTCTTTTACTTTTGATTGAAAACAGAAGCCCAAATCTCAGACCCAGATCCAGAAGGCCACGAAGCTGTTGTGACGGAGGAGGAGGGGCACACAAAGCAGTCAGGTAGGTCTACACACTTTCTATTAAAGGTGTTATAAAATTAGGAAAACAAACCAATTATTAGGATGAATCACTTCAATAAATGGGTGAAACTGTAAAGTTCTCTTCATAACGTTTTGTGTGTAAAAATAATAATTACATCTTCATTTGCAAAGTAAACCTGTCAAATAAGTAATTTAAAAGGTACAAAATGTTCCTCTGGCATGTGGTGGCTCTATCACATTGAGTGAACATTGTCGTGATTTGGTGTGTTACCAAATCGTCAAATTTTGTCCAGATCTGAGCGTGTACAGTGAAGTTAAAACAACATCCTGTTTCATGGCGAACCATCGAACTTTGACAGCATGCCACGGACACGTCCTTCGACTAAAACTCACAGACAGCTTTTCATCGTCAATTCCTTTAGATTGTACAGCATAAATTAGAAGTGACCGTTTGATGGTAATTGTGGAGTTTGGGAAGTAATGGGCATTTTTAATTTTCCAATCTTTGGTCCAGGTGTGGGGGACACTGGGAGCCTGGCCCTCATGTGGTACAATGATGATGGAGAGCAGCAGCAACCAGCAACCAGCCCCACACGAGACCATCTGAAGGACCCTGAATATCAAACCAAATCAAGGTCACAAATCCCACAACCACCAGAGACTAGAGCTTCTAGCCAACTATTTTTGATAATCTAAATGAGCGTCAGTGTCAGTCGGTCAGTGGACTTTGCGGGACAGTCTCCCACCAGTATGAGCCCAGTGAGAGTTGTCGTCTGCAAGCTGCAGGAGCTTGACGGACTGGTGACTGGAGGTGCAGCTCTACATGGAGAATTTTTTACAGTAGCCAAGAACAGTAAATTAAGGAGTCCAGGTTTGTCCGCTCCACAAGAAAATGATAGATTATAAAGAAAATAATTGTTAGTTCCAGTGCTAGGATGCTTATTAGCTTAGTATGGTTGCTCAGGATGATTGTTTAGCTGTTGCGTGGTGCTGGTGATAGTAACACGTTGTTAGGTGGTTGTTATTACAGTATCTATTGTGGCGTTCACTAATTAATTATATTTAAATTCAACACCATACAGTGATATTTTGGGACTTTGTGGCAACAGTATTTTTGCCCACAACACAAAGCTGCTTCATAAAAAAATAGGTTTCCCCAGTTGGATGTTGAAGAACTTGACTGGCCTGTACAAAGTTCTGACCTCAACTTCATCCAACTTTGAGATGAACTGGACTGTGAGCCCAATCTGGCAGTGCTGGACCTCACTGAAACCTCTGGTGTCTGAATGAGAACAAATCCCTGCAGCTGGTTCAACATCTGGTAAAAGCTTGAAACCAGCAGTGTGGAGACTGTAGGAGCAGCAGATTGATGAACCACACATGGGTGTAATGATGCTCCAGTGTCCACAAACTTTTCAAGTACAGTATGTTCACTAAAGTGATAATCAACCAGTCAGAAGTGATATAACTGCAATAAACACTAAGCTGTCTTATTTTGTTAATAACCTGCTAACAATCTTCATCCTCTAGGTCCATTTCCCCCACAGCCTGGTCTGACAGGAAAAGGGCCAGCAGACCTCGGAGACTCCTAACCCTCAGGATCTGCATCCTGGAGGACTCGCAGGCCGTGCTCTCAAAAAGCGGTACATTTCAAAGACCTATCCAATACTGATTGATTAGTGACTCAATCTGTATGAAGGCTTTTGTTGGAAAGATTAGGGGGTGTTGGTACAGCAGAGTATCGCAATATTTTCTTTGGCAATAACGTATTGATACACCGATCTGTAATTATATAAATTGCACATGAGAATGTAACTTTTTGGCACCAGAATAACAAAATCAATTGCTTTTTCAGTCCACTAGACGGTGCTGCTGAGTTTTTTTTCTGGTGACCGTCAGCGTGCAGGAGGAAGTTAAATGTCTGTTTAAATCAAATGTATGAACTTCAGATGGATATAACACATGGGATTTGCAGGGATTATCGTATGAAAACAAAATACTCCAGGATACCACGAATAAGAGGGCTCATTTCACACGCCACCGTCCAGAGATAGTGTTAGCTGCGGACGGTAAAGCTAATTCTAAATCAGCTTCACTGAAAGTAAGATGAATAAACAGAAAAAAGTTTTCTTTTTGTGGACATTATGTGAAGTTGGAAAATAAGCTAATAAATTGCATCGCAGAAATGTTTAAAATCCCACTAATATTATATTGTGATATTATTATATTATAAAATTGTATCGTGATAGCATCGTTTAATGACATGAGTATTGTGATATCATTTATTGACGCAAGTATTGTGATAATGTCGTTTAGTGACATAATTATCGTGATAATATCGTTTAGTGACATAAGTATCGTGATAATATCATTTAGTGACATAATTATTGTGATAATATCGTTTAGTGACATAATTATTGTGATAATATCGTTTAGTGACATAATTATCGTGATAATATCGTTTAGTGACATAAGTATTGTGATAATATCGTTTAGTGACATAAGTATCGTGATAATATCGTTTAGTGACATAATTATCGTGATAATATCATTTAGTGACATAATTATTGTGATAATATCGTTTAGTGACATAAGTATGTGATAATATCGTTTAGTGACATAAGTATCGTGATAATATCGTTTAGTGACATAATTATCGTGATAATATCATTTAGTGACATAATTATTGTGATAATATCGTTTAGTGACATAATTTGTGATAATATCGTTTAGTGACATAAGTATTGTGATAATATCGTTTAGTGACATAAGTATCGTGATAATATCATTTAGTGACATAATTATCGTGATAATATCATTTAGTGACATAATTATTGTGATAATATCGTTTAGTGACAAAAGTATCTTAATAATATAGTATTGTGACACAAGTACTGTGATAATATCGTTTAGTGACATAAGTACCGTGATAATATCATATTGTGACATAAGTATCATGATAACATCGTTTCGTGGGGCCTCTGCTGATTCGCGTACCTCATAGTGAATCTTTGTGTGTGTCAGTGTTTCAGAAATGTCCGGTTCAGGAGCTGCAGTGTCCTAGTAGCCTGCAGGAGCGGACTTCCTGGACCTGCTGAGGTCCACCTTCCCTCAGCTGGCTGCTCAGAAACAGTTTGACTTCTTCACATCCGACAGGAGCAGGAGGCTCCTTCCTCTGAGAGTAAAGACGCTGACACCAGTGGAGATCTACAAGGGCATCAGGCTCACCGGAGCAGGACACTCAGCCCTCTACATCCGACTGGAGGTACTTTGAATTAAAAACAGCTTGTATGTCTCTACACAAATCAGTGTCCTCACTCCATCATCAGTGTAGGTGCATTTCAGGATGGTCCTCACATTTATAAGTAGCCATATGGGCTTTTTAAAAATCAAATAAATAAAAAAAGCTCTTATCGGTAGAAAATTGAAGCCAACTATTGATGAAATCAAAGGCTTCTGTCTGTTGTGGCATTTTAATAACAGCAGCATGATGCAGATATTTGTTCTTTCTGTTTCTGTACAGAGAAGTGATGATTCTCCATCCAGCCCTGCCATCACGTCAGCTGGTCAAAGCCAAATGAACCCCAGGTAACAGAAAACTGGAATCTTTGCACAGCACTGGATGTGCTCAGTTTACTGGACTCTTGACTTTATAAAACACAGTGGGCCCATAGTTAACTTAGTTTTAATCTCACATTTTCCCATCACATTTAAATATTTATCCTAATAATTACGTTCATGAGTGACTGCAGGCTAGTCAGACATTGTGTCTTCTGTCTCAGGTTATCGTCTCCCAGAGATTTGTCTCACCAGGCGGTAGAGGCTGAGGAGGAGGAAGAGGCAGAACTCCACCTTTTAAAGAGAAACCACGGTACCACCACCGATATTCCGTCCACTCCCGCCGTGGTGATAAAAAGCGATGAAGCCGGGCTCAGCCCAAGGTATTAGGTAATTTTTTCTTGGCTTTACACGACTTATTCCAGCAATTGACTCATTTTCAATCTTCTCTGCTGTCCCTCTGTGTGCTCTGTGTTATAGTCCAACCAAAACAACATTTGAGTTTAAAAAAATCAGATTTTAATCTTTACACATCCCGTAACATAAAAAAATACTTAACAGAACATTCTGCAGTGTGAAAATATTTCACTTTCAGTCTGTCAGTTTTTATTTTAAATGTGTCATATGTATAAAAACATTTGAAAGATAATTGACCCTTCGCTAAGCCACGCCCCCCTTAGTTACCGTTACTGTTGCTAAGTCCGACAAAGTGTCGGACCTGTCGGACTTTTATCACGACGCTGCCACTGCCTATTACTGCACTCCCTGTAGAAATATTGCCTTATTTATGGGAAAAGCGATCTCAGAAAGAAGCAGACAGTTTTGCAGTTGTATTGTGCATTTTAAGGTTTTATTCAGGCTGACGAGAAAAAAATAAAGACAGAAGCTAAAGCCTTCTGCTCACAAAGTAAAGTGAACCAACCATGATATAAAGGATCAACACTGTTCCTGTACAGCTGGGTAGATCTCTGTTCACTATTACAATCCTTAAAAAGCAGAACAGTTGGGCTTTATAACGTTACATTCAGTAGTAAGTTAGCAAGCGTTAGCTAACTAACATTACATTAGGAACAATCCACAGCAGACATTTTCTGGATTGTGCGCTAATTGGCCAGTTGCGCATATGGGGCGTGGCTTAGTAAAGGGTCAGTTGCCTTCAAAATATTTTAAATCCTTATATAATGTGTGCAATACTCATTTCGGATATACTGACTCAAAAACCTGGATCGGTTTCGGTTAAGTTTAATTATGCGCCAACTACATGATGTGTCGGAAGTGTGCTGGTAGACCCGAACACTTTGCCAGGGGAGATAACGCAGCAATTCTTTTCACAAAGTTAGGAAGCAATGTTTAATTCAAGCCTGATGTCAAGTCAAGGTCATACTGTAGTTATCTAAAGAGGGTTAAAATCTGGACTGGTTGAACTTACTGGAAGATGTTTTGTCTTCATCCAAAATACTTCTTTACTTCTGACTGACTGGCAGGAAATTCCAGGTGTTTTAACCTCTGTGAGGTTGTTATCAAGGTAATGGATAACGATTGGTACGTTAGTGCTCCTGGCTGTCGTGACAGCAGTCATTATAGTCGTTTGAGTCACCTGAGGTCAAGTCTGGACGGCCGTCATTGGCATTGCTAAATATGAGAGTGTGTTCAGTCTCTTGGGAAGGGATGAAAGGACAGCATTGTAGGTGAGGGGATAAGTGGTGTCTTTGCCCTCATCCCTTGTTGAGAGATGGTTTCTCCACTCTGGTGTATATGGATTCCTTCACTTCTCTTTGAAACCATCTGTTATCCCTCTTCAAAAATGTATACATTAATTGGCCTGCAGTATTGTATGTATGATTATAAAAGTCTTCTCAGGGTATGCGACAGAAGAGATCTGAAAACTGACTAGTGAGAATTGAAGAGTTTCAACTCAATGGACGGTTAATAATAATTTGTTAGCGCTACTATTAGGGGTGGGAGAAAAAATAGATTCTTAGATGCATCGCTATGCGGACTTGGAAGATTCTGAATCGATTAACTAATGTCAAAAATCGATTATCTAAATATTAATTAAAAACGGAAGGGTTCTGTTCCTGAGGTGCCTATCTAGCTGGCTGTTAATGGCCGGTCCTCGGAGTAAGCTTGGCTGGCAATACGGGAGTCTCCATATCCCATAGTGAGATACCGAAATGTTGAAAGAGTAGTTAACCCCAGTTCTCTAAGAACATGAGTGTGGTATCTCACCAGATCACCCTCCTTGCCTGGAGCGAGGATGAGGTATGCTTACTAAGACTGAGGAGAGAACGTTACGTCAAGCTCTTATAGTAGGAGGAAGTCCCTCCTCTCTGGAGCAGACAGTCTGTCTGCCAGTCAGGAAAATAGCTTCTGGGGGACAGCGCGAGTGGCATGTCCCATAGTGAGATACCACACTCATGTTCTTAGAGAACCGTGGTTAATTTCATAACCTAAAGTTTTTAGAGTCTATAAACTGTTTGTTAAAGAAAGCATGGTGGTGACTGAGAAGGAGCTGAGGTTTGTAAAGTAAATAAGGGATGTAAACTACTACTTTAAAGCAATTAAGGATATGTTTCTTTTGGATTTTAATGTGCAAATGAAATGCTTAGAGGGCAACACTGCGTTGGAAAAAGATACAAGAGGCCAGTTTACAACTGGAGGATCCAAAGGCTGACCTTTCTGTGGTCGGAAGATAGAACTGGAAGATAGCTAGTCTTGTGAGGAAAGGATAGGCCTAGGCAGACCAACTCAAGGAGTTTCCAGCAAAGACAGGAAAGGAAGTAAGATCAAGGAAGGGAGGTAGTTGGAGAAAGTAAGTGAATAAAATAGAGATCTTTACTACAAAAGTAATGTATAATCAACTAGTCAGAAGGGGTGTAACTGTGAACACTAACCTCTTAACAATCTTCACCCTCCAGGTCATTTTTCCTCAGAGGCCAGTCTGACAGGAAAGGGCCCGGTAGACCTCGGGCCATTGACAAACAGAAGCACCTGGATCTCAGGATCTGCATCCTGGAGGACTCACAGACCGATGTGCTCTCGAAAACCGGTACAGGATATGTTTTGACTGATTAGTGACTGAATTAACAACTTATCTGCAGAGAGGTAACTGTTGGAAAGATAAATTTAACTTAACCTCCCAATGAATGGTTGTCTGTTTTAGTGTTTAAGAAATATCCGGTGCAGGAGCTGCAGTGTCCTCTGGGCCTACAGGAAGCGGACTTCCTGGACCTACTGAGGTCCACCTTCCCTCAGCTGGCTGCTCAGAAACATTTTGACTTCTTCACATCTGACAAGAGCAGGAGGCTCCATCCTCTGAGAGTAAAGACGCTGACACCAGAAGAGATCTACAGCGGCATTAGGCTCACTGGAGCAGGACACTCAGCCCTCTACATCCGACTGAAGGTACTTTAAATTATAAACAGCATCACCTGTGTGTCTTTACACAGAATAGTGTATTTGCTCCATCATCAGTGTAGGTGCATTTTAGAACATTTATAAGTAGCCATATAGCAGTAACAAACATACAGAAGGATCAGAAGGAGCTTTATTGCCAAGTAGTGTTTTACACATACGAGGAATTTGCTGTGGTGATAAGGTGCTACATGTAGACAAACATACAGTCAACATAAATAAATGTACAGCAGTAGAGAACAGTTTTTTTGCCCTTATTCATCATGAGCTGAACTCAAAGATCTAAGACTTTCTCTATGTACACAAAAGGCCTATTTCTCTCAATATTGTTCACTAACGTGTCAAAATCTGTGTCAGTGAGCACTTCTCCTTTGCAGAGATAATCATTCCACCTCACAGGTGGCATATCAAGATGCTGATAAGAGAGCATGGGTATTGCACAGGTGTGCCTTAAGCTGGCCACAATAAAAGGCCACTCCAAAATGTGCAGTGCCATCACACAGCACAATGCCACAGATGTTGCATGTTTTGAGGGAGCGTGCAATTGGCATGTTGACTGCAGGAATGTCCACCAGAGCTGTTGCCCGTGAATTTATTGTACCATTAGCCGTCTCCAAAGGTGTTTCAGAGAATTTGGCGGTACATCCAGCCAGCCTCACAACCGCAGACCTCACGTAACCACACCAGCCCAGGACCTCCACATCCAGCATCTTCACCTCCAAGATCGTCTGAGATCAGCCACCCGGACAGCTGGTCTATGGTTTGCATAACGAAAGAATTTCTGCACAAACTGTCAGAAACCGTCTCAGGGAAGCTCATCTGCATGCTCGTCGTCCTCAGCCTGACTGCAACTTCACACAGCCAGTTAAGAGGAGTGGACCAACATTCCCAGGCCACAATCAACAACCAGATCAACTCTATGCGAAGGAGATGTGTTGCAAATGTTGGTCACACCAGGTATTGACTGGTTTCCGGACCCCCCAAATACAGTGAAACTGCACATTTTCGAGTGGCCTTTTATTGTGGCCAGCCTAAGGTACACCTGTGCAATATCCTTCAGCATCTGATCAGCATGTTGATGTGCCACAAAGGAGAAGTGCTCACTGACAGATTTTGAAAGATTTGTGAAAACTATTTGAGAGAAATAGGCCTTTTGTGTACAAAGAGAAAGTCTTAGATCTTTGAGTTCAGCTCATGATGAATGGGGGCAAAATAAAAGTGTTGCGTTTATAATTTTGTTCAGTGAACATACACTAGGGTGACCATATTTCGGTTTTCAAAAAAGAGTGGAGGCAGGAGGCAGACGGACACCTGCTGCTGGTGGAAGTTTGGGGCTGGGAGTAATGGTTAGTAATTTGTGGCACCATGGCAATGTGTAGGCTACTGTGGAGGCACTATCCACCTGGCACCATGTGCCACTGTTTGCAAGAAAGCTGATGCTGTCTTTCCGCTGTCGCTGTGGTGCTGAAGGTAATGATTGAGATATAGTTTTGACCAGTGGTGGCGTGCGAGAAGGCGGGACCTAAAGAGAAAGGTCAAAGCAATGCAAAAAAGCCACACATTGATCACCAAGTGTAGAAAGTAAAAGCCGAATCCCGGACATTTTGGGCGAATTAGAAATCCCAGCCGGATGCATTTTTAGGTCACCGTAACACACACATATACACCAACAACATTCCACGGTGCATCTGGGGTACCAGATGATAATATGGTTTCATCTTCACAATAAACAGTCTGACATTTAGGAAACAGAGTCCATCTTTACTGCGTTTGAGCACCAACTACAGAGTCCACCTCCTCTCATCTTGCTGGAGTCTTGCGCTGACAGCTCGGAACATGGACCTCCTGCCGAGTGCCTGATCGGGATGTTGATGGGGCAGGTCTCTGTAATGATGTGGGCACAACAGTCTCTGAATTCTGTTGCTTGGTCAACACGAGTCCAGGTTTTGTCCAGACCAAATCTTTAGGAGCAGAATTAAGTCCACTGCTACATACAACTCTGTCCTGTACTGTAGGTTACATCCTGAAACTAAGTTAAATTAAATTATATTTGAGTTTTAAGATGAGTCTGAAAGCTGGTTGTTAAAGAAAGGTTGGTGGTTACCATGGAGGAGCTGAGACTAGGGATGCTAACTGTCATTTTAAGCTAATGAGGAGGCTGCTGCAGAATTATGTTTTTTATGTCAGCCTTGTGAGTGCAGGTATCGGCTGACGCCGATTATTATAGTTTCTGCTGTTTCCATAAAAGAAGTGCTTTATGTTTTTTTTGGGAACCACCCTGTTACAGACCGGAGAGGATCCTCAGAGCAGCAGTGAAGACCTTCATCCTGTAGAGAGGCGAGATGATTCTCCTTCCAGCTCTGCCTCCACGTCAGCTGATCAAACCCAAATACACCCCAGGTAACTAAAAACTAAAGAGAACAACATATCTGCCCACAGGTGGGTGCACAATGATCCGTTCTTGCTGGATGGATGATTTGTCTGCATGATTTTCTCAAAATCAGATGGGGAACTGTTTTCACACTGAAAGACTTTTTAAATTTTCCCAAACCTTGACTTCATTAAACACAGTGGGCCTGAGTTAGTTTTCAGTCACCTTCATTGTCACATCACATTTGAATATTTATCTTAATAATAACATTCATAGATGGCTGTAGGAGAATCAGAAATTGTGACCATCTTTCAGGTTATGGTCTCCCGGAGATTCGTCTGTGAGGAGGAAGCCTGGCAGACCAAGCCTTCACGGAGGAACCAATCACCACCTGCTCAGAGTCTGCGTACTGGAGGATTCTCAGTCAGATGTTCTTTCACAAAACGGTGAATATTAAATATGTGTTAATTAGTGACTGAATTAACAACTTATCTGCAGAGAGGTAACTGTTGGAAAGATAAACTTAATTTCACAATTATTTTTCTCTGCTTCAGTGTTTCAGAAATGTCCTGTTCAGGAGCTGCAGTGTCCTCGTGACCTACAGGAGGCGGACTTCCTGGACCTGCTGAGGTCCACCTTCCCTCAGCTGGCAGGACACAACAAACCTTTTGACGTCTTCAAGTCCGACAGGAGCAAGAGGCTCCAGCCGCTCGAAGTAAAGACGCTGACACCAGAGGAGATCTTCAGGAGCATCAGGCTCACCGGAGCAGGATACTCAGCCCTCTACATCCGACTGAAGGTAGATACTGTAGTATTACCCGTCTTCTTTTACCACGTACAGGTCCCTCCTCTGTAAGACTCTGATACTACCTGAGGCTTCATCTGAGATAGTCAAAAATTCAATCACCCTTTAAATGGAACCAGCATCAGTTGAATTTTCTTAAAAATATAATTTGGGAACAAACGCTTGCAGACAGGAGAGGAGGAGGAGGAGCTCCACCTTTTACAGATGGTGGTTACAGATACATGATTAGTTATGTTAGACTGCAGATCGACCGCATAGTCTGTTATGAATAATAACACAAAAACAGGACATGTACAGTAATAATTCGGGGCTTGTTAGCCTATAGTACACGGTTGTATCGCTCTCACAAACTGACAGAGTAAACAAAGTACTACTTGCCCTCCTTTTTTTAATAGATTTTAACTTATTAATCAGAGAAATACCCGCACTGACAAGTATACGTTACCAAATGATTTTCATAAAGATAGCAGCTTCTACAGATCAATTATAAGATCTCTGAACACATGTCACGGTCAGCAGATGGATTTATTAGTGGTTTAGTTTTGGGAAATAATGCTCAGATCACATCTCTGGTATCATAAAATCCTGTGGTTGATTCGTTTGCTTTCACACCAAAAGCGAACCGCACCAGAGTTTGTTTGAAAGCGTACCGAGTACGCTTGTTTGGCCGGCTTTTGGTGCGCACCCGGGTGCGATTGCTGCATTCACGACTGCCCAAATGAACCGCGCCAAGTGGGGAAACTAACTCTAATGCGATTCAACCAAACTAAATGAGGCAGATGTGAAAGCTCCATTAAGAGGAGTCTGAATGCTGGTTGTTAACAAAGGTTGGTGGTTACGAAGAAGGAGCTGAGGCTAGTAACGTAAATTAGGGATGCTAACTGTCCTTTTAAGCTGATGAGGAGGCTGCTGCAGATGTGTTCGCAGAAAGGTTTTTTATGTCAGCCTTGTGAGTGCAGGTATCGGCCGATTATCTCAAAATGTTGAGTTGAGATTGTTTGATTTCTGCCATGAGGGGCAGTCTTGCTTGAGTGTTGGGAGATAAAAGAAGTGCTTTATGTTTTTTTGGGAACAACCCTGTTACAGACCGGAGAGGATCCTCAGAGCAGCAGTGAAGACCTTCATCCTGTAGAGAGGCGAGATGATTCTCCATCCAGCTCTGCCTCCACGTCAGCTGATCAAACCCAAATACACCCCAGGTAACTAAAAACTAAAGAGAACAACATATCTGCCCACAGGTGGGTGCACAATGATCCGTTCTTGCTGGATTTGTCTGCATGATTTTCTCAAAATCAGATGGGGAACTGTTTTCACACTGAAAGACTTTTTAAATTTTCCCAAACCTTGACTTCATTAAACACGGTGGGCCTGAGTTAGTTTTCAGTCACCTTCATTGTCACATCACATTTGAATATTTATCTTAATAATAACATTCATAGATGGCTACAGGAGAATCAGATATTGTGATCATCTTTCAGGTTATCGTCTCCCGGAGATTCGTCTGTGAGGAGGAAGCCTGGCAGACCAAGCCTTCACGGAGGAACCAATCACCACCTGCTCAGAGTCTGCGTACTGGAGAATTCTCAGTCAGATGTTCTTTCAAAAAACGGTTAATATTAAAGATGTAGTTCTGGATGGACTAAATGTGAGGTGGACGGAGGTTGTTAAGAGGTAATGTGAATCTTTGTCTGTTTCAGTGTTTCAGAAATATCCGGTTCAGAAGCTGCAGTGTCCTCGTGACCTACAGGAGGCGGACTTCCTAGACCTGCTGAGGTCCACCTTCCCTCAGCTGGCAGGACACAACAAACCTTTTGAGGTCTTCAAGTCTGACTGGAGTAAGAGGCTCCAGCCGCTCAAAGTAAAGACGCTGACACCAGAGGAGATCTTCAGGAGCATGAGGCTCACTGGAGCAGGACACTCCGCCCTCTACATCCGACTGAAGGTAGATACTGTAATATTACCCGTCTTCTTATACCACGTACAGGTCGCTGCTCTGTAAGACTCTGAAGCTACCTGAGGTTTCTTCTGAAACTGAACTAGCTTAATATAATTTGGGAACAAATTCTTGCAGACAGGAGAGGAGGAGGAGCTCCACCTTTTACAGAGAGGCGCCGCCTCCACTGATTTTCCATCCACCGTCCAAAGCGATGAAGCCGGGCTCAGCTCAAGGTAATTTAAAAACAACTTGAACTGATTTCTTTTACAACTGATTCCAGCAAATGGCTAATTTTCATGTTTGAATAAAAGATCAAAAGTCCTGTAGAAACTTTTACTACAACTAGTAGTCCAGCGATCACACTCACGCAAGTCACACAACAAAAAAATTATATCCGCATTTGGTCTGATGCAAAGAAACATCTCTTTGAAGCCAAACCGTTTCAGAAATAAATCTACAATCACGTCTGTCGGTTGCAGTGTTGTTAACAGAGGAGCTGCAGCGCGCCCCCTGGTGGGCCAACTATGCAACACTTATGACATGAGGGAAGGATCCCACTCTGTGTTTCTCTTTTTAATATTCATATCGGCTGTTATAAATGGCGATATAGATATATCTGCAAGCAGCCCATAATAATAATAATATCTGCAAAAAGATAGATCGGTAGTGGGCTCTACTAATAAACATGTTGAAAACATTTCCTTCCTCAATAAACGTTTGAAAGACAATTTTATTTTCAATATTTTAAATTCAGCATTGTTTACGTCCACGTGTACGTGTACATGCAGCTGGCAGTCCTTTTCTTCCATTCTTGCACAAGGAAAGAAAACAGCGGAGGTCAAAAACTCTAATGTCGTATTTTATGTTCAAATTTTGTCCGGATTAATGTGAGGACACTACAATTATCTGTGTATGCACAAAGTAATGTTTACATTTTTCCCCACAGCTGCTCTGTTCAGCATGTGGAAGGTGACAAAGTGGATGTTCAGTCCAGCAGCTCAACATCACAACAACAAGACATGGAAACGGAGGAAGCTGATGATGAAGATGCTGCTGAGAGCCAAGTGGACTCCAGTGATGATGCAGACAAAGATGGAGATGAGGCATTCAACGGAGACGACGACTGGAAACCAGATCCTGATCTGCAGTCGCCAAAGAAGAGGAAGAAGAAAGAGTCCAATTTGTCTGGTGTGAAGGGGCAGTTGATTGGGAGCAGTAAAACGCCCTGTAAAGTCTGTGGACTTTTGTACCGGAACTTGGGCAGTTTGATCAAACACGCCTGGAGTCACGTTGAGAAATCACAGCTTGTTTGTGGAGTGTGTGGAGAGCAGTTTGAATCTGTTGAAGAGTTAAAGGGACATCTTAGAAATTATCAAAAAAGTCACGACTGTTCTCATTGTGGGAAATCTTTCCTCACCAAAACTAGCCTCAACTCCCACACCACTCTACACACAGGAGACAGACCGTTTAAATGTGACGTTTGCCACAAAACCTTTGGACGATTGTCAACTTTGTGTGCTCACCGTTGGGTCCACGTGGCTGATAAACCACACAAGTGTGATATTTGCCCGAAGGCGTTTGGTCTAAAGACACAGCTCAAAGCTCACAGCATGATACACACAGGTAGAGACAAGTACCACTGCAATATTTGTGGTAAATCTGTCTACGACCGGCGATCTTTAACTCGCCACAAGGCGACCCACTCGGTAGAGAGACGTTACGGCTGTGAGCTTTGTGGGAAGCGTTTCAAAGGTCCCGCTGGGTTGAAGTCGCATGAGAAGGTCCATGCCTCCAGAGACCGGCCGTACCTCTGCCACATCTGCTGCAAGACGTTTGTGGAAAAGAGCAGTTTAAAAACTCACATGCTAACGCACAGCAATGACAGGCCGTTCATCTGCAGCATATGTAGCAAAGGCTTCAAATCCAGCGCAAAGCTGAACGTGCACATGCGTGTGCACACCGACGAGGCGCCGTACAGCTGCTCAGAGTGCGGCCGCTGTTTTAAACACAAGACTTACCTGACCAACCACGTGAGGACCCACCTGGGCATCAAGCGGTTTGTCTGTGGGGTTTGTGGGAAAGCGTGCTTTCGCCAAGAACACCTGAAGGTCCACATGAGGACCCACAACGGAGAGAAACCTTACAAGTGCACCGTCTGCGACAAAGCTTTCACTCAGAGCCACTGTCTGAAAACACACAAGAAGAGCCACCAGGGGGAAGAAAACCTGTTCCTGAACGCATCCACCTCCTAAAAAACTCCTTTTATCAACCTGTTCTGTCTAAAAAGTGGTGATGGAGGTTGTTTTGATGGCGCTGAAAACCACATCTATCCTTCATTCTTTTGTGATACTGACAGAAATGTGTCCACAACACAGAAAACTAACTTCTGCTTGGACTTGTAAACATTATCATTCTTTGAACACACAATTATACACACATTTTACATATAGAACAAAACTTTCCCCTTCCTACTTTACCTGGTTCAGCCCTCTGCCGCCCCTCCTGAAATCAGCTTGTATGTGACTTTGACGTCAGCAAGGACACAAAAGTTTCTTAATAAACTTAACAAATAGACTTGTGTTTCGCAATTGTTTACATGTAATCCACCATTTCTATCGATGATCAAATTTATCAAACAAAGAAATTTAGCTGCATGCCGGCAAGATGTAGCTACGGATAGATCTCACTTTAACTTTTAACCAGCTGGTTATCAGGATTACATTTACTCAAAAGCCGCCTGGGGTAACTAAACACCTGCTTCTAGCATCCAGGCAACATTACTGGTGACAGCAGCCGTTTGCTGGACTGGTTTACAGGCATGTCTCTGGCGAACAGCTGTTCATTAGTTTAGGTAAAGTTAGCAACAATACATATGCATAACGTAAAATTTCAAAATAAAACGCTATCGTTTGGAAACATCGCCATTTTGAAACGGCATATTGTTAAAGTTGTGAAACGTTGCAGTTTGGTTAGGTTTAGGCAACAAAACTTTAGTTAGGAAAAGATCGTGGTTTGGGTTAAAATAACTACGTACGTCAGTTAACATGTAACCCTACGTCACTTGCGTAACTTACCCCATTAACCTAACTTGCATAAAAATATTTAATGTTGACTTTTTGTTTCACAAGAGACAGTAACCCCGCTCTTCTGGTTCAAAGTCCGGGTTCTGGCCCTCCATCCACACCAACCAACTCCTTACTCTGCCTTTACCATCAAAAACTGACGCTACAGGGCCAAACTGCGTTGAACTATGACACTATGAGGGATCCTCAGTGCGTTACACACTGACGCCGATGGATCTTTTTGACCATGCGTCCATATGTGACGAGTCATGGAGTGAGCACGGGTTGACATGGGGGAGTCAGAGAAACTTATCTGAACACAACAAACTACATAGTGAATCCTAAAAACGGCTTAAACATAAGAGATAAGGATTTACTATGCTTATTTACCTGTTAAACATAAAATATGCAGAGGAAACTTGCTGCCGTCGGTCTGGTCGGTCTTGCCAGAATGTCATGGCTACGACAGCTACATCATCAAAACACTCACCATTACAGCGAGTGCTCTGCTGCCCCCTACATATATGTAATACAAAATGCTTCTGGGACCAGACTAATAAATTAATATAAACTGTGCTACAAAATGGATTACATTAAATTAAACCAAAATTTGACCAGACATTTTGTTTGCGTCACATAGTGTTTGTTTAGTTGCCCCAATACACAGATCTGTGCATACCTCACCTCATTAGACAGCATACGCTAGATTGTTTTTCATGTCTTCCAATGTCTCTTAACGTGTTCTTGGGTTTAATACTCCTGAACTTCTCTGATACTCCAGATTCTTACCCAATCATGATGTTGTGGTTATTATTATTTTCCTCATTGGTGTTCTTCCTGGATCTTGTGGCTATTTTCATAAAGGTCCAGTTTGGATATCCACGAGCTTTAAGAGCATCCTTCAGGTGATTATGCTCAGTCTCATGGGCTCTTATTGGTCAGTTATCATCTCGGTGGTGCAGGGTCCTGATAACTTTGGTGAGAGCCAAAGAGTAGGGTTTCCTGTATTCTCCAAAGGGGAGGCTGCTGTCCTCTTCAGTGTGTACAGAAGACCAAACTGCTGTTGCTGACAACCTCTTGTGTGAATTTGATATTACTGTCCACTGAGTCGTTGTGGTCTGTGAAGGCTTGACCAATGAGTGGTACCATATATATGTGCCGGTTGTTCTTTGGTGTTCCTCTGAAAAGGTTCAGGGATGTGCTTTTCACTTCTTCCATTAGATGACCCCTAATCCTCTTTCAAGGACAACGTTAATATTTTTGATAGGGAGGACAGATGGTTTTAAAGAGAAGTGAAGGAAGCTATTTACACCACAGTAGAAAACCATCTCTCAACAGGGGAGGATGCCTGCAAACATTACTTACGTATCCCCCACAACGGTGTGCTTCCAACCCTTCCCAGGAGTTTGAGCAAACATACCAACAACGGTGAAGGTTCTCCGAAGGTTAAGAAGGTTAAAGTCAAGGGCAGATCATCGATACCGCTGGTTCGTTAGTGCTCCTGGCTGTTGTAACGACAGATGTTATGGTCAAGCGTAACCTCTTGGCCTCAGGTGAAGATGCCAATAATGGTTGTTCAGACTTGGCCACGGGTGGTGGCCAGGAGCACTAACTAACCAGCTGTATCGATGATCTTGGCAAACAACTCCACAGAGTTTCTCTACCAGTCATTTCAGAACTGAAGAAGTCTCTTGGATGAGGGACGGAACCTTTTCTAGTATCTTCAACCAAGCCGAGTTTCCGTTGACTTTAACCTTCTTTGGATACCAACAACGGGCGTTCAGGTAAATTCGACCATAATGACTGTCGTTACAACTGCCAGGATCAAACCAAGTGGTCTCCATCACCTAAATAACAAGTTACTTTCAAAATAAAACCTTCATGTTCTTACATAAAATAGGTGCCATAATATAAAATATACTCAATAATACAGTCACAAAAACCCATGTGTGGGGGGTCATTGAAAACGACCTCTTGCCCAGTTAAAAGAAGTCAATCTGAAAGTAGGGACTACAAGGCTAATGGGCAAACTGGCCGGTATTTATTTAGCCATTATAATATAATTAGGGGTAACTAGAAAGGAATTTTATAATTTGACATTTTTTTTGCATTAGTATTGTGAGGATTACATACTGGTACGCTAACAGGAGGAGAAAGGGATTTCCTATGATTGTAAACACAGCAACCACCAGAGGGCGACATAATATGAAAAAAGAGTAACAGGCAGCAGAGTACACCTGTGGTGGACAGTACAAAATTATCAAAACAAAAATAATAGGAAAATTGTTACTGTATGTATCAGGAGATATTATATTTTGGATTGCTAAAGAGGATCCTTCACTGATAACGAGGTGCAGTGATGATGTAAATAAGTACCTTCACTCAAGTGCAATATAATTTTGAGGTAGCTACTTGTGCTTAATTGAGTATTGAGTACATTTACACTTTTTATTCCACTAAATTGATCTGATAGTTACTTGTTACTTTGCTGAACATTTCAAAGCATTGCTGACCTCATAATATCCAATGTGTTTTTGTAGCATAAATTACTCAAACAGCATATAAAGAAGGGTAAATTAACTGTATTGAGATTAAAAGTATTTAGATCTTTCACTAAGGTAAAATACAAAATACGACTGTGACAAAACTCCAATGTAAAACTCCTGCATTCAAACCATAGACTGTATTTAAAAATAATCAAACCCTTGCTTTAGTCAAAGTTTTTATCAGCAATATTTACTTAAAGTCTTAAAAGTAAAAGTGCTCATTGTGCAGTAAAATCTTTAGTTTATCAATTCACTTCAGCTTTATTGGCATGAATGTAAAACAACAATATTGCCAAAGCTACAAATAAATTACAAAAGAGCAATTCATTTCATACAGTTCATTAAATAAAGTAGCCTAATTAAAACAGTAAAAGTGTGTGTTTGTGTGTGTAAAAAAAATAAAAAAAATAAATGAAGTAAGCCTGTGTGTGTAATATGGTTCATCAAATTAATAACAGTGAAAGTGTGTGTGTGTGTGTGTGTGTGTGTGTGTGTGTGTGTGTGTGTTGAAAATTAAAATAAAATATCAAAAATTAAAATAAATAAATAAAACAATAAATGTCTGTATGTGAGTGTAGACAAAAAAAATTAAATAAAATCACAAACATTAAAAATCACCATGTCTTTAGACGGTTTTCAGTGGACAGTAAAGGTATGAAGAATTGTAATCTGAAAAGTAGCCTAAATGGTAACTGAAGCTGTCAGTTAAATGTAGTGGAGTAAAAACAACAACATGCAGGTGCATAAAATGGAAATTCTCACCTAAAGTAAAGTAGTCGTAAAGTAAAGTAGTCGTAAAGTAGTAGTAAAGTAAAGTAGTCGTAAAGTAGTAGTAAAGTAAAGTAAACTAGGCTCCAAAAATGTTTAAAAAACTCTGACTTCCGGCGGTTCCCCCTTGTTGCTAGGAGCGGCAGCCTCCCGCAGCGTGCACTCTGATTGGCCCGCAGCCCGTCACCTGGAGCCAATCAGACGCCAGTGCGTCCGCCATGAGAATCCATAATCCCCCTCTTTTTTTTGTCATCACTACTACGATTTATTATCAAAACTATAGGGTTTAATCAACGTGCGGACAGTTTGCGCACTTCAGATCGATCCCTCATCTGATCAGTATTTCCATCCACCTCCTGCATTTCATGTTAATACTGGAGCACAAACATGTCGAGCAGAATAATAAAATGGAATAAGGATGATGAAAGTCTTGATGCGGAGTTTAATTTCCCTTTATTGTCTTTGCTGATTTCACAGACAGACTGATGATGCTTTGCTGCAGGATACTTGGTGCCGTTACCGGCTGCTGGCTGTAATGGCGGGGCTGTCGAGTTTGTAAAACACGCACACGCGGGATTTCCCGTCTAATTACAGTTCTGTTCCTCTTTACAAAATAAAGGTGTGAGGAGCAGCTCATACAAGTTATTATTGTGTGAAAGGAAAAAGGGTAAGACAACATCTTCAAGTCAGGTTATCGTTAAGGTTGCATACTTTACTGTAGCCTATACTGCAGCTTCCTAAAAACAAATGTTTTCTTTGCCTCTGTGAAATAAAAAACGTGATTATTTTCAAACATTTTACCAGAAAAACAAAACAAAAAGAAAGAATGTTACATTTGACAATATGACACCTCAGTATCCCTGTGAACTAGATATTGTATTTGCAATTCATATTCTAACTTTATAAAATTACATCCCATTCAGGCATGAACATATTAAAGTCACATACATCAAATACCCTTGACAATATATGGAAATATTTACCTCATTTTCAACATACCGGGACTAGTGTTTAATATATGTGAAGAACAGATATTGGATCAAAACATTTGGCCATATACGGAAACCTAAATAGTCCGTCATTCAATATAAATATTATTATGGCCATTTTTGTTTGGGAAATCTACACTCTTTATTTAATTTTATTATTGTTATAATCATTCTATAACCTGTGTATTTTGTCACGCACCAAGTCGCCAAAGGAAATTTTTCGTCATGTAAGTATGTAAGAAACAAATGTGCATTTTTCAAAAAAAGTAGGCTAACGTAAGCTAAAAAACAAACTACTGATTACTATATAATGTTTCATTATGTTTTTATATTTTGAATACCACCTTTCACCTGATTTTTGTGTTTCACTTTATATAAATAAAGACATTTCCGAAATAAATTAATGCGGAAAAGTTCTCCAGAATTCAGGAAATAAAGTGTTTAATGCTAAAGATTTTACAATTAGTAGACACAATTATATTTCAGCATTGAATATTTCCTCAAAATAGTGTTAAAATGCCTTGTCATCTTGTTCTTGTGCTATATTGTGCATCGCCACACCTTGTGAGCTAAGTCATCACCATAGACTGTATATGGTCGTCACACAATAATATGAAAACATTTATGGAAAAGTAAATAATCCCTCATTCAATATAAATGTTATGTGCATTTTCCTATGGGAAAATACACAGCTTTTATTTTGAAATCAACACACGCAACAAGGCGGAAGTGTGTGGTCTCGGGCCGTGCGTGCTTGACGTGCCGCTGGCGCTGATGGCGGCGGGGCTGGCGGAGGGTCGCACCGCGAAGGGAGAGCGAGGAGGCGGGGAACCGGAGAGACAGAGAGAGGAGGCCCCGGCGGTACCGAGTCCCGACACACCGACACACCGACAATAATCACACCGAGAACAGCAGCAGCAAGGCCCGCAAACCCACACAGAGGACCGCGGACGGATGGATGGAGCGGTATGGTTGTTTTTGTTTATTCTACCGGGGGATTTTGCCGTTAACGGCAGCTGGAGGGTCCGTCTGCAGACGGGTTAGATCTGAATATACACACTTGAAATATAAATACACAGAGTAGCCTATTGCATTCAGTGAGTGTATACAGGTTACTGCAGTCTAAAATGATAGGCTACCATAATGTATTTGTATGTAAACGGATGTAATATTGTCACACAGTGTGTACACATTTAGACTCTATTTTATTCAGGAGCGGGGTTTATGGGGGCCAGACTCACCAAGGGGCCCCATAAAGGAGTGTTTTACTATTTTAAAACACTGTATTCTGTAAGGCAGAAACTATAAAAGACAGTCTGATATAATGTCATGCAGTGGGCAGTTCTTGTTTTCCTGTGCTGTTCGCACAGTGTTGTCTGTCTGGTACCCCTTAAAGGGGCCCCCTGACCTTCGTTTTGCTTTGCTGTTTTGGTGGATTTGGCGATTTAATTGCAAATGCTTTTTAATATGCTTGATTTAAAAAAATAATTAAATCAGTCTGACATAAACCTGTCAGTTATATAAGCTGCAGAAAATATTTTATGATCTGTGGCCCGTTTTGAATTAGTGGGATTTATTTTTCAGTGATAAGAAGCATCTGTAAGGGTTAAATTACTGCAAAAAATGAAAAAACAAAAATCTGGTGGTCTAAAACTCAACATCAACTTGTAATCAGGTTGGGCTTTTTTTGGAGTTAACTAAATAATTCACAATCTTGAAGTTGAACCAGGCACCATTAAAAAACAATGACAAACCAAAAAAACTACACATAGTTATGTGTTTTTCTGTTTGCCTGAGTGACGGGGAGGTTGCTGTCGGCAGATCACTGATATGCGTGGCCTCTTTTGTCTCGCTGGTGAACTGGCAGTAACACCCAGCCGCTGTGGTGATCCTCATGTGGGTGTTTTATGAATGCTCTGCAGCAGCAGCTAAATCCATTTCACTATCTGGACAGACTTGACAGTCACTGTAATATAAAATCCCTGTTAAGAAGCTAGAAAAGAACCTATGTTATTTTATTATATGATCAATCAGGACGATTGGTTACACCATCAGGTGTTAATGCAGCAGTAAAGTTACGATAGGAATATTTTAAAGTGACATTAGAAATTATATCTAGAATAAATATAGCATATAAGCATATGTTCAGATAATACAGGGCTTAAAATGATCAACTGTGAACTTATGTTCCCCCAGTCAGTCTGTCCCGCCCCCTGATTGTTATATATGTGTGTGAGTGTGTTGCGTTCACTGACCATAAGCCATAATTTTACCCAGCTGCAAAGGCTGTGTGTGTGCAGCAATGCAGCATGCAGGCAGATCTTGGCCAGCGAGAAACTCTTTACAGACCACCAACATTTCCAGCTGAACTCTTTGACACTGCAGCAGTGTGTGCGAACGCTTGTGTGTCTATCCTTACGAGCAGTGCTTGATATTGGAAAAAAAGTCAATTACAATATCACTTTAGTAAAATAAAACAACTGTCCACTGCTGTTTTATTTTGAAAATTGACTGGATTAGCTCCAGCAGCTGCGGCACAGGCGGACTCAATGGTAACCCGGAAAGCTGGATCGCTATGTGAAAGCATACACGGTTGTGGGATCATGCCGCAATATTTTGCTCAGTATGAATGAGTGAATTCGGCATTGTTGGCGGACATGTATTTCGCATTTATTGCGGGATTTCTGTGTGAAAGCGGCATTTGTGCCCTTTTGAAACTAGGCTTTCTAAGGTTTTTGTAATGTTACTTATTCTAGCCACCGACAGATAAACCGGGCAGGATTGAGCGGGAAGAGGTGAGCGTCACGTAGAGCCCCCTGGGTAATGCGATTTATGAATACATTATGAATTGCCCAGAAAACCTGACATGGAGAGGACAGAAAAGAGTGCACTGCAAATAATTCTGTACTTGCTAAGTGAAATTAACTTGCTGCTTGGACAGTACCTAATGCCGTAGCCTGACGTGCACCTCCTCAAAAATGCAACTACACATTGAGGTGATCAAAATAATTCAGCGTCACAACCCGAGCAAAATGACTCGTTTCACTATCTGACTCTGACACAATCCATTCGGTCGATAACATTTGAAAAGTCTATAACAGCCTCGCGCATATCATTTTACCCACCTTCAAGTTAGCGGAGCGCTAAACTGGAAGTTAACCTACACGGCCGGCAAAAGTCAACACAGTGGACGCTGTAGCACTACCGCCGACTAGCGTTTGGCGGTGTAATTGCAGAACGAAGGCGACACCGGCGCACAAGTATAAATGCAACATAGCTACGGACGTAGACCCGACGCAGGAGTATAAATCACGCTTTATTTGCAGTGTACTGGCAGAGAACACCTGCCTATGAGGACCAATTTGAGTTTTAAAACTTTCTGGTCACTTTGGTTTGGACATGTGTTTGAGGGTTATGGTTCTGGGCTTCCCCAGGTGAATGGGTGAATTGGTTAGTGAAGGTGGTAAACACCGACCCTCACCCCATCTGATCACACCAATCCAATTTTTTCTCATGGAGTTGAGGTACCGATTAAAAATACCTCAACTCCATGTGTCTGCCGATTAGGGCTGCAACTAACGATTATTTTCATTTTGTATTAATCTACTTATGACTGTTTTCAAGATTAATCAATTAATAAATCATTCAAACTGTAAGCAGTGAATTTAATAGGAATATTTTCTTGTTAAATGACTAAAACAATGAATCAATTATCAAATAGTTGCAGTTATTTTTTCTGTCAATCTTCTAATCCATTTACCAAATAATTGTTTCCTTGCTGAGCTGCGGCAGAGGAAAAATAATCACGAATTCGGTACTAAAAAGACCCAAATACTGACACTGAAATGTCTCTGGAAAGGGATCTCTTTGCTGCCAGTATGGACAGAATGAATGCTTAAAGCAACCAGCATGGCCATGCGAGTGTCGTTTTAAGATGAAACAAATCCAGGGGCTGCGTTATGTCAGTGATGGTCCTCAGAAGTATAGAAGTACAAACGTGTGTGTGACATGGAGAGAGAGGGAACATTGTGTCGGCTTGTGGTTTGAGCCGGAGCAGTGATGAATATCAAACAGGCCTGTAGTAGTGGACGTTTCAGCTGTGTGTGACGCGCTGTCGTCCTGTGTATCAATAAACTATTGTTTCTCTCTCTCTCTCTCTCCAGTTCAGGACCTCCCATTGGCTGTCATCCTGTCTTGCTCCACCAGCCAGTACACTACTACAGCTGCAGTACTTGTTGTACTTAGTTGCAGTAGTCAGCTTTGAAGAATTGTGTATCAATGGATTTTGATACTAACAGACCTGGAATGACAACCTTAGCTTGATAGCATATGTGTTTCTAGGGGCCTAGTGCTTCAAATTTAGGGCCCCTGAATCATACACCCCTGAGAGAAAAAATAGATTGAAGCTGCCACAAAAAGTATCCGCTCTGGATCTGTAGATTAGCTTTATTTTGAAGCTAATTGCAGTTAGCAGCTAACAGCTAGCACAGCAACTTGATCCGAATCAAACACACACCTTCTTAATATTCAGTTCAGAAAATAAAATAGCTAAAAAATGTAGTTGGACTCCGACAAGGGTTACGTGTTTGGCAGCTAACGGGTTGTTAGCTGCTAGTTGCTAGCGGTGAGCAGGTAGCGGTGGCGCGGGTCTAGGCCCGGCCAGAGCAGGGGTGTGATGGAGTACCACTCCGGTGGCAGCCTGCCCCTGCTGGGGAGACCGCGGTACTGCCCCGGTGCCAACGCTAACGGAGGATACCTGTGTGAGACGGGACACTGCTGCGGAGAGACCGGCTGCTGCACCTACTACTACGAACTCTGGTGTAAGTTGGCTGCACCGTCCTGTGGGCTGGTAGTAGTACTGCAGTACCAAGGTTTCATTTGGGACTCTTGTTTGTATCTAATCCAGCATGATTTTAGCTTTCTTTCAATCTGGTGCTTCATCTTGTCATTTTGGCTACGTTCACACTGCAGGCCTTAATGCTCAATTTAAATTGATTGCCCAGATCTGATTTGTTTTGAGTGACGTTCACATTATTGTTTAAATGCGGCCCATATCTGTCAACAGACTGAAAGTGAGCCGCATGCGCAGAAGAATAATACGTCACACGCAGCACGCTGCCGTATGGAAGTAAACGAGGAGCCACAAAAGTTAGCTCTGGTTAGCTCGTACATGCTAATTCTCCCGATTTTCACCGGAGACTCCTGTATTTCACATTTGTCACATTTCTCTCGTTTTATGACAAATGTTTACAATTTTCTGTCCTAACATTCAGTACTGTTTCTGGTGCTGTGCAACGCATATGCCCTTAACAAATCTGAGGTAGAACAGTCTAAACAATTACATGATAAAATCTTTCTTTCAATCCCTTTTCCCCAACAAAATAAATATTTTAATAGAAAAATTATGTGCTAATTCATTTGTGATTCAAATGAATTAATTACAAACATTTACAACTTTACAAACATTTATTGACGATATATTGAACATTTGTTATATTGTGATCGAGGAAAAATATGTTGCGATAATTATCATTATTGTTTTATTGCCAAGCCCCACATGCATGTCACTCAGAAGAGAGCTCACTGGAGTCTGATATGGGCCACATTTAAACAGTAATGTGAACTGTCAAACAAAAACATCGGATCTGAGCTTGAATTGAGCATTAAGGCCTGCAGTTTGAACGTAGCCTAAGTGTCTTAAATCCAAACTGGAAAAGCTCAGATTCCATGTGACTTGGCCTGTTCACACTGTTATAACAATATCAGACCTGAGTCACATATGAGCAAAGAAATCAGATCCTGGTCACTTTTCCTTGCAGTCTGAACGCAACCTTTCATTATTATTAGAGTCTTTATTAGAAGTTAGAAGCACCAGTGGAAGTAATAGCAGAAGCTTGAAGTTATATTAGCAGGATATGGGCTGTATATACGTACAGACGGAAACACCTGCAGATGGTGATTTGGTTCTGTGTTTTTTTTTTCTGAAGATGTACATCTTTAAAAACACCTCACAAATATATAATTATAGAGTAATTTCCTAAAACAGCTGCTCACTGTACGTTTAATCAAACAAACAGGACTAAATTGTTGGGGACTATTTTCAGCAGTGGATTAATCCACATGTGGCGCTCTAGTGAGTATTTGAGGCATCAGGATGGTTTTTAATAGTTTTTGGTCAACAGTGAAGCTCTGTGGCTCAGAGGAAGAAGAGACCTCAGGCTGTGACACACACATAGTACTTTTTAGTAAAGGTGTTCCCTGCTGGTTTGAGTCTGAACAAGACGAAACATAGACTAATCCCTTTAAATGTCAAATAAGAGTGTAGTTGAGATGCTGATCGGCCTCCTGAGAAGAGTTTAAACACAATTAAGGCTCACCTGTTTAAGCTTTCACCTTGTTTATAAGCTCAAAAAAGATGCTAGGTAATTTGCAATCTGTAGGAAATCTCGCTGGAAAAGAAGTGCTGGACCTACAGATGTTTCTAGAGTGATTGTTTGGATTTTGATCGGTCCAGTGTGAGTATTGTTTGTAGTCTTAATAACTCTATGATATTGTGTTCAGGGTTCTGGCTGCTGTGGACCGTCCTCATCCTGTTCAGCTGCTGCTGTGCGTACCGACACCGGCGAGCCAAACTGAGACTCCAGCAGCAGCAGAGACAGAGAGAGATCAGCCTGCTGGCCTACCATGGAGCCAACTCCTACCCCTCCTCCATGCTGGACCTCAGTAAGACACCTGGCTGGCTGGCTGTCTGAGAGCAGCCTTTGAATTGAGTTATTGTTTTGTTTCTCTGTGTGTGTGATTGCCAGCTGTCAAGTGACGTGTCTGTCGCTGTGGCGACTCAGTGGAAATTTACAGCTCAGAGGCCAGTGGATTCTGCTGATTTTCAGAAGTACAACTTGTTGATTCCTTTTATTTTTTTCATTTTTTTTGCTGAAAATAAGAAATTGGGGAACTTTGCTAAAAACCTTTACCTTACTCCATCATGCCTTAATTTCCTGTCAACTCTTTACTGACTATCATCTAATAAATGCAAAACGCAAAATACTTTAAAGGTTCAGTGTGTAAGATTTAGTGGCATCTAGTGGTGATGGTTGTGAATTGCAACCATCTGTCCAGTCTACCACTGCCCCCTAACCTCTCAAAGAGTGTAGGACAGCTGTGGTGGCTTACAAGAGCACAAAAGATGTCTCTTCTTAGACAGCAGAGAGTAATCAGTCAAGAAATGGGGGTTCAGGTATATCAGGGACATTTTAGAGGAGACACGCCTTGTAACAGCAAAGATGGCGGTTTTCCCGCCCCTCCCGCTAGAAAGCCAATCGTCTTCTTTTAACAGCAAAAGCGGGAATCATACTTCAGCCAATCATGTGGTTCCACTGACGTAAGGGTCTGTAGGTGTTACATGCATAGTAGAAGGATAACCGGTCGGGAAAAACGCGTTTTAAACCTTAATTTGGGGCAAAGTTGTCAAACTTTGGTCTTGGTCTTGAGATCGGTCTTAAGACCACTTTCTGCTCCACAGCAGACAGGCACAATCAGGGACTAGCTGGTAAAGCTTTTAGCTGCTAAAGAGCCAGATCTTTCCCTCTGGAGCTAGTGGAGACCAAAATCGTCATCTTCATCAGGTAGCCGGAAAGACATCTCCATAAAGGATCATGTTTCTGCGGAACTGCTGAATGTGGAAACAAGTTTACAATAAGTTCGACACATAAGCTTTAAAGTTAATGATATGTCAACATTGTGTTCATGGCTTGTTTCACCAAAGTGACCAAAAAATTAGCTACAAAGTGACCAAAAAATTAGCTACTTGGCTCTAACCTTGGACCCCTCCGCTGCTTTTAGGTTTCCTGGCCTCTCTAAAGCTGCCGTCCTATGAGGAGGTGGCGGCTCAACCCTCCACCCCTCCTCCACCCTACAGCTCCGTGTTCACCTCCCCACGTTACCCGCAGCCCCCCCGCACAGCTGACCCCCATCTGCTCACACAGCACGACCCCCTGCTGCACCGGCCGCTCAGCGACGGTCCCTCCTCCCTCAGCTCCGACAACAGGTAACAATGCTGCCAACGCTGCTGGGAGTACCGGTGGTGATGCTGCTGCAACTACTGGTAACACAACAGGGAAAGAAGCAGTAGTACTGGAAGGAATGTTAGCAGCTCGGGAAGTATTTCTATACTGCTAGTAATACTTCTGAGAATACTCAAAATCTACTGGTTGGAATCCAGGGAATACAAGTAATACTGCTGGGAATATTGATAATCCACTACTACTGGGGCCACAGGTATCAGCGACGACCTTTCTTTTAATATTAAATAACACTATTGATATTACTGCTGTGATACTACTGGTAAGATGAAACTGGTACTGGCACAACTGCATTTTTTACCATGGAAACTATCACAACTACTGCTTCTACTGTTACTCAGACCAGTGGTTCTCAAAGTTGGGTTCAGGGGTTCTTGAGGGGGTTCCAGGGGGTCCCCAGCAAAAGGTTTAAATTGTAATTTAAAAGAAAGCATGGCACATTTAAAACTCAATATATTAAAAGTTTAATTATATAATAATGTGATAGATTATATGACTATTTTGGTCATGGGTTTCCTATACCTTCTGTAATTAAAAAGTTCTAAAAGAAAAAATCCTATAATCTGCGGCACCCTGTGACAAAATCTTGTCAAATGGGGGTCCGTTAGTGTCATTTTTATTGGTCCTTGACACGAAAAAGTTTGAGAACCACTGGCTTAGACTACTCGGGGTATTACAGGGTTCCAGTGGCTACTTAAAAAGTCTTAAAATAAAATCAGGGAATTTAAGGTTTTAAATTTACCCCAAATTTGCTGAAGGTATAAAATTTGCCTATGATGCGTTTAAGGCTGGTGGGAAAATTATCACGCACAGTGGCCTACTGTAACATTAGCGTGTATTTGTTTTATAAACTTACTGTTTGACAATGCGAGACTCTGCCGTTAATTTAAGTTCTCTTTTCACTGTACTAAGTTTCCTCCATGGATTATCCATGTTTACCTCTCTCTTTAGAGTTGCACCAGCCGAAGAGTGAAAGTGAAACTTAAGTCCCGCCTGGCATCGATTCCTTTATAACTCTGTTCAGAATCTTGTTCTCCTTTCTGTTATTTTAGTAGTTTGTATTGAGTTTAATGAAGCATTTCATGAGTTCATGTTCACAAACGGACACAATCAATTCACCAAAAACATGAGTATGTTCAATGATCGGTGCTGTTTGAGCATGCTTATGAACAACACTGTACACAGTTATTTGCAGAAGATTGCAACCGGTACGTATTTCCGCCCACATAGTTGTTCATTGGGGATGTGTAAACAGAATATGCAAAGTCATTCCCCTGTGCTAAAATTAAAATTATATTTGTTGAGGTCTTGAAAGGTCTTAAAAATGATTGAATTTGACTTTAAAAATGGTATAAGAACCCTGTATTAGTACTTGTGGGGAAAGAGGAAAGCTTTCTGGGGCTCAGCTGCTAGGGCGGCCCATGCAGTCCAGCAACGATGTTCATCCTAAATATAAGCAAAGATAACCAAATTTTATTTTGAACCAAAATACTCACTTATTAAAATAACAAAAAATTACAATTTATTTAATGTTTCTTTATTACAATATTGCCTGTTTCATAATGAAAACCCTCTCTCCTGAAGATGGTATGAGTAATGTTTGTTGTACGCAAAGTTAAAGTGCACCGCATGGGGCAGGCTATCTATGTGTTCATGTAGGAGATAGAAAATACATGCGTTGACATGAGAGATAATTCTTAAAATCGATGACACCAAGCTTCTTTGAAACAAGCATTTATTACATATTAATAATATTACATGTATATTACATATTGTCTCAGTAAGAAGGAAACGTTTTCCCATGTTTTCATACATTTAGATTAATAATTGTTTATCTTTCCTGTAGCTCCAGTTGTTCCTGTGATTCCTGCTGCCCCTCCTCTCCGTGTAGCTCCTCCCTGTCGGCACCCGTTACGTATGAGACTGACACAAGCCATGCCACCACGCCCAGCGAGGCTGCTCCCCTCACTCTTGATGTCACCATGGAGACCATCGCTGCTGCAGCAACCTGTTTGGAGGGTGCCGCAGTGGCCATTGACATTGGTGATGAAGATGCTGCCAGAGCACAGGAACCTATTGCCACGGACTCATCGGTTCCCAACCAGACTGTTACTGTGGCGGTTGTTACCAGGGCGGCTTCCCCTCACCCTCTGCCCTCCCCCGGTTCTGAGGTGGCTCTTTCTGTTGTAACTACATCTCCCATAAAGCAACAGCTCGACCTAGCACCGTGTACCCCAATAGTCAGCACCTGTAGCCCAAGTACACTCCCAAGTCCAAGTGTTTTGGACACGACACTCCCCTCCATTCAAATTACAAGCATTGAGGGCTTAGCTGACAACGTAGAAACTACACCTCCCCCGAAAATCACATCAATATCAGGCCCTTCTACCCCCACAGCTAGCATTTCTGACAGCCTTACAGCCTCCCAAACCCTCGAAACCCTCAATCTAACAAGAACTTTTGATACAGTCAATGTTCCTAGTAGCCCAACCTCAGTACTGTCCCCAGATGTTGGAAGAACTTTGGCCCTGATAACAGGCTCTGCTGGTCTCCCAACCCCAGACCCAAATCCTAGCCTTGTGTCAATCCCGGCACTTTCAAACCTTACCCAAGCTCCAGCCCCAGTACCTTCAAACCTTATGTTAGCTTCAGTCCTGGTCCCGTCAACCCTTACACAAGCTTTAATCCCAATACCTTCAGACTTTACCCAATCTCCAGATGCATTACCTACAAACTTTACCCAAGCTCCAGAACCAGTATCCACAAACCCTACCCTCTTTCCAGGCCCAGCACTTACAAAACCTACCCAAGCTCCAGACCCAGTACCTTCAAACCTTAACCTAGTGCCAAACCTACACCCTAAAACTACCGTAGTCCAAGACTGTGCACCTAACCCCATTCTAACTCCAAAACCTGCACAGTCAAACCTTACCCTTGCTACAAATGCAGCACCCACTTCACCTACATTAGCCCATTGCCAGATTCCAGAACTGTCACCTGGGTCAGGCCCAGCCCTTATGCCTCCCAGCCCAAGATCAGGCTTGCCCCAACACCCAGGTGCTGTTACTGTTCTTGTATCTTATCGAGCTTCAGGTGAAGTACCAGCCGATGCAGGTCCTTCTCTGACCCTGTCTCAATCATCAGAGTCAGACCTTATTAGTCCATTACCGTCAAATGTCCACGCTGATTTTAGTTCTGAATCTGGATCATACTCTAGTGTTGGTTCAAGGCCAGGTCCACTGTCCACTCCTGCCCCAGTGCTCACCTTCCCAACCCCTGAATCCTCCTATTCTTCCTGTCCAGCCATAACCATAGAGTCTGAATCTTGTTTCACCCCCTCTCGGTCTCCACCTGCAGCCCTCTCCCCATCCTCACCCCCATCCCTTCCTTCTCCTCCTCCCTTGCTCTCCCCTCCAGCCCTGTCTTCTACCTCCCTCCCAGCTCCAGCTTTACTCCTGGACCCCCTCACTGCTCTGCACCAGTCCAACAAAAGTGGATCGTCCTCTGGCCACGCTTCCTCCCTCTCCCCCTCGCCTCGTGCTACTCAGTCCCCTCCGAAACAGACCCTCTTCTCCCCCTGTGTGGATGTCTTTGAACCAGGACCTCCCAGCTGGGAAGATGGAGAGCATGAGGAGGAGGACAATGATGATGATGAAGATGAGGACATGGGGGCTGATGAGAGCCAGTATAGACATCGGCGACTTACAGGTGACTCTGGGATCGAGGTGTGCAGATGTCGGGTAGAGGAGGAAGAGGAGGAGGAAGAGGAAGAGGGCGAAAGGAAGGAGGACGGCAGGAGAGGAGGAGGAGCAGGAGGGGAAAGGGATATAAAAGGAGGTGGAAACACTGATCTCCATGACAGTGTGGACTGCCCTGCTAGAGGTCAGATAACCACAGGGGAAGAACTCATACTCTGTAACTCCACCTCCACCACAACGCCAACGTCTGAGGACAGTGGCGAAGTCGTCATTGTTATGGAAACAGTGTGATTGACAGAAGTGGGTGTATCAAACCATTCGTCATCCAGACAAGGGATGAACAGGAAGTTAATGATGGCGTCCGCTCTTAAAACAGTTTTTTGAGATTGTTCTGTACCCAGGGAGGTTTTGAACGCAGACCATCGTGGATGAGTTACATCACTTTAACAAATGATGCCTGTACAGCGTCTATTAGTCAGACCAGCATAGGTGTCGGATATTTGATAGGATGAGATTCCACAGGACGCATTAGCTCATATAACATGGTTTCTTCAACTGTGAGTTGGAATTTTAGTCAGTTGTGGTTTCTGCATGGTGAGTACCGGTGTGTTTTAAGTAGGGAGGAGTGGTATGTAATGTACTCAGATTGCTACTACTACCGAAAGTACTACTACCGCACTACAGAACTGTTGTCAGCAATTGGTAAAACGCCAAGAAACATTATGAAGTTTTACAGTTTACACAAAATATATTTAGAAATCCACCTTTACATAACATTGGAGAGTTGTCCATTTATGAAGAAAGTCTAAATCTCTACCAGTGGCTATGAACAGAGAGCTAGCTGAAGCAGTTTGTTGTGTTGTGTCTGTAGATCCATTCAGTAATGTCCTCAGTCAGAGTGAACAGTCTAACAATTTGTTTGTGCAGGTTAAGGTGACACTGTTAACTGTCTTAGTAGTCATAGTCTCCAAAATACATGGCGCTTGCGTCAGTCAAAGATATCCTATTGAGATACATTCAGTGTTCCTCACCAAAACAAATTCCTTCCTCTTTAAACTATTGAAATATTATTTTTAAGGGGCTCTCCACCAATTTTTACACATACACATTTCAAATAACCCAAACCCTGTGGTACAAACTGGTGCATTTATAAGGCAGGAAGGGTTTAATGAAATGCGCTAATTAGGTTGCATTATGGGATATGTGAGATCCAGTTAATGCTTTTTACTGTTATTGTTTAAATCTGTCTCTTGCAAGTCCCCTAGCTTTATGGATATGAAATACATCCTTTAAACCTGTTTACATCTATATTAACGAGCTACTAGTCTTATTCATACGCACCTTTTGCTAATGCATTGCTACGTTTCTTAGCCTGTTATTGCCTCCAACGGTTGATCTTAGAAATTCGTGAAATCGGGGGATGTTGTATAGCTTATATACACAATGTGTATCTTCACCTGCGTGCTTAAGCATGTAAATGTACGTCCTCATAATCATGCCAACCAAAATTCATTAAAAAATTCTTCCATAGTGTTACAGTGGACAAAAATATGAATGACTACTGGTAACAATAAGCTTGCTAACAAGCCAGCAGGCTAATTTAGCCATGAAACGGATGCTATAGTTAGCATGCAAATGCTGGCTTCCATTGGCTACTGTGTTGGCTAATTCTCCAATCAGAACAACTGTTTTGTGGTGGTTAGCTGAACAAATGCTATGGCTAGCTAGCTAACAACCTAGCCCTTTCTGAAAACAAAATAATTGAGGCCACAATTACCTCCCAATGAGTCACTGTTCAATTTTGTTGACAGATATGAATGCAGCTAGATAAGCACAATGCTAATGCGGCATTCATGTCATATGGGAGTAACTGTAATTGCCAGTTGCCTAATTGTAAAAACAAGTTCAACATCCAAGTTGTAGTTACAATTGGGGGATTTTTCTGAAATCTCTGATGTATAAAAGTTTGCAAATACGGACACCTCACAACAACTAAATTAATGATAATTACCTTGTGTAATACTTTATTTCCATCCACAGTATATTTTAACGCTCACAAGATCAATTCTGCATCATACACCCATCGTGAGTGGTCCAATGACGTTAACGCTTGCAAGTCAAAAACTAGGGAATCTTTCCCTTTGGTACCTTCCAACCAACTTGAAACGGGGTCCCCTGACAGATATGACGTTTCCTTTCTTACGTCCATCAGTCACCAACAAGAAAAGAACAACTTTAAATAGTTGAACGTTTACCAGAAGACACCTCGCTTGTCTTGGGTGATGACGGAAGTTTGGAAACGTGCCGGGGACAAATTGGCTGTTTTGGAAATGAAGAGAGACTGAAGTGGGAGGATGATTCACTCTGACTGACAGAAGGAACTGATTCATTCATTAGAGGGGACGTTTTGATGAAGAAGTCTGTCAGGAGAGTGGAATCAGGTGGGTAGTTTATGAAATGGGCGCGACAGTTTATCAGATTTGATGTGTTCATGGCAACTTGATCCTGTATGGAAGGCTTTAGGGCTGGTAGATCAGTTGGTTCTCTGTGCGTCAGCCTTTCAGCTGAGAAGCTTTTGCATAAATAGGAATAAACAATGGACACTTTTAGACAGAAACAAAGCACCAAACAGAAGAGAGACAGGAACACGTCATCATTCCCGTCTTTGTTTTTTTTCCTCTGATTTTGAGGTCAGATATACAACAATACATTCACTTTCTGCATCTCTCCATTCATAGGCACTTTCAGCACCCTTAATTGATAAATTGCCATCATCGTGGATAATTGATCAAACAAGTCAAGCTAATGTAGGGCCTTGAAATAACAGCAACCTCTATCCTGTTAAAGAATTGGTCATTCAGGCCGTTATTGTAACATATTAATTTTTCATACACTGTCAGATTGATAGACGTGTCAATATTGATATTTTGTGACAGAAAGAGTATATTTTGTCAGTGAGAGAGAGTTACATTTGTGTAGTACATCTGGTGTATTTCAAAGAAATTAGGAGAGCAATACTTTTAATCAGCAACAGTCTGTTAGTAAATCCCCACCCACCCCCAAAAAACAACAAAATAAAACAAAAACTGCTCTGATAGCAAAGTAATGCATAGAAGCATTCAGTTTACGTGACTGTCATGTTTGTATTTCGACTGAAATACCAAACATTCCACGTGGGTTTGGACAATTTCTACGCACCTTAAGGGTCATGTGGAAATAATGTTTTGGGATTTTTTTTTCTTGGAGGAAATTTTCACCCAACAACAGCCGTGTAATGATTGCGAGAGCTGGTGCAGTGTTTAAGTAATTTCCAACACACTCCACAGAAGTACGTCATCACACATTTGTAATACTTTTTGTTGTAAGTGTATAAAGATCAAAGTCAAAATGAATGAAACAAAGACTATAGCTTTATCCCCTATCTTTGTCCATGCCATGAAAATCACCTGCTTAACACTACGTTCACAGATGTTTTGTTGTACTTTTATATAAAAAGCTTTTTCTTAATTCCTGTTTCAACAAAAAATACACCACATTGTTCTCCCATATCAGTGGGCGTGTAAAAGTGAGGCTTGGGTTTTTTTTGTCACCTTTTCTTACACCTGCTTCCACAAAGTGCACTTGTTTTTTTTACAGCTCTTAATGTAAGCTGTATTAGAAAGTTTAACAAATGTGTGCTGCTCCAAACCAGAAGTCGGAGCGTGTTGGAAAAGACACCAGACAGTGAAGTCTGACCTCTAGCCAATGAGATAAAGTGTGTGCATTGACGTCATCAGGTTGCACCTGCTGATAATTGCTTGAGCCAGAACTCTTCAGTGGGAATTTTCTTTGAAAGTAAAGACACAGAAGCGTTAGGCAATATAATCTTAAACTACGGCAACCGCTGTGGTGCAGAGAACTGGTCACCTGACCGCATGTCTCGGTCACGGATGTCATTAACTCAGCCTTCTCCGATGAAAAGACCTTGAGTCTGGTTGACTAATCCTTAAACCCTGTGTCCATGCTGCATTACAACGCGGGCTTCATGTACTTCGCTACTCATTTGTTGCAAAGGACGATGGGTAGAACTTTGCTGACAGAGGTACCCAAACGGATACCATGATGGGTACTGGTATGTGGGACCTCTTTGTGACAAAAGCCATGTCCTGCCATGGAAAGGACATGACTTTCAGTTTCTATTTTCAAACCCTGATTGACAGCTGGATGTTTTCTGGACCGCCAGAAGTCTTTGCAGTCAGTTTGGAAAACCAACGTGCAGAAGATCGGATTCATACATGGATGCATAAATGATCTGATCTTTAAACATTTGTGGCTAAATACACAGATATAGGCATGTGGTTTTGAGCAGATGTTGACTACGGAGCGCTCAAGCAGATTCTCTGATTGTGACTTTGATTCGTCTCAGACTAAGGTCAAAAATAACACCTTTGATTTAATTGAATGCAGGCCAAATTTGCGCCTGTGGACTGAGGATTAAGAGTTGGTACTGGCTGAAGGACCTCTTAGAGAAAGCTCAAGGGCGATACCGAGCCATTGATGTTGTGGTTGATGGTGTTCTTTGTTTACCTGAACTAATAAGGTTATATATATCTCCATGGCTACAGAGTGCCATTTCTACCTGACAACTGTTACTACTTAGCATTAGATAGAGCTGTTCTCGCTCTGTGTGTGTGTGTGGATTGTCGACCAGAGTGACTGAAGAAATGTTGTCTAAAATCTTTCTGTAGCTCAGGTTCCCAAAGGCTCTGCAGCTCTAAGATCAGCTGGTGATGGTGTGACGTTTGGCCATTTCATTGAGGATTTCATCCAAATTTCCTCACAGTTCCAGGAGAGTGTTGACATTGTCTGAAAGGGTCTAAACAGACTGAATTGTGTGGACATTTTGGCATTGTTTTGGTAACTTCTACCAGCTAAATGGAAGAAGGTCCCCATATTTTCTCTGGAGGCATCATGGTAAACATAGTCAATCCCTGACTGAAGCAGATATGGTAGTTTAAGGTAATTTCGTCAGAACTCCTGGAATCACAAACTTATGACACAACAAAGAGAGTAGACATTTCTAACATTTCTCAGTTTCCATGTTGCTCAATGGGTGCAGCAAGGCACGAGCACTGCCAGGGTTGGAGGTTCATTCATCTTGATGTTCCTCAAGATGTCAACACTCCTGGTGCTGTTAGGCCTTAAGGGGAAAAGTCTTCGGCCAAATGTCTGTTAAAAGCTTTGACCATCTCTGGACTGATGTTAAGGCTGACCTAACTTTTGGAAACCCATCTTTATCTGTTTTTGTTGAGATATCTGTTGAGTTCAACTAAGACTAGTTTTTCATAAAATATTGGTGCACGAAAACATTAAAAAAATTGTCCTCTGATAGAAGAGTTTCACACTGACTGGATTCACATTGACAGGTCCGATTAGGTTTTAGCAAAATAAATGACTCCGATATGATTGTTTAAAAGCTATATTTGACTGCTTTTAGTTTTTAAACCTTGGATAACTCCTTAAATTACTTTTGAAAATAAACGTTAAGGAATTCTTTGGAAACTTCTGCTGAAAAAACAAAAAATTCTCCAACAAGAATTGGTGATTAGTTCCACTAGTTATCTCTTCCTGCATAAAGTCTGGGACAAAGCTGAATCCTACAAAGACTGGACAAACAACATAAAGACTGTTTCCCCCAACACGACAGTCGGGGAAGGAGCATAAATTTGCCGACTCAGTAAATAAACTACACCTCTGGTTAGTCCAGCGAGAACTCAAATGCTGCGTGTAAAGTGTTAAGTTTTAGATTTAATGTTTAGATGCTTTCATTTTCTTTGGAGCTTGTCCAGTGCACTCTCACACTACAAAACATTTTTGCTTGCCATTCTTCTTCTGTTGTTGTACTTACCATTATGTCTCCCTTGGGCAACACACGTGACACAAGTGACGTCATTGGGTGCAAATCAAACACACCCTGTAACTAGAAGGCCTGGCACCAGCTGAATCTGATGGTTTCAGATTTGACTCTTTACATATAACACAATTATATATACATGATTTTATCACGCCAAAATCAGATAAATGATTGCCTTAACTGTGCTAATGTCTGTGGTAACTATGACATACAAAGGAATAGACCATCTCCAAATGAATATTACTTTCCTGACAACCCACTTCAATATCTGCTGCCTGAACCGTTTTACTGTGAAGCAGCTGCAGGAAATGATTTAGTCACCAAGGTCAGTAACTGACGACTAATTAAAGTCTATATTTGTGCATTTTTCTACAATTTGATCATCAGAAGAGTTTTATAAATTGCCAGGGACAGATGGATAAAAAAGGATACAGTCAAATTGAGCTGGGTAGACGAGGAGGTGGAGGTCACAGGTACTCATTGCAAGCAACACTTTTCACGTCATGTCGAAAATGACTCTACCACGAGTTCTGGTAACAGTCGCTAATAGTGCATCACAGCCCAGGTATCCAGGCTAAAAATAGAAATCCATCATGAGATCCTGCTGCAGGAGTTGTTTGAAGTGATTTGACTGTTGTTTTTTTTTGTAGCTTTAAAAAAAGATCAGGAACTCTGGCAACCTCAGTAGTTTGAAAAGAAACTTTGCTGAGCCATGAGGTGAATTTATCATTTTAATGGTCATCGTTTGAACTGCGTTTATTAGACAAAGGACTGAGGAGAAACTGAGGAGGCAATACACTTTTTGGGGTGAGATGGTTCCTTTAAATGCCCAATTACATTCACAAACCCAACGCGAGGTCAAAGTTCTTAACCTTAAGTTTAAAGACCATACGTCTTTTAAAAATCCCTAGATGGGGCGGTAACGCCCAGCTGCTTTATATATGGGCACTATGGGTAAATAATCCTCAATTAGAGTCGTAATCTGAATGCAGCGCTGACTCTGAAATGACAACTCTGGTTTTTGGCCTCATTAAATGTTTACCATTTTGGCTCTTTGATCAACTTTTACTTGTTTAATGAGGAGATTGGAAGCAGCTTCACCTGTGGTGTTTGACAAAGTTATTTAATTTACTAAAATGTCAGTGTGTTCCTTCTATTGTAGGAGCCCCTCCCTCTGTCTAAATAATGTTTTTATCTTGTTATCTCTTCTCTCCTTCCTGTTTGCATGAGGTTTCTGTCGGAGGAGTCGAAGGAAGCAGAGAAGAGATTTAGTCTTTAAAATTCCCTTAATATTATGATGATAACGATGCTAATTATTAGTATAACTAAATTAATAGTGAGTGTGTATGTGTGGATGTATGTGTGTGATCTAACTAAACCAGCCTGTTCTAAAAACGTGTGAAGATATACTGAATAAAACTGTCAAATCTATCACCTGTCTATGTCCGTTCATACAGCAGAACAGCATTAATCCGACTGGTACCGATGAAAACAGAACACCATCAGCATACCGGAGATGAATCAATATTTATTGATTGATTGTCAAATTAGGCTCTACATGGGTTACACTTAGGCTCTCTGTCAGAACAATCGTAATTCATCTTTAATTGGAAATTTGTATTTCCTGAAAACTAGATGCCCATTTTAGGCTTCATCCACACTAATATGTTTTAGTTTTAAAAGGCATAACTTTTGTTTACTCAAACTGTCTGCACTACTCTGGTGTTTTCGAACCCCTAAAACCTCTAAAACTGTCCAAGATTGTGTTTCAACCTTGTGATGACAAAAAAAACGACAACATCAGCCTTGAATAACAACGGTTAATTAAACATGGATAGCCAATTACAGGCGTTGCTGACCTTGGTGTCTCTGCTAGCAGCTGTTCCATATCTTTGAAGGTCTAAGCAAAGAAATCTGTGGTCTAACTTTTCGCCATTGCTGTTCTTTGTTTGTAGTATTTTCTGCAACTAAGAAACCAACCGCAGAGTAATCAATCTGCTGTTTACACGGGCATGCGCATGCGTATGTAAATGGTCATAGTGTTCGTATGGACGGAGATTAATTCTGAAACTGCTAAATCTCATATGTATGAAGATAATTTTCATTTTAAAAAGCTGTTTTAAAATGCAAAGGTATCAGTGTGGACGAAGCCTCAGTTTAAACTCAGTTTAATTATATTCTACTGTAGATTTAAAAACTCTCAATCTCTCACTTAATATCATTTCCACCTACATGTTAATTGTATGTTTTATTAGCTAGCATAGAATTCGCCTGAAGTTGTTGCAGTGCAGGCACAGGTTAGCCTACTGTTTGTAATTTGTTTGTTAATTTGTGAGCTTTTTCTCATGCAATAAGTCTTTATCTCATCTATCTTCTTTCTACGCTGAATTGGAAGATTAAAAGCATTTAGCTAACCTTGTCTTATGTCCCTTGACAATATTCACTTAAAGAGGTCGTATTATGCTCATTTTGAGGTTCAAAATCTTATTTAGGGGTTGTACCAGAACAGGTTTACATGGTTTAATTTTCAAAAAACATCATATTATTGTCATACTGCACATTGCTGCAACTCTTCTTTTTACCCTATGTGTTGAACACACTGTTGTTTTAGCTATGGAGTTATGCATCTTACCTCTACATGATCTTTTTTTGGGGGTTGCACATGCGCAGTTCCTAGTTAAGGACTACTAGCCAATCCAAAGCACAGTAGGGCGGGTTGTGAGAAGCCAGTAAACGCAGCTTCGGTTCAGCTGTTTATGTTCTCCTTACCAGCTTAGCAACATGGACTGGAGCAAGAGTTTCAGAGTGGTGAGTTATTAATCTGTAAGAAACGTTTCTTTCGTCCATAAAGTTTTAACTGAGCTCTGTCTCTACATCAGTGGTTCTCAAAGTGGGGTCCTTGAGGGGGTTCCAGCAAAAAGTGGAATACTTTATTTTTGTTATAATTCTATTCATAAGTAGACAGATTGTATGACTATTTTGGTCACGGGTTTCATATAATTTTGTAATAAAACTAAAATCCTATCAGATGGGGGGCCTTGGGACAAGATCTTGTCAAATGGGGGTCCGTGGTCTAATTTGTGTTAGTTAGTAGAAATTCCTGAAAAATTAAGCTCTTTTGAAAGTACCAATCTTTAGCATGTACTTTATAAGCACTAGTATTTGATGTTAAAACTAGTGTGATATTGTAGTTTAATGGTTAGCAGCATTTTTATGTAGATTTTTAATCTTTTAATAGCTTTAAAAAACCCGTTTCTGTTCATATCATTTGTTTTGGAAAAGGCTGCTATATTGAGCTGCTAGTGTTCTGCTTCTTGTATTGTTGTTGTGACAGAGAGGAGACAACATTGTTGTTTTTTTGCTAAACAATTTATTTCAGTTCATTTTTATGGGAGGATTTTTAATGTTTACTAACATATATATATATATATATATATATATTTGTTTTTTTCACCTGCCGTTCAGCTGAACCCTCCCTCTTTCATTTTACCCCGTGCTCCCACCCTGCTCTCGGAGTGACAACGACCTTATAAGGTAACGGCTGCAAGACCACACCCAGCCGCCCCTGCAGGTAAGGCAGGGGAGCCCCGTCTGGCAGCGAGAAGCTCATTCGCTGTAGCAGAGAGGACAAGAAGAGGAAGAGCTCCATCCTGGCCAACGATTCACCAACGCAGACTCGAGGTCCTGCCCCGAATGGCATGAAGCAGCAGGGTGTGAAGCGCTGGCCCTGGTCATCAAGAAAGCGATCTAGAGAGGCGAGAAAAGAGGGAGGTGGTGTGTTCAGGTGCCCTTTTGAAAGTTAGATGTGTCTGACTTTGTATATGTGTGTATGTGCGTGTTTTTTACCTGGGTTGAACAGGTCGGGCTTGTCCCAGTGCTGGGGGTTGTGGTGAATCGACCACATGTTGACCAAAACACGAGTCCCACGACTGACAGAGTGACCTCCAATACTAAGAGGAAGAGAGAGTGTGTAGAGGGCAGCATCTACCGATTATTTTCATTGCTAATTAATCTGTCTGTTTTATCTGTCCCAGTTAATCACACTAGGGAAAGTCCTGATGTGTCACTTTTGAATGCTAAAGGTGGATATAGGATATTTAACAGAAAAGTTTGAGTAAGGAGGTGGTTTGGCTGGACGGTGGGCCAGAAACCAGACTTTCAACCAGGAGACTGCTGTTCGTTTCCCATGTAAGACAAAAAATGTATAGTAAAGTTACATAGGTTACGTAAAGTAAAATAACGTAACATAACATTACTAAAGTTACATAAGTTAACTGATGTAACAGTTTCTTCTTCTAAACTTAAGTACTTTTGGTACCTAAACCTAACCAAATTGCAATGCTAACAACATGGTGTTTAAAATTGCTAAGTTTTGCGACCTTAACACATCCTTTCATTTTGAAAGTATAACTGAATGTTGCATATTTATTGTTGCTAACTTGACCACAGACCACTAAACTCTGGAAAACAAAGCTGAGGAGGTACCCAGGGAGTTAAAAAGCAGCACCAAGGGGTCTTGATTAAGCGTCCATATGTGACGAGTTGGGAGCCACAATGTGTTGGACAAGAACAAAACAATTAATAGATTATCAAAATAGTTGCTGATTAATTCTGTCAATTAATCGACTAATCCCAGCAGCTTTAGTATTTACATGTAGGCCTACCTGCTGTCAGTCATGGCGGTGTGTGGGATCAGCACGGGGCTGACCGGTCGGATCCTCATGCCCTCGTTGATGACACAGTCCAGGTACGGCAGCCGGCCGCGGTCCGACACACACACCGCTCGCTCGCTGCCCACATTCTCGTCCAGCTCCTTCTGCACGCGCTCCTGGACCTGGAGGGGGCGGGGCACAGAAGCCAACCACATACTGATTGTTTATGATAAAAAACTACAGGTGTGCATGGAAATCACCAAAGGTAGTCTCACAGTTATTTTCGTCTCATAATTACAGCATATAAACAGGATATAAACAAAGGATGGTTACATAAAGAATGAAACAGAGAAAGATGAAAAAGACGACATTAAATGGCATTTAATTGTCATTTTGAACCCAGAAAAGAACATGAAAATATATTTAAAAACTCATTTTGTGGTCAGTTTTATACCATACTTACATTTATTGATAGCAGTACATTTACATTACAGTTACCAGTGAAATTGCCTGACAAGATGTCAAAATAGATGCAGGATAATGAGGTTTAGAAAACAGTTTTGGCTTCAGAGAGGCTGGTCACTTTAAAACTGGTGATCCAAAACAATTGTCAGTGCTAGCATTAATAGTATTGGAAATATAACCAGCAGTAGTGTGATAACTGTACCTCCGGGTGGTGCAGCAGATAGGCCAGGATCCACAGCAGTGTAGTAGACGTCGTCTCCACTCCAGCTCCAAAAGCCTCAGCTGCTGTCATCAGGACATGGTCATCTGTTATCCTCTCATCCTCTGACCCAGATGACTTTAGACCCTGCCTGCTGTCCATCTGGCCCTTTAGCAAGGCATCCAGGAGGTCACTGGGGTCACTGTCGCTCAGCGATGCCTGGGTACGGATCACAGAAGTGGTGCAGAGTTCATCTTACTGGATTAGAGGTTTTATAAACACTAAAATGGCCATCCTTTGAATTTAGGTCAGTTTTCAATACGTGCGTAATCGCTGTGTGCCAAATGTGCTCAGTAACTCAGAAGTGTCTTCTGCCACATCACATTCTCACTCCCAACTCCTCACATTTCAAAGCTTTTTAATGCCCTGGGTATCCCTTCAGCTTCGTTTTTGGACATGTAGGGGCTCCGCAGCCATGTTACCAGCAATCAATATGCAACTTCCCGTCAAGTTAGCAAAATTAAATATGCAAAGTCCTGTTTGACTTTCAAAATAAAACTAGTAGTTAACGTTGCCATATGTCGTATTTGGTTAGGTTTAGGCAACAAACCATGGTTTGGCTTGAAATAACTTAACCCCTTAACGCCTGAATTTGTGTTTTCATTTGCTTTCAAGCTGATGTTAAATTAAGTGAAGATTGTTAATTTGTCTATAGAACATAGAAAAGATATAAATTCAGGTATGTGTAGGTATGATGCAAATTAGCAACAACAGGCATAAACGAGAAACCAGGGCTTGCAAAAGGTTCCTAGGTTCGTATCGAATATGCACCAACAGGCATCGGGGGAATCCATGTGCTATCTTGGCTTGCGGTCTGCAAGGAAGAGGTATGATGCGAATTTGCGACAATCTGCGTCAAGGGGTTAAGTCACTTAATTGATGTAAGTTAAGTGCGTATGACGATGTGCAGCGGTTGCAGTTTAGTTGGGTTTAGGCACCAAAAGTACTTGGTTATGGTTAGGAAAACATTGTCCTTTGGGTGTAGTCACAGAATCTGATAGGTCACAGATTTTGGTGTTAGACCGGCACGTATGGACGAACAGACCGCGGTGAAGTTAGTTTCAAGTTGGAAATTAGTTTTATGTTGGACATTGGATAGATGTCGAATTCCAACTTCAAACTAATTTAACTGCGGTGCAAAGTGCCGTTCCCTCCCCAAAATATTACGGTTAAGTGTGGAATTTGCGACACAATGATATAAACGATGGAACATATTAGTAAATGATAGATGTTTTTCTATCGTCAAATGATAGATATCGTCATATAAAATGTTCATTTTTAAATTTAAAAAATCATTCATGATGAATGAACCCTTTAGGTCTTACTGACCCCATGATGAACTCTCCTCTAGCGCCACCCTCAGGACAAACTACATTACCTTGTGCTCCTCCAGTTTGCGGGACAGCAGTCGGTCTCTGATGGCGATACACTCCTTCAGTTTACTGAGACATTTGTTGGGAAAGACCTGTGGGACAGAGACAGACCCTTAGTATTTGTTTGCTCTGTACTTCTGGCCTTATAAGGTCCAATGTGAGTTTTGGACATTGACAGACATTTTAGGAAAAGAAGACGTTTTGTAGATAAAGGACATGTTTCAAAACTAAGGACATTTTTGGAATTGAAAGACATTTTATGTAAATTAGGTAATTTTGGAAAAATTTAGGAAGTTTTGGGAAATTTTAGGAAGGTGAGGACATTTTTAGGAGAGTGAAGATATTTTTTGTCCGGACTATTTCAGCGTTTAGGTCAACATACCTTCATCCAGGGATAAATGTCCACCAGTCCTCCTCTGGCTATCGTCTGCACAATGCCGTCATTGTATCGGATCACCTCCTGCAGCTCAGCATCGCCATGGCAATAGGTAGCACCAAAAACAAGCGTGCACACGACATTAGTGACGGCCCTGGTCACCGCTGGAGACGGGTCAAAGCCACGCAACCCACTAGACAACAGCTCGGCACACAGACTGTCCACGGACGACAGAACTGGAGAGAAAAGTGATGAGTACAAACAGAAAAGGCATGTAGACTTTTTAAAATGATTTTCTGACATTAAATAGAAATGACTCTGGAATTTCTGTTTATTTTCACTTAGTTAAAACATAATTCACTTAGTCATTAAAATATAAACTGAAACACTTGCAACAATAAAACAGCTGATATTATGTCATGTTATGATGGTTAGAAAACCTAAACAACCATAATATTTTCTAAAATGAATTTTATATCCACACCCATCCACCAAAGGTTGTCATGTTTCCTGTTCACAGTACAAACTCTCCTTTTTATATACACATAGATCAGAAAATCCGCTACAATTTAGAGTGAAGAGAAAATGCAAATGAGCCAACCATCCGACATTTCCATTTTGGTTTTCCATTGTTTGAGCTTCGACTGGAGCTCGCGTAATGACATCATCTTGTCCTCTTTTTCTGCAATGGTTTAATGGTAGCGGCTGGCGAGTTAGCTCCACCAGCTGTTTATCTCCACCAATCAATGAGCTCAAATGGAAACTTAAGAGCAAGTCTGATCTTAATCTTGTTTGTCTTTAATGCAGTTACGTACATTGTAATTCTTTAGATTTAGCCTTTTAACCAACATTTTATTATCTCTGACATCCCTTTAACCAGTTTAAATGTTAATAATATTAAAGGTTAAGCTCTTTTTATTTGAGAATTTAGAATTTGTGCACACAAATGCATTTTCCCAATAACACTACCGCTAAACCTGCTTAAAATTAAGTATTAATGGCCTGACACAGGTTTTTACTTTTGTTTTGACTAACTGAAAATCTGCTGTTATTTGAGTGTGATGTGGTCAGGATGAGTTTCAGCACCTGTGAGAGTGGGAAAGGATGGTTTGTCCTGTGCAAGTGAAAGGTTTTATATTTCAACAGGAGACAGAAACAGCTAGAAGAAGGATGACGTGTGGAAAACAAAGGATAGAAGCATAATGGACGGAGAAGAGTACCGATGTCCTGCAGTCGGCTGGTTCCTTCTCCAAACAGAGTGAAGGAGTTGTGGACGAGGCGACGGTGCGACTTCCAGAGAGGAGAGTAGTCTGCAAACGCGATGTCTTTACCTCCTCTGGTCAACAGGTTGGTGGTCACCTGCAGAGCAAAAAGGCAAGAGGGTAACAAAAAGAGTAGTAGCACTGACAGGGAAAGCTGCCATGTTGCGCACAATATTTTTAAATGTTAATTAAAATCCAACACATTGTTTCTCTACAACCTGTTGTCATGTGATTGTTAAAGTGCCTGGACGCTGACATATGTTTACATAAACCTTTCTGAGTTTTGGTGCATATTTTAACTTTTTTTTTTTCATAAAACTGCTCTGAGAGACAATAAAGTGCTTTTTCTAAATAAAATGTAGTCTAAAGTTTCCTGAGACATGAGAAGGACTCGATGCCAACTTTTGACACATTTCGGGCAATCAAAATGTATCGAGTAACATCTATGAAATACTATTTATAAATATTTAAAATACTATTTATAAACCTTTAAAATACTATTTACGGTCAGTTAAAAAAAACTTAAGGATGGCACTACAGGAATGGTTCAGAGGTTATGAAAATCAATGAGCTTAATTCTCCTGTAAATTTAATTTCAAATTTGATTGAACTGAGGAGGTTTCCATGTTAAATAAACGGAGGCTACAACTAATGATTATTTTCAGTATTCATTTCATGTACCACTTATTTTTCTCGATTAATTAGTGTGGTCTACAAAATGTTGACAACTATCAAAAAATGTCCTTTAGAAGTTTTCAGAGTTCAAGGTGACGTCTTCAAATGTCTTGTTTTGTGCAATCAACTACTAAAAACCCTGAATATTCAATTTACTCTCAAAAGAGTAAGAAAACAGGTAATACTTCACAAAATAAGCAGACTGATCAACGTCAGGGAACAGAAATGCCTCTGTTGGTAGTATCCTCTCTTTCTCTCTCTCTCTCTCTGCGTGTCTCACCATGCTCGGTCGTCCAGCGAAGTCTCTCCCTCTCTGCAGAAGGACCTCTCTGGCGTGTTGATGGTCGTTAACCACCACGGTGTAGTGAGGGCCGAGGTGGAGAGCAAACAGAGACCCGTACCTGAAACACACACACAGCATGTCAGCTGACATTATCAGACTGACCTACAACACAAAAAAAAACTATTAATGTATTCAGATAATCTGTTGACTTATACAGCAGACAGAACTAAATAAACAGAGCCAGACTGCTTGACAAAAAATCTCCCTTTTATCAGACAAATCCACCCTTATAGTAAGTATAGTAATAATAGCAATAATAGAAGCTGTAGTAGTACTAGTTAGCAGTAGTAGTTAGTTGTAATAGTAGCAGTAGTAGTAGTAGAATTAGTAGATGTTGTAGTTAGTAGTAGCAGTAGTAGTAGTATAAGTTGTTGTAGTAGTAATAGTATTTGTAATTGTAGTAGTAGTAGTAGTAATAGAAGTAGTAGTAATAATAATTGTAGCAGTAGTAGTACTAGAAGTAGTAATGGTAGCAGCAGTAGAAGAAGTTGTAATTGTAGTAGTAGTAGTTCAGTGCACTAAAAACAACAGATTAAAGTTTTTAAAACATAGTAGAAAACATCCTTTACTGTCTGAACGATAATTTCACCTTCTAAACATTAAGGAGTTTACTATATAATAATAATAATAATAAACTTTATTTATCAAAACAGAGTACAAACTTCTTCACACAGAGAGAGGTGACATGAACATCACAGTGACGAATAAAATACGTCACAAACATTAAAATAAACAGCCGGTCCCCTTTTGATTTCAGCCTGGACCCCTCCCTGAAGATCCCAAACTACGCAAAGGCCCGTAAAGGTTTACCGGACATTAATGAGTAATACTAACAAGTAAACATTAACGATCTCAGAGAGGCTTCTCACCTGCGGGCCAGCTGGGTGAAGAGGAGGTGTGGAGGGAGGCCTCCTCCCAGCCAGGGGAGGCTGCCCAGGACGGGGAGCCACGGCAGGCAGGGGATGGAGCCCCGAGCTGGAGGATGAGACCGGTGCGTGATGAGGAACGAGACGGCCGCCGCAACAAAGAAGGCGGCGAGGAGGAAGGAGGGAGGGTGGGAGAGAGGAGAGATGAAGGAGGGAAGAGAGGAGAGGAGACGGGTGAACATGGCTGTCATGAAATGAAAATGAAGAGGGAGGCTGGAGAGCGCTGTTTTTAATCTCCCTCTCACACATGGAGAGACCTTGGAGAGGTCAGAGGTCCTGTGTGTGTGTGTGTGTGTGTTATTATTACTGGTGTGTGTGTGTGTGTGTGTGTGTGTGTGTTGTTATTACTGGTGTGTGTGTGTGTGTATGTTGTTATTACTGGTGTGTGTGTGTGTGTGTGTGTGTGTGTTGTTGTTATTACTGGTGTGTGTGTGTGTGTGTGTGCGCCCTCACCCTGACCACGTGTGTGTGCGCTTGTTAGTGTGTGTTTATCTTGGTCAACCAACCTTGATGTTATCAGGCTGCGTGTCACTGGTTCCCGCTGCGACCTTAAAGGAGAGAGAGAGAGAGAGAGAGAGAGAGAGAGAGAGGCCATGTCAGCTTTATAAACTTTAATTAACTGAAGCAACTTTACATTTAATGTTTAATAAAAACACACAATGTAGCATAGAAATAAACTCAAAATAGACCCAAAAATGTAATCAAAAATTTAAAAACCTGATCAAAATTTATCCACCAGGAGTTGAAATATGACCATTTCCGGTTTAAATACTACTTTCTGGAGTCAGCTTGGCGACTAGTACACATGCGCAGTAGATCAGTTGTTGCCCTGGTAGCGCTAATCGGTCATAAAAAGCGGGAGGCACGCGGACCCTAGCGGACCGTTGCGAACTCGCACGTGAGAGAGGACAACAAACACCGGCAGCTGCTGAGCCATTCATCGAAAACGTTATCTTTAAAACTTCATACAACAAGAACCAAACAAAAGCAAAATAGGTTAGAAAGGTGAGTGAACATGTTTAGCTCAGCATCAGCCATCTCACGTTAGCTTGATTCTTGCTTTAGCTACGACCTACGGGCTACTTTATGCTAATTATGCTAATTTCCCAACATGTGCAAGTTAGCAGTTTCACAATGCTGGAGACCCGTACTATACATTTCTAGGTTAAAACTTTGGGGTACTCAACATTTCCACGTTCACAATCGTGCTCTATAGGTTGGCAAATAGACTATAACGTAAATCATTATCTGTTTATACAGCAGCCTCGTTTTATTGGAGCCCACTAACTACATCACAGTGAATCAGTCTTAGGAATCAATCAAACTTTTAAGGAGTTAATATAACCAGCAGCGCTTGTAGAAGCAGCAGCTCCTTCAAACTTTACTACACTTTTGTTTGTTTCATCTGATTTTTTTCCTGCTTTATTGCTGAAACACTGACATAAATACAGTCATTGGAAAATGAAGACGGGGTTTTTGGATTAAACAGCAGCGCACCACGATTCACCCGACCACGGCGAGTGAGGTGATGGCTCAGAGGAGAGGAAAGAGAGCCATATTGGTCCAGCTTTGACTTAATTCTGCTTCTTAACAACATATCTTTAGACAGAGTCCATGTTCAAAATGAGAATAGGTGGACTTTGTGTTTGACATCGATGATGCTTGGCGCTCAAACGCAGTCAAGATGGACTCTGTTTCCCAAACGTCAGACTGTTTATTGTGAATATGAAGCTTTCTGATGATGTTTACAATCGCCCCAGAAACAAATTACAAAAATACACAGCAGAATGTTCTGGGTGCATATGTGTATGTATAACGCCTTTGAATATAAATAACTGTTTATAGCTTCTTGTTTTGTTTTATTTTATTTATTTACGTTTTAATACGCATTTAATTATTTGTTACGTGTGTCTGTGTGTGTAGCATGAAGGGACTACAAGTTCTAGTTTCGTTATACAACCTTGTGTTGTGAGAAACAACCTTGAAACTTTAAACCTCGTGGTTGGACCTACCTGAAGTTTCTGCTGTTCTTATTTTATGTACTGAATACTTTGCTAGCGTCTTTGATCAACCAAATCTACCCAACAGCGGCATCTCACCACCACCGTCAGACTAGTTAAGCTCAAGCTTTAATTTTCTGGTCTCCGACACTAACGGTAGGTGTCGTTTTTAATGAGATATAAAAGCATAAAAACTGAAAAAAAGAAAACATTCAACATGCTGCTGCATCTCGTAAATACAATCTCATGGCATCAGTGTGTTTCCAGGAGTTCTGCTGCACATGTTTTAAAGGTTGCGTAAAAGCCCTTAGTGCCTCCAGAGGGAGCTACACCAACTGCAGGGCTTTTCAAAGTCTGAGAGTGTGGGCCTCCCCTCAGACAAAGCTTGGGAAAAGGCATCCCCTCATTGATCCCATTGACTTCAGACCTCAGCAAATACATAAAGAAAGATCTGTCCTAAGGCATTTATTAGTTTATGACTGATAAAATGGGGGAAAAGCTACTGTATTTTTTAACTCTTTCAACAGGTATGCTATTCTATGTGACCTCCTTTTGACAACTAATGTAATACTTTTTCACTTCCATTCAGACTCCCCTGAAACTGCTTGGGCCCCCCTGGTGAGGCCCCCCTGGTGAGGCCCTCCTCTGACTTACTGTTAGCGTTCAAAAAATGACGCGAAAGGGCTCGCCAGCGTGTTACAAACTGACGCCAAGTGGTCTTGACCATGCTTGTGACGACTTTGGAGTGAGAGAACGGGTTGACATAATACACCCCAATCTCTGACCAAACTGTCAGAGGGAGAGCTGCATTGTGGGTGATGTAGGCAGCAGGTGTTGACAAGGAAGAAAAATGCGTCTAATAAAAGAGAGAGTTTCCCTCTGGCTTTTTTCTGGCTCTGCTGCATCGCACTCGATGCAGCAGAGCCAGAAAATGTTATCAGAGCTAAATCTCTTTTTAACGACTGGCAGATTATCTAACAGATATATTTATAAAGTGTGAGTCGGTGGCTGCAGATGACAGAAACCGAAGGCCAGAGAGTTTCTGACGCCACGACACATTAATGCGGCTCTGTCAGAGTGTGTGTTATTTGTAACAGGTGGAGGGAACAGAAGGTGGCACAGCGCCATGGCAACAGCCTCTCTTACCTCGCCCACACACACTCACTCTCTTCCATCATCTTTGCTGCTTCATATAGTCCCTTCGCACGTTCATGCGAGGGGGGTTTCTGTCGTCTGCGTCGTCCAGCCATCACGGTCGACTGGTGACTGTTCAAATATCAGGCCGATCGGTCACATCGTTGTTTTTGTCAGTGCGAACACGTAAGCAGCATCTAAACGAGGATCATCAGCAGGCGGAGGTTTCAATAATGCAAATATGTACAGCAGCACCCTAAATATCAATATGCAACAGTCAGTGCTGAAATGCTGAAAGCTGCAGTTTCTCTGTTGTCCACTAGATGCTGCTCAAGAACGCTCTGACTATTGATGTAAATAGAAAAAACTTTTCTTTGTAGAGCTAAATATTAAATGTTTTGTGCAAAATAACTTTGTCTTTTTAGTGGTTATTAACTTTCTCCTGGTGTATCTTGAATCTGAAATATATTAAAATATTTATTGACTAATAACCTTTAAAAAAAAGTGATGTTTTTGTGTGCCTCTAAGGATGGCAACGTCAGCTGGTCCACTACTTTGTTTCAGACTGAAACATCTCAACAACCATCAGATAAAATGTGATGAAATGTAGTTCAGACATCCATGTTCCTCTCAGGATGATCTGTAATAACTTTGTTGATCCTCTGACTTTTCCTCTGCCATCAGCAGCTCAACATTTTAATTTAGTTTATAAATACCTGCAAAACTAATTACATTCCCATCAGCCTCAGCTGTACTTCGTGTTTTATGCTAATTAGCTATAGCATGCTAACACTTTAAATTGAGACAGTGAACGTTTTACCCTCTGAACATCAACATGTTAGGACTGCAACGTGTTAGCATGCTGACGTTAGCATTTAGCTCAAAGCAACGCTGTGTTGAAATATAGCCTCACTGCTAGCATGGCTGTTGACGTTTGTTAATCTTTATCTACAGTGATAACACCAAATAAAAACAAACACAGCCTCAATATTTCATATTTAAACCAAAACAATTTAATAAAAAAACCTTTATTCTCAATATTGAGAAATTGTTATTAGGCGCAAACTAGTGTTGTGGTACTTGAGACTGGTCCTGGTCTTGAGACCGGTCTTAAGACCACTTTTTGATGATCTTTGTCTCGGCCTCGGACATTGTAGACTGGGGATTTTATTCCAAGACCATAACTTTGGGAGTATCAATGAATTGCTTTTGCATTGTCAGATTTATTTGTTAACATCTTTGGATGTAAAACGTATTGCTTCAAATGCAACCAATAACACTAATTAAAAATGTGTTGTTACCATTAACGGCCGTCACCCTTCCCCGCGATAATAAGCACGGAAAAGGAGTGTTGAATACAGATGCTTACGTTGATTTCAGCTCTTAGTGTTTGTATGTGGGTGTTTTTATGGGAATGTGGATCTTTCAGATCAATTAGAGAAGTACCTCTGATGTCGTTCCACGTTTTGTTGTGTGTCATGTGTGGAACCGGTCTTGGTCTCGACTTGGTCTCAGCCCCTTAAAGTCTTGATCTTGTCTCGGTCACGATAAACTTTGGTCTTGGTCTTGACTTGGTCTTGGTTTGGGCGCTCTTGACTGCACAAACTTTGTAGAAGTGGACATAAATGAACCATAGGCCATTATATACTACTACAACAAAACATTTTAGGCTATATTGTTTTTTCCAACCCTTTTTAGAGGTCATTATTTTCCTATTTCAAAGAATGAATTATAATATTCTATCATTAGATTATTTTTCCTCATGAATTTATGTAAAAGCAGCATTTTACTACTGTAGTTGTTGAGCTGGAGCTCATTTTGAACTATTTTGTACCAGACTGCAGCTGATGATTCTTTTCATTATGGATTTATCCGCTGATAATTGCCTCCATTAATCAGTTGATTGTTTGAGTCCAACCAACAGTCCAAATCTTAACTTTATTAACAAAAGTTACAATTATTACTATTATTAACACAAAAAGCAGAACACATGTGAGAAGCTGAAACCATCACATGTTTTGACAGGGTTTGTCAATCGACTAATAATTTTACTATTTAACTAAAGCTGTCAGATAAATGTAGAAGAAATTTTTTTTTACTGAAGTAGCCTAAATATACTTAGTCACATTCCACCAGGTGTCAGCGCGGGATGTTTACAGTAAAACTCTTTGAGCTAGTCCGCAATTACCTGCATCATTAAGATGATCATAACCTGCTCCAGTGTCGCTATGTTTGGTTTGTTTACGATGTGCAAATTCAGAGGGTGTCAAGGAAGATGATCTGGTGTCGGCGAGGGATGATCCGGCTCTGATGTGCCCCCTAGTGGATTCACGTTTAATCCTCCAGGTGCACGCAAAGTACGCAGGCAAGTATTTGAACAATGCTGTTTGTCTACTCCTACGCATTGTTAAAGAGCAAGTATGTCGGGGGCTAAACTGATGAACTAAAACCACATGTTGACTCAACATCGTGGCTGTTTTGTCATGTTCACAGGGAGAGAACGGAAGACTTGGACGAGAAGAAACTGTGTTAGGAATTTAAAATTAGGCTACTGATCGGTGCTGCACATAGGTTTTTATTTGTTTGTTTGTTGTTGTTTTCTGAGACAATGAATATTTGTTTCTTCTGTATTTACAATGCATTGCATGTTTTCTTATTGTGCCAATAAACCTTTTTCAAAACAATGTCATTTCTTAGTTAACATTTCCTGCTGAAAGCTATTTTTCAGAACATTTTTAACACATTATGCTTTTAAAAAGCGATGAGGACAAAATCGGTCATGTCCTCAGTGTAAAGGACGCTCATTTCACCAGTGAGAGACTTAATGATCCTTAATGTGAAAACAGCGCTGCTGCTGCTGCTGCTGCTGCTGAGGAGTCACGCTGATCGTTCACGTCAGCTTCACGTAAAAAGCAACAAATAATAATTAAAATTAGAAGAAGCCTCTGAATCTGCACCCGTCTCCATGGCGACAACATTACAGCAGCTGAGCGTTGATGTGCGCGTGCAGGAATGTCACATGTGGGGCAGTAATATATAATAATCTCTCTCTCTCTCTCTCCCTGTTTTCTCTCTATGTCTCTCGACCCCTCTGCAGCACTGCAGCGCTGTCCGCGGTGCTGAAACCGGCGACGACAGGCTGACGGTGCGACACTGGAAAAGACTGTCGGTATTTACAGCAAAACACATCAGTCTCTTTGCAAAATGCCCCCTGATTATAAATAACCCCTCTGCCTATCATGTCCCCAGTGATATTCCAGCATTTGTGTTCGTTTATGAGCATAAAATGGTGACTTAAAGACATGGCCGCCAAACAAAAACAGCATTTTGCACCCTTCATGAAACTTTGCTGCTGAATAAATGTGCCATTTTGTCTTTCTGACAGCTTCTATAACCTCAAGGAACTGAACCAAATCTGAAACAGGCGAAGAGGCAAATACATATATATTTGTTAAGATGAAATGCTGCGTCAATTGTGACATGTGAGTGAATGAAAACCGCAGATATTTGGCCTGATTTCAGCCTTTCAGACAGGCTCCACATATCAAATGCTTTTTGGGTTTAAATGATATACCTGTGAGGCAGAGCTCAGGGCAGAGTTGTTCCTAAACAACACCACATATTATCTGTCTCTTATAATATCTACTATAATAGTAGGGCCTACATCTTCTCCCGGTCCTCCACGCTCTGCTGCATCCCTGCACTCGTCCATACATCCACCTGGTTGTATAATCCCTACTTGTCGCTCCGCTGCCGCAGTGGAGGAAACCCCTCGCTCCTCTCGCGGCTACGTCGCTCTCCCGCCTGTCCTTTTATGGTATGGGGATACCCGCCGTCACAACCGGAAGCTGCCCATGTTTGGGCAGCTGAGAAGCGCTCGGCGGGGGGAATCCCTCGCGCCGGTGCCGACCAATAAGGCCGGGACGGGAGTTACCTAGGAGACGGAGAGTATAAAACGGGCACCGAGCAGAGGGAGCCCAGCATCTTCAGCATCACCGAGCGGACTAACGGAACACACCGACAGCTCCGGTAACGGATTAATATCAGGATTTTTAAGGTCTCGAGGGAATCCCTGACACCGACCGAGCAACTTTAACCACTTTATCCTCCTGACACCGTTTGGACGCGGCTTAACTGCGGCTTTTACGCACACATTTAACCACCACCCGCAACAGTTCACGCAATGCTTCTGGAGCGCGACGACAGCTTCATGTCGGAGTTTGAGGACGCGTGCAGCGCCTGGGTGGACAGTGTGGGCTCGAGCCCCAGCGACGGAGCCGAATCTGACGTGGGATCACCTTTCTGTCAAGGTGTGTGTGTTAAAGTTATGTGTCAAATACTTTGCGTATTCATCTGTTGCATAATGACTTGCAGACCAGATGTGAGCTTTATTAACCAGATCTGCATGATCCCAAAACTGTAATAATAATAATAATAATAATAAATAATAATATTAATAGCCTAATAATGCATCATGTTGCAGCTGCTTGCAGGTGTTTGCACGCTGCATCTTCACGTCTTATTGATTTGTGACTGTGTAGGCAGCTGATCTGCCCACTGATGAGATATTATGCAATGACAATAACCCCCCCTCCCTCCCTCTCTCTCTCCTCAGTTTTCTCTCCGGGAACTGACGCCTCTGACTCAGATTTCTTCTCCGACTTCAGCGACTGCTCCTCGGACACGCTCTCTCCCTCTCTCGGCTACACCGCCAGCTTCTTCACCGAGCCGGAGTCGGTGCCAGCGGCGGCGGCGGCGGGGCTAAGCAGCACCGCGGACGCGATCCTCAACATGATTACAGAGATCGTTGGGATCTGCACCGAGATGGAACAGCAGGGCGACACCGGCTCTCTCCGCGAGTCCAGCCCCTCCTCTGCGGCGCCCTCCCCGGCCACAGCCTCCCTCTCGCCCCCGCTCTTCGCTCCTTCTCCCTGCTTGGCTCCCAGCTCTGACTTGAGCATCCCTCCCCCGGAGGCAGCCCAGCAGCTGCCCGCCGCCTCGGTTTCACACCCAGTGGTGGTTAAGAGCGAGTTTGCGACCTCCAGCTGCGGCAGCGGGTGTGGACATTCTTCAATGACCGGGAATGATGCTTTATACCCGGCCAGCGCAGACTCTCTCCTCCCGCTGTCGGCTCTGGAGCAACAGGTGGATGTGGCTGAGTTCATCGACTCTCTGCTGAGCTCCGAGCCCGGGCAGGGCGAGCTGAAGCCCGGCTGTGAGGTGAAGCAGGAGCCGCTTGGGCTGGAGGACTGGCTAAAGAGCTTAGTTGCTGCACCGGTTACCGGGGGAGACTCCGGCAGCTACGTCATCAGCAGACCGGTCAAGACGGAGCTCGTGCAAAGCGGGAGCAACCTGCACTTCTCCCCCACCCCCCTCCCCTCCACCCTGGACGCTCATCTCCTCTCCTCCCTACTGCAGGGCGCGTTCCCGATAGTCAACATCAGCAGTGGGCACGCGACAGGAACCCCCAAACTGTCACGCGGGGGCAGAAGAGCTCCCGCCAAGAACGGCCTTAAAGCGAAACCCTTCCCGTGCTCCGTGCAGGGGTGCGAGCGCCGCTTCTCGCGCTCGGACGAGCTGAACAGGCACGTGCGCATCCACACAGGACAGAAACCCTTCCAGTGCACCATTTGCGCGCGCAGCTTCAGTCGCAGCGACCACCTGACCACGCACACGCGCACACACACCGGGGAAAAGCCCTTCTCATGCGACGTGTGCGGCAAGCGCTTTGCGCGCAGCGACGAGAGGAAGAGGCACGGGCGCGTGCACGTCAAGCAGCAACTGCGCGCGCAGATGATGGCCGCCTACTCCCTGGCTCTGAACGCGCCTGGCGTCTAAACAGCAGCGATTAGTGGGCCGCTGAGGCTGCTGTGGAGAGAAGTTATAAAACCATCAACCGGAAAGCGTCAGAGAGACGTTTCCATATGACGTCACACTTAAGGCGATTTTACCTGAGGCCACGAGGCCGGGAAAAAAAAGGTGTTCAGAGGACTTTAAAGTCCGGACCCCGGCTCCTCTCATATCGCATGTGTGAGACTACGGTGCATTGGATTGTGGGAGCTGATGGAGGGGGACTCGGAGCATGGAGTTAAAGACTTTGGCTTCCTGACGGTGTTCAGGTGTGACCCCGGACCCGCGGGTGCACCTGACCATCGGTGCTTGTTGCTTGTGACTCTGAACGTGTCTGATGACAGTCTGTGGACGGAGCGGAGGAGAGTGTTGCTTGTAAAATATTGATTTCAGACTTTTTATCTGCATGAGGACGCAAACAGTGAGCAAACTGTGAATGTTGACGTCAGAATGTCGTGATTCTGTTTTGACTCAAATATTTTTATGTCAACCCGCTTTATATTTGACATCACCGAGTTATATGTTTGTACTATATCTCTATTTTTCTAGTGTTTGTCTACCTGCATATTTGAAGACGCCAGATTTCTATGGCGGATAAATGTGTGATGATGTCACTTTTCTATGAAACGATTGTAAACGGTCCACGAGGACACCGAATGAACTTTATTATATAATCTTCATTCTGACATTTCAATGCAGGTCTCACTGCACTGATGCATTGTGGGATACGTGTCCTGGTGTCTGTACTGTAAAACACTCAGTGTGAGCTGAGCTCGGAGTAGCACACATGGCTGTGCAGGTTAATGTGCCCTCGTTCTGCATGGAGGCTGCTGTCAGTAAACAAATAAACAAACAAACAAACAGCAACAAGGAGTCCAGTCTGTTTCCTCAGCTTCATCTTCATCATCATCATCATCATCATCATCACTATAATCTTCCTCAGCATCTTCACCACTATAATCTTACTGAACATCTTCATCATTAGGCTACAGTCTTCCTCATCATCATCACTATAATCTTCCTCACATCATCATCATCATCACTATAATCTTACTGAACATCTTCTTCATTAGGCTACAGTCTTCCTCATCATCATCACTATAATCTTCCTCACATCATCATCATCATCATCATCACTATAATCTTACTGAACATCTTCTTCATTAGGCTACAGTCTTCCTCATCATCATCACTATAATCTTCCTCACATCATCATCATCATCATCATCATCATCACTATAATCTTCCTCACATCATCATCATCATCATCATCATCACTATAATCTTCCTCAGCATCTTCACCACTATAATCTTACTGAACATCTTCATCATCACTATAAACAGCATCATCATCATCATTATAATCTTCTACAGCATCTTCATCATCACTATAATCTTATTGAACATCATCATCATCGTCGTCATCATCACTATAATCTTCCTCATCATCTTCATCATCGCTATAATATTATTGAAAATCATCATCATCACTATAAACAGATAAATAACAAGATTATAGTGATGATGAAGATGCTTCTACAGCATCTTCATCATCACTATAATCTTCCTCAGCATCTTCATCATCACTATAATCTTCCTCACATCATCATCATCACTATAATCTTACTGAACATCTTCTTCATTAGGCTACAGTCTTCCTCATCATCATCACTATAATCTTCCTCACATCATCATCATCATCACTATAATCTTCCTCACATCATCATCATCATCATCATCACTATAATCTTCCTCACATCATCATCATCATCATCATCATCATCACTATAATCTTCCTCACATCATCATCATCATCATCACTATAATCTTCCTCACATCATCATCATCATCATCACTATAATCTTACTGAACATCATCCTTATCATTAGGCTACAGTCTTCCTCATCATCATCATCATCATCATCACTATAATCTTCCTCACATCATCATCGTCATCATCACTATAATCTTCCTCACATCATCATCATCATCACTATAATCTTACTGAACATCATCCTTATCATTAGGCTACAGTCTTCCTCATCATCATCATCATCATCATCACTATAATCTTCCTCACATCATCATCATCATCATCACTATAATCTTCCTCACATCATCATCATCATCATCACTATAATCTTACTGAACATCATCCTTATCATTAGGCTACAGTCTTCCTCCTCATCATCATCATCATCATCATCACAAACACTTGGCATCTGTCATCGTTTTATAAACAAAACCATTACTTGATTGATCAGCACAATAATCTGCAGATTAACCTGTGATGAAAACAATCATCAGTCGCCGCCACAGGTTTCTGTTCAGCTATTTCCTCGTCCACTCACCAACAGGCTGCTGTTGCCAGGCAACCAATGGTGCCATTAGTTCGGGGTCACTTTGTCCAGTTTTAAGAACTGTGGCGGTTGTGTTGCTATGGTAACAGCAGGCCAAAGTGAAGACGCACAAGAGTCATCAGGAAGTGTTCCTCTGGTGTTATTATTCGTGCAGACCAACAACATGTCAGTCCGTCCTTCAACACCGCCTGACTTCCTGTCTGTGGCTCCGAGCCCATTAGTTCCTCCTGAAGATGTAAATTATAGTGAACTAATTTACTAAAACAGCTGCTCATTGTAGTTTTGAGGAAATAGTGCATTTGTTGGGGACTATTTTCAGTGGCGGATGAATCCACTTGTGGGGCTCTGGTGAGTATTTGTGGCAGCAGGACGGTGTAGCCTGTGTGTGAGTTCATGGTGATGAAGGAACATGTGACCCAGTGCAGCAATGAGGCTCACTCGTGTGTTTTAATGGAGCTCCATGGCTCTAAAGAAGGAGAGACATCAGGCTGTGACACACACAAGACTTAGATACATTCACTGCTGACAGTCTGAACATGAGACTTTGACCATTCTCCTACTGTGATGATGATCCTAACTGTACTGAAGTCTCTGTATTTACACATATTAAACTGATACAACACTTCAAAGCAACACACATGAACAAACACAAGTTTGTCTTACTATCCCCATGGGGACATCTCATTGGCATAATGTATTCCCTGACCCCTTTTACCTTTAATCCCCTAACCCCAAACCTTAACCCAACTCTACCCCTAACGCTAAAATCAAGTCTTAACCCTCAACCCTTTTGTTTTCAGTACGAAGCTGGTCGGTCCCACAATATAGCAAATCCTGGTTTTTGGACCCCACGAATACAGTCAAACAAAAAAAAACACACAGTTTACAAACAACTTTGTTTTACTCTCTAGGCTCCTGGTGACCTCCAGTGGTCATCAGTGAGCACTGCGAACAATGCCGACCAGAGCAGTGGTGGAAAGGACATTTACTCAAGCACTGTACACTGTGCAAGTACAATTTTGAGGTACTTTACCTGAATATTTCCATTTTATGCAACTTTATACACCTCATTTCAGATATTTTACAGCTTTAGTTACTTTTAATCCCCTTCCTGTCCAGTGAAAGTATCTCCAGATGTTTGTGATAAACTGAAGGATGAAGTTCCCTAATATGTGTTGAGAAAATCCTCCTCCTTCTTCGGCTAAATAAATCATTTAAGTTGGATCCACAGCATCGTCACAAAGCTGAAAACAGTACTGACCTTTTAGAGATGCATAGTTCTCACAGGACAGTCACACTACAAACATATGATGATCTTATAGACCATGATGCATTGCTGCAGATGAAGCTAACCAACAGGATATTAAGGAGACAAAATGAGCTCAAACTTTAAACATCTACAGCAGTAAAATGCAACAAACACATTAATGCAGCAGGAATATGAATCCAGAAACATCAGATACAATAGAGAAACACTGACAGGGACATTTTACTGCACTATGAGTACTTTTACTTTGATACTTTAAGTGCATTTTGCTGAAAATACTTTTACTTAAGTGCGATTTTGAATGCAGGGCTATTTTCACAGTGTGGTATCAATACTTTTAATTAACACAGAGGTTAATTATTAAGTAAACATCCCACCATGCTTTTGGTCACGTGTGTAAGGTTTGGTTTAATCTAATCATCTTTTCATATTATTATTATTATTATTATTATTAAGCAACATCACGTCTGTATAAAACACAGGAATTAATCCAAGCAGGAGTAACATGTGAAATATATTACAAAAAAACGCAATAAGATAGTACAAGAACACAAAACATACTGCGACCTGCAGTTTTTACACTTTTGTTTCTTAGACATTTAAAATGTAGTTTTACGCAATCTTCACATGTAGAATTGAATTTAACTCCAATCTCAACATTATTACGTAAATATTCTTGTGATTATTCATCAGGAATTACATTTAGAAAATATTACACAACAACAAATTAAATCTCATACCTTGAAAACTCAGTCACATGTAAAGCACGAATAAGAGAAATCATCCAGAGGAAATGTTTATCATAAAAAAAGGAGAATGAAATAAAATAAAAAAGTGGGAAACCATCAACAGATATTAGAGGCTATTAATCAATTCTGTTTGCTCCAACTGAAAGCAAAAAGAAAAATCCATTTCGGCATTAATGTGTTCATCACTGATGATGAAAGGTGAAGCTCATATAAACTTCATGTAGCCATCGTCTGGGCAGCTGCTGAACCCAGAGATCAATAAAGTCTCATCCTAATCTAAAACATCATTATCTCAATTTGAAAGTCTTTGAATAAATGTAATGCAAAATCTCTCTGCAGCAGTGTAACATAATTGTGATTGGCCCAGGTGCAAAAAGCACATTTGGTGTACACACGAGCGTACACACCATAGACAGCCTAAGTCCCTCCCCTTCCTGCGGCCCACCATGGGACCTCGGAAAAAATATGTACGGTAATCAACTGCAAGAGACAACAAATTTTTTGATCCTGTTTGAATTGTGCCCTGAATTGCACATATGATGTTTGTCAATTTAAAATATATATTTAAAACTCAAGAAAGTCGCAGTATGTGACTTTTAGGTTTGTGGTTCTCTCAATGACTGAAGCTAACGTCAAAGAATTTACATGTTGTAGAGAACGTGAACACGGGGAGAACATGCAAACTCCACACAGAAAGGTCTGGGCAACCGGGGGTTGAACCCACAACCTTCTTGCGACAGTGCTAACCACTGCACCACCGTGCCGCCCCAGCAGCCAAAGTGCCAAATCCAAATCTTAGAGCCTCGGCTCAAACCCGCTGTCTGTCACCATCAAACTGCTTTAACCAGCCAGCTAATCAACAGGCAGTAGCTGACACAGTGTGCCAATAACCACAGAACAAATTGTGATCAAGAAAAGCAGCTTATTGTGTCTGCACAGTGTGAATGAATGGATGATCTGATCACGAGGGCCCTTGTAATCAGTTGGGCCCCGGTGCTTATGCCCCTGTTTCCCTCTGAGATGAAGTGGAAGCATAAAGTAGCAGAAAATGGATGTATTCATGTAAAGTCATGTTTTGTGTATTTGCTTGTGTTTTGTGCATTTTCTTGTGTTTTGTGTATTTGCTTTTGTTCTGTGTATTTGCTTTTGTTCTGTGTATTTGCTTCTGTTTTGGGTATTTGCTTGTGTTTTGTGTATTTGCTTGTGTTTTGTGTATTTGCTTGTGTTTTGTGTATTTGCTTGTGTTTTGGGTATTTGCTTGTGTTTTGTGCATTTGCTTGTGTTTTGTGTATTTGCTTGTGTTTTGTGTATTTGCTTGTGTTTTGTGTATTTGCTTGTGTTTTGTGCATTTTCTTGTGTTTTGTGTATTTGCTTTTGTTCTGTGTATTTGCTTTTGTTCTGTGTATTTGCTTCTGTTTTGGGTATTTGCTTGTGTTTTGGGTATTTGCTTGTGTTTTGTGTATTTGCTTGTGTTTTGTGTATTTGCTTGTGTTTTGGGTATTTGCTTGTGTTTTGGGTATTTGCTTGTGTTTTGGGTATTTGCTTGTGTTTTGTGCATTTGCTTGTGTTTTGTGTATTTGCTTGTGTTTTGTGCATTTGCTTGTGTTTTGGGTATTTGCTTGTGTTTTGGGTATTTGCTTGTGTTTTGTGTATTTGCTTGTGTTTTGTGTATTTGCTTGTGTTTTGGGTATTTGCTTGTGTTTTGGGTATTTGCTTGTGTTTTGGGTATTTGCTTGTGTTTTGTGCATTTTCTTGTGTTTTGTGTATTTGCTTGTGTTTTGTGCATTTTCTTGTGTTTTGTGTATTTGCTTGTGTTTTGTGCATTTTCTTGTGTTTTGGGTATTTGCTTGTGTTTTGTGCATTTTCTTGTGTTTTGTGTATTTGCTTTTGTTCTGTGTATTTGCTTCTGTTCTGTGTATTTGCTTTTGTTCTGTGTGTTTGCTTCTGTTTTGGGTATTTTCTTATGTTTTGTGTATTTGCTTGTGTTTTGGGTATTTGCTTGTGTTTTGGGTATTTGCTTGTGTTTTGTGTATTTGCTTGTGTTTTGTGTATTTGCTTGTGTTTTGGGTATTTGCTTGTGTTTTGGGTATTTGCTTGTGTTTTGTGTATTTGCTTGTGTTTTGGGTTATTTGCTTGTGTTTTGTGTATTTGCTTGTGTTCTGTGTATTTGCTTGTGTTTTGGGTATTTGCTTCTGTTTTGGGTCTTTGCTTGTGTTTTGTGCATTTTCCTGTGTTCTGTGTATTTGCTTTTGTTCTGTGTATTTGCTTGTATTTTGGGTATTTGCTTGTGTTTTGTTCATTTTCTTGTGTTTTGTGTATTTGCTTATGTTTTGGGTATTTGCTTGTGTTTTGGGTATTTGCTTGTGTTTTGGGTATTTGCTTGTGTTTTGTGTATTTTCTTGTGTTCTGTGTATTTGCTTGTGTTTTGGGTATTTGCTTGTGTTTTGTGTTTTGTTAATTTTTTTGTGTTTTGTGTATTTGCTTATGTTCTGGGTATTTGCTTGTGTTTTGTTCATTTTCTTGGGTTTTGTGTATTTGCTTATGTTTTGGGTATTTGCTTGTGTTTTGTGTTTTGTTAATTTTTTGTGTTTGTGTATTTGATTATGTTCTGGGTATTTGCATGTGTTTTGTTCATTTTCTTGTGTTTTGTGTATTTGCTTATGTTTTGGGTATTTGCTTGTGTTTTGGGTATTTGCTTGTGTTTTGGGTATTTGCTTGTGTTTTGTGTATTTTCTTGTGTTCTGTGTATTTGCTTGTGTTTTGGGTATTTGCTTGTGTTTTGTGTTTTGTTAATTTTTTTGTGTTTTGTGTATTTGCTTATGTTCTGGGTATTTGCTTGTGTTTTGTTCATTTTCTTGGGTTTTGTGTATTTGCTTGTGTTTTGGATATTTTCTTGTGTTTTGTGTATTTGCCTGTGTTTTGTGTATTTGCTTGTGTTTTCTCACTTTACAGCCTGTTTTGTAAATACTGCGCATGTGTTGTCACACTGGTGAAGTAGTCTTATTAATTTGCTTGTGTTCAGTCTCTTTTAAATGTGTGAGCTCTCAGGGCCACCGTAATGTCGCTCGTTGTGCCTTGTGACCGACGCCTGCTTGACGAAGATCTCCACTAAATTAAAAGCTCTCTGATCTTCTGTCGGACCTCAGCTGATATTTCCCAGAAGGTCTGAGTCACTTCACGGGTGTAAACACGGACTTCTTGAGTTTCAGTGTCTGGTTTATTAAAGTGGGAGCCCTGCTCCTCCTCCCTGCTCCTCCTCCCTGCTCATCTCCACCTCAGGACTGCGCGTCACGCGGCTTTTACGTCAGCAACAGCAGCTGCAGGCGGCGGCTGCACCGACATAGCGAGGGGAGGGCGCGCGCGCGCGGGGCGGCGGTTGGAACATACACACATTCAAGGCTGCGTTTTGCTGCTCCTGCACGAGACCGTTTCTGTACCGGGTGGATTGGCGTTGATCGATCCGCCGCCGCACGCGAGAGGCGTCAATTCCTGAGCGGGAAAAGGGGAAACCATGGCAACGGATTTTAGGGTGACGCTGACTGACTGACGCGCCGACAGGTTACCTTGAGTGCAGGTAAGAGATGAGCTGTGTACCCGGAAAACCCGCTGAAAGATGCGACAGGTTTGTCAACACTACTGAACATCAGGCGTGTAACTAGTTAAATTCCTCTCAGGCTAAATAACTTGTGGTCCTACGTAGCTAAATGTATTTTTTCCTCACAGAAATCCATCTGTTACCTGATGTTTACTGTTTGACTAGTTTTTTTTATCAAGTTCATACTGAATTGATTTGATAATAAGTTACTTCTCAGTAGATATGTTTGAAATTACGTTAAAAACTGTTTTTGTCAAAACAAATACACAAAATATGGGCCTAATTTTACAAACGTGAGTAATATTTATAGTCTGTTTAGTAAACGAGTGAATAAACCTAAATCATGACTGAAATTTTTACCAAAACAACTTCAAAACAATCAATCTATCATATGCTGCGCAGGCTGCAAAAAACAGGAATATTTCCAGTTAAATATTATGTTACATCATTTTATTTAAATCCCTGACAACACACATGTTCCAAGGCTGTGTCCAAATTAAATAAAACCATTTCTTGATGTGACACCACGGTGATTAAAGGAAATATGAGTATTTGCTTTCTTGCCGAGAGTTTGGATGTTCAGATTGATACCTCGCTCGTGTCTGGACGGTGAATATGAAGCCTCAGCCGGTGTGCAGGTATTTAAACCTAAAAAGTTTAGGACTTTTTTTGATGCTGCTGCTGATGGTGCTACATGAAAAGTCAGAGGATGACCAAAGTTATTACAGTTCATTCTGAGGAAGAGGAACAGAAACGTCTGAACCACATTTCATTACGATCCATCCAACAGTTGTTGGTCGTAAACAAAAGGTGCTATTGTCTGTTGTCTTGTAGCCACAGAGCATCTCTAATCCAAAACCGCTTCTGGGAAAAAAGCTGGAAATGTTCAACAACTCCACGAGATGAGCCGAGGCTTGAAAAAGCGAAACGAAGGCAGGCCACACCCCAGACATTTCTTTCTTCCTGCTCAACCATCCATAATTAAAATTCCTCTGGACACACACACACACACACACACAGTCAGACTGCACATGCCCAGTGCATCATCAGCAAGTGTGTTTTCATAGTATTTTACTGTGTCAGACGCACAGTCAGTGGGGTGGAATACGCACGCTTCACTTGGCGATTAGCCTCACAGAAACATCCTCACACACGTCCCACTAATGCCAGATCCAACAGGCGAGCGTTTGAGATGCGTAGACACGACAGGCCTATCCAAGAAGTGTGACAACAGATCTACAGAGTTCAGTCTCATTAAATCTTTATCTCCACAAAATCAATTATGTAGCGCGCACGCACACACACACACACACACACACACACACACACACACACACACACACACACACTGACCTACTTTTTTTTCTCAGGGTTACAGAAGGAATACATAAAAGCCGAAAGTGTTTTTGTTTTATTCTACTACCGGCTACTGTCTCGACTGCAGCGCTGTCATTGTGTTCTGTGTTGTTCCTGTTTTATCTTCCAGCACTGCAGCTCCCTTGTGAAGCATGTCTTCCTCCTCCTCCTCCTCCTCCTCTTCCTCGGAGCTGCCCTACTTTTGTCCTCGCTGCGGTGACGAGTTTCGTTTCTCGTCCGTACCTGAGCTCCGGGCTCACCTGGTCAGCCGACACACCTACGAGACCCTGCTGGTGCTGTCGCAGGTAACTAACATGGGGCTGCAACTGCAAACTGTTTTATCTGTCGACTCTTTTCTTGATTAGTTGATTAGTCGGTTGGCATATAAAATGGTGAAAAATGCAGGTTACAATTTCCCAAAGCGATGTCTTAAAATGTCGTTTTGTCCGACCAACAGTAGAAAAACCCAAACATACACAGAAAAGCATCAAATTCTCACATTTGAGAAGCTGGAAACAGAGAATTCTCTTCATTTTTGTCTTGAGAAATGACTCAAAACTTTTAACCGATTATCAAAATAGTTGGAGAAACGTTTTCTGTCCATCGACAGCTGCAAAGTCATATTAAAGATTAAAATGTGGCTCATATGTAGAGCTGCAACGATCGAGTTGTGTCGATGCTATTTAGTAATCGAGTTTCTTGATGAATCATGTCAGCCCTGCTTAAGTACTTATATTTATATCTGCATAAGTGTGACCTCCACAGCCTTCAGAGTTTCAGTCTCCTTGCAAAGCTCTCCTTGTGTTCATGTGTCTAGTCTTTTACTTTATCAGGCGTGAGCGTGGGTGTTAGCAACATCATGTATGCGAAGGCCTCAAAGGCCGCACTCTGAAGTTCTGTGCACCTTTTAATAATGGTTGATAAACACTGGTCAATAAACATCATATGAGTAATATGCATCAATCGTAAACATATTCAAACATGTTAAACCAAATTCAGCACCACGCACAGACAGGCTGGCGTTAATTTAATGCTGCATTTCAGGCTCGGGTCAGAAGCTCCAGGCCTGGTGCTCTCCTCCCTCTCCCCGGTCAAGCTGTAATCCAGAGACAGAGCTCTTCTCTGGGCATGGACGCCCACAGCCTCCCCCTGCCGCTGGCCTGCCTGGATCTCGCCTCGTCGTCTGCCTCCGTCCAACTGCTCAGGGAAATGTTCGACCCTTCAGATCGGGCTCTCCCCTCTTCTGCAGGACACCAAGGGGACCCCACCACTGCTCTGGCCCTCCCCGGCCCCTTGGGGCCTTTTCCTGGGAGGAAACTGGGCGAGGTAGGGGTCCAGCTGGGCCTGGACTTTGGGCTGACAGTGGGGATCGGGCTGGAGGAGAGACTGGGGCTGGGGCTGGATCGTAAAATCGCCCGGACGTTTGCGGAGGTCGAGGAGAGGGTGAACCGCCGCGTGGGTCGACTGAAAGTGGAGCTGCAGAAGAGGGAGGCGGAGCTGGAGCAGGAGAGGCGGGACAGGGAGCGACTGAAGAGAGAGAAACAGGAAGTGGAGGAGAGGGCTGCGTACCTGTCCAGACAGGTGGGTGAAGCTGTGAGGCTGAAACACATTTGTTTGTTTTCTTACTCTGTGATTTGAACTTTGAAGGTTTTAGCTGTGTTTGTTTTTTATCTGTCAGGTCTCTGCTGCCATGGAGATGATGGAGCGATTAAACAAAGACCTGGAAGGAAAAGAGAAACAGCTGAGTGAACGACAACAGTCAGTATCTGCCAGGTTTCTTTCTGTCTGTGCATGCAGGTGTCCTCAAAACAAGTGTTCACAACTTTCTATTCGTTTCATTGCGGTTTCTGGCGCTGGACAACTTAACTGCCTCACAACTCTCTCTCTCTCTCTCTCTCTCCCGACTGTGTCTGCTCAGACAAATGGCATGCACATAACTAAGAAGAGAATCTCGTGGTCCGGTGGATTTCAGGTGTAGGAAAGGGAATCTGTGAGCAGATGTTGGCGAGGTAGAGGAGGAAGAGAGCCACATGTTTAATGATGGCTTTTGTGAAGCTTTTCGTTCACCGCGGCTCCGTCTACAGCAGAACTGTGACAACAGCTGCTGTAGAGTGACGTCAAAGTCGCATCAATTCCTATCCGAGTGTCCAGACTCAGGTTTGAATTGGATTTGGACCACATATGAAAGTGGTCCAAATCCGAACTGGAAAAGATCAGAATCCATATGACGTGGCCTGTTCACACTGTCATAAAAAGATCAGATCTGAGTCACATATGAGCAAAAAAATCGGATTTGGGTCTCGAAGTTACTGTAGTTTGGCTGCCGACTGGACCGCTCGCCGACACAATCTGCTGCAGCATCAGTGACTCACCGCTCATGGAGCTGATGAAGGCACTTTAGCTCCCGATTGCTGCAATTTTCATCAAAAATCACACTCCTTCTCTTAAGCTGCACCTTATAACTCCAGAAGTTGCCTGTGAATCATCATGTTTTTGAGTTTGAGTCTCATGACTCACTGACACCTGTTCGTACATTAATGGGTACTCTGCAACCAGGAGCTGCTAACAAATAATTGGCAGTAAACCCCCCAAAAATCCACCACTCTAGATCACACAATGAACTACACCTACCTGAAAAAGAAATTGTATAATACAAGTATCCCAATGATAATCTGGTGTAAAATATTTGACAGTGTTATTAAGCTCTCTGCAAGTGAAGTTTGGGGTCCACTCAGTCATCAGAACTACAACAGATCAGCATCCCATTGAGAAAGAAAGTCTCTTACAAATGCCTGTCAGGCAGAATTAGGGCAGTTTCCCCCGATAATAGTTACCCAAAACAGAGCACTAAACTTTCTGATGCACCTGACATCAAGACTCCCTCCAATTCAAGGCTCTTAAAACCCAAGAGCTGAACCCGGAAAAGAGTCCCTTATGCCGGCTAGTCCTGAGACTAACAAATCCTGCTACATGTTACATGCACCTTTCTCAAGCCTTTCTCATGCTTTACAAACACCAAGTATAGAAAATCAAATGATGACTCAAAGCAAAAATACTCATCTGGAACGTTGGGAGGAAGAGAGAAAAAACAACACAAACTAGATTGTTATCTGGTCCTAAAGAGAGATTGTGAAACAGCTGGATATCTTTCTGCTGTCAGAGAGGCAGCTTCTAACCAAGAACAGGCTCAGTCACCCCTGCAGCTAAACCACAGGGCTCAAGTTGTTGCTCACAGCATAGGTTGTACTTCCTTTTTTACATCCCCCAAAGCATTATGGGAGCCGTAGTCCTAGAGCACGACTATCTCCAAAAATATTATGAAGACAGAAAAATCGCAGGAGTTGCAAAATCCATTAATATGAGCATGTAGCACTATCAGTATTTTCAGAGGTGTCATCGACATGAGGGCGCATGAGTAGTATGTAGCTGCAGTACCGGAGGCTGCAGTTTCAGGACCGCAATCCTAGGACCCTTGTTTACTTTGATACTGCCAGCTAGCTAGCTAGCTAGCTAGCTAGCTGTGTACTCTTGACAGCCCCCCGAAGCCAATTACCCTTACCCTAACCATCACCGGTGTGTGCCTAAAAAGTTATTGATTATGCATGTTGACTGGTTAACCCTGTCTGCTTGCACGTGGCCGTGATGCTGTGCATTACCACCACCATTCTTCTAGATGGCGCTGTCGCAAAAAAACTTCAGTCCTAGAACTGCGGCCCCAGGATTGTGGGGGTCCTTAAACTGCAGCCTCCAGCTGCTAGATAATATTGGGGCGGATGGGGACGTTGTTGTTTGTGGTCTCAGTTGACGTGGGTCGACAGTGACTTGCTTTGTACGCCCCTAATTTGGATGAAGGTACATGATTTGTTTCCCACTGTTAGCTGAGATTCATCTTTATTGTCATAACACACGGTAAGTGTCAGTATAACGAGATGGGTTGATAAACTAGTGTACAGAGACTTATCGATTTTATTTATATAGCCCAAAATCTGGACCCTCAGACCTGCAGTTCAGGTCAAAACTAGATTGTTGTGGTGCTGCCATGAAAATAGAGCCCATACAGTTTTTGGGCGACAGCAGATAGTGGAAGGAGTTTAATTATCATGCTGGGACATGCGGCCCTAAATTGAAAAGACAAAAAAAAATGTAGAGAGAAAGAGATCTGTTTTGCAAAATGATAAAATAAACAGGGACTTTAAGTAAGAGGCATCACATCTCCAGTTTTGACTGAACAGTAAAAGTAAACAAATATATTTTATATAATATATCATGCAGCATGAACACTGATCTGAGAAACAACGTGATGCACAGACAGAGGACACACCGCGTTCAGTCTGCATCACTGGACACACACACACACACACACACACACACACACACACAGCGGTGGTTTGCCGTGATGATAAATGTAAGATGACAGTGAGGCACAGAAGCCCCGAGGGTTTGTGCGTTTGTAAGGTCAGCCACTTTGTTTGTGCTGCATGTTAAATCTGCATGTTGTTGCTTATTTCTCATGCTGTTTTTTTGTTTATGTGACATTGAAATACATAATTATCTCCATCTACTGTAAAGCTCTGACTGTTCTGTCTTCACAAATTAAATTGAGCAGCAATCCAGCAAGAATGACTGACAACTGAATTAAAAAACAAGGATTCCTTCACTGAAACATAATGGTCACATTACACGTTTATATTTTGCTTCAGAATAACCTACTAAGCACAAAGTAAAATATAGTCCTTTCTACATTTAAACAGACTTAACTTTTAGTCATTTAACAGAACTAAATCAAAGGAAATGTATTCTAATTAAATGTAATCAAATGTTTATCTAGTGTTTTATAATTTTATAAAAAATGTTGAGCAACATTAAGGGAACTACAGACTTCGTGTCACTGAACAACCTTTGTTGTAAAATGACAAATAAATCTACCTTGTAATCTTGAATATTCTCCATTTTTATAGCATTAAGTTACAACATGGCCAAACGACCACACCTGGAAAGCCTGTTTATACCGAGGAGCTGTGGTCATGTTGAGGCTGTATGTTTCTGTATCCCACTACATCGTCAGGCGCTCCTATTCTTTTGTCCTCTCCCTGCATATGAATTTGTTTGTGAAATAAAAAATCTGTTTGTTTATCATAGTTGATTTACATTCTGAAATGTGTGTGTGTTTTGCAGGGAGATGGTGGACATCGAGTGTTTTCTGAGGGAGACTGCAGAGAAAGAGGCCGAGGCCAAATCCAGGCTGCAGGTGAACGTCTTCTGTTGTTGCCTCTTTTAAGGGGACAGTTTGTTTTTCTGATTAATGAGAATCAGACAACCGGCTTTCCTTTTATTTTTTTTTATTGTGTGAGGTGTTTGAAGGTCTGTGATGTCGGTAAGATTAGCCTAGTTTATCTCAGTCAAAGGTAGTGAACACACCTTTTTACACTTCTCCTGATATTAATATAATATACTATACAAACTAGTTGTGATTTCTGAAGTTAATCACCGATAAAGATACACATGAATATATATAATTTATGTATGTATAAAACTTGCATGCCAATTCCTGTTCTTGTACGTAAAGTTGTGAGCAAGCTGTTTGATTTTTTCACCCTAAATTGTTTTGGTTCAGGCAGATGTTCAAATTAGTGGCTACAATTATTTCAGGTAGCTGCCATTTACATTTACGCTTTTATCCAAAGCAACTTAGATTTCAGGAACAACATACAAGCATCAACAGTAAATGAAAACAGTAAGGGATCTACAACTGGCAATGAACACTAGTAAGAGCTATTAACGCTTACGGCATCAGTGGGGTAAATACCTAGGGGAAGCAATAAAAGTTAACAACTAGTGCAATCAATACAAGACAATTGTAAGGGGATAGAAGAAGAGCACAGGAAGTGTTTTTTTCTACACATATTTTTCTTGTAATTTATTTACTAATAATATTTTGCCGAAGGTCCGAATGTGTTCATTTATTGCAGAGTCATGATCTTTTTCATATTTAATCAAAGAAACATTAAATTCAAGATCTCAGAGCAACACACGAACGTTGGTGGGAACCAAGGTCAGTTTGCTGTGTAGAGCAGGAAAGTCGCTGATAAGCACTTTGAGTCTGAGGAGCTTTGATTGTGTGTCCGGACACTCCTGTCCAAGAGGAGTGTGGGAATAACTTCTCTATATTGTTATATGATCTTGCATAATCTGTATGTTCATTTTAATCACAGAAAGCCTGCAGCGCTGATGAGTAGAAGCACATAAGAGAGAGGTAGCTCATCTTGACCTGTGCAGACCGGAGCGAATGTGTAGCCGGGCTTGTTAATGAGGGAGTCTCAGGGAAGAGTCTCTGTGTGATGGGGTGCCTGACCCCACAGCACTGGGAACAGGCTTGGCAGGAGTTTCACTTATGCGGTGTAGTTTCCTTGAGCCCTCGCATGGGTTGTTTTTGTTCATAACCAATCAGAGACTCACAGCGACTTCCATGTTTTGATAATGGCCCAATAAGGAGTCTCCCAACGACTACAATATAAGCTAATGTTAACCCTAACCAAGTAATCTGTTTTCAAATCGCAGTAAATCTACATGTTGAACTCTATTCAACTGTTTTACTGAAGAATTAAAATGTGTGAGGACCTGAAGACATCCGGCCCAGCTGAAGGTTTGTCTCCAACATGATAATAAGTTGGTTCAGGGTAAATAACTGTTTAATCTTGTGAGATTTGGGGTTAGATAACAGTTCAGTTTAACAGTAGAAAGTTGGTTGAAATTAGCTGCAGGGTTTTGGATGTAATGCCGTCGATGAAAAATGTCTTTCCAGCTGAGAACTTTCTGGGATGAACCTGATTTGTTGAAGGTAATTGTAAAGGCTATCTGACCGCCACATCCTTTCTAGGACACACATGAAGTACTCTGTCCTTCACTGCTGGAGAAACATTTGTTGCTGTTTTATCAAGTTCTCCGGAGCCAGTGTGTCGTATTTATTTACAGTATTTATACATCCTAAATATCAGATCACAGAGTTACACATTTGCTTTGGTATTTTGGTGCGTAACAATAAACATAGTAAGAGAAAATATTAAAAAGATAAACTGCAAGACAAGAATCATAAATATAAAATTGACCATAATATATACAGTGGGTACGGAAAGTATTCAGACCCCTTTAAATTTTTCACTCTTTGTTTCATTGCAGCCATTTTCCAAAAATCAAAAAAGTTCATTTTATTTCTCAGTAATGTACACTCAGCACCCCATCTTGACAGAAAAAAACAGAAATGTAGAAATTATTGCAAATTTATTAAAAAAGAAAAACTGAAATTTCACATGGTCATAAGTATTCAGACCCTTTGCCGTGACACTCATATTTAACTCAGGTGCTGTCTATTTCTTCTGATCATCCTTGAGATGGTTCTACACCTTCATTTGAGTCCAGCTGTGTTTGATTATACTGATTGGACTTGATTAGGAAAGCCACACACCTGTCTATATAAGACCTTACAGCTCACAGTGCATGTCAGAGCAAATGAGAATCATGAGGTCAAAGGAACTGCCTGAAGAGCTCAGAGACAGAATTGTGGCAAGGCACAGATCTGGCCAAGGTTACAAAAAAATTTCTGCTGCACTTAAGGTTCCTAAGAGCACAGTGGCCTCCATAATCCTCAAATGGAAGACGTTTGGGACGACCAGAACCCTTCCTAGAGCTGGCCGTCCGGCCAAACTGAGCTATCGGGGGAGAAGAGCCTTGGTGAGAGAGGTAAAGAAGAACCCAAAGGTCACTGTGGCTGAGCTCCAGAGATGCAGTCGGGAGATGGGAGAAAGTTGTAGTAAGTCAACCATCACTGCAGCAATCCACCAGTCGGGGCTTTATGGCAGAGTGGCCCGACGGAAGCCTCTCCTCAGTGCAAGACACATGAGTTTGCTAAAAAACACCTGACGGACTCCAAGATGGTGATAAATAAGATCCTCTGGTCTGATGAGACCAAGACAGAACTTTTTGGCCTTAATTCTAAGCGGTATGTGTGGAGAAAACCAGGCACTGCTCATCACCTGTCCAGTACAGTCTCAACAGTGAAGCATGGTGGTGGCAGCATCATGCTGTGGGGTGTTTTTCAGCTGCAGGGACAGGACGACCGGTTGCAATCGAGGGAAAGATGAATGCGGCCAAGTACAGGGATATCCTGGACGAAAACCTTTTCCAGAGTGCTCTGGACCTCAGACTGGGCCGAAGGTTTACCTTCCAACAAGACAATGACCCTAAGCACACCACTAAAATAACGAAGGAGTGGCTTCACAACAACTCCGTGGCTGTTCTTGAATGGTCCAGCCAGAGCCCTGACTTAAACCCAATTGAGCATCTCTGGAGAGACCTGAAAATGGCTGTCCACCAACATTTACCATCCAACCTGACAGAACTGGAGAGGATCTGCAAGGAGGAATGGCAGAGGATACCCAAATCCAGATGTGAAAAACTTGTTGCATCTTTCCCAAAACGACTCATGGCTGTATTAGATCAAAAGGGTGCTTCTACTAAATACTGAGCAAAGGGTCTGAATACTTATGACCATGTGATATTTCAGTTTTTCTTTTTTAATAAATTTGCAAAAATTTCTACATTTCTGTTTTTTTTCTGTCAAGATGGGGTGCTGAGTGTACATTACTGAGAAATAAAATGAACTTTTTTGATTTTTGGAAAATGGCTGCAATGAAACAAAGAGTGAAAAATTTAAAGGGGTCTGAATACTTTCCGTACCCACTGTATAAAAATGTAAACATCTTTTTGCATTAAAAACAATTGTGTTTTGATGTCAGGTGTTTATCGAGATGTTGCTGGAGCGAGCCGACTGCGCAGAGAGACAGCTGCTGCTGCTCAGCTCACACGCACATCACAAGCACAGCTACACGCGCCGCCACGACAGATACACAGACGCGTACGCCGACCCGTACGCACCTACGGACGGATACACGCCTGCACCTGGCCGAGGAGGACGCAGCCTGGACAGCAGCACTGATGACATCATTGCAGACAAGATGCAGGGAACCATCGGCAACCGGGTGAGGAAAAAAAAAAAAAAGAAACGTTGGTAATTCATAAAACTGTAGATAAAATGAAAATAAATGAAGGATAAAGTTTTAAAAAAGTAAATCAAGTATTTAGAGGTATTTTATCAGATTTACAGATGTTAATAAGGTTTTGTGAAGTGGAAAGAAATTGTACGCCTGTTGATTTAGGGTGAACTGATGAAGCTCCTTGTTCATCTATATTCCCTCTCCTGCTGCTCCTTTTATTGCGAGGCCCACCTTTTCCACACTTCTCCTCTCTGACAGACTATGAAACTAAAATAAAAACTCTATTGCAACATCGCTCAATAACCATATTGCTCGTAAGCAGAATGTGCTTGCTCATGTGCTACAAGCTCAGAAAGTTCTGTCTGTTCGTGTGCTAAAACTCGAGGAAAAGATGAAGGTCATCATCGCAGCGTGTGCCGGAACACCGGTGTGTGGGAGAAGCGGTGAGTGCTCTCTGCAGGAATGCCAAGGTGATACATCACATTCAAAGGTCTGCACTTATACTAACACTGATGTATTTCCGTGATCATCAACATGATTATCTATCAGCATATCAGTAATGTGAAAAAAGATGTTTCCCACGGTAAGAAGGCCTTATCTGGTTAGGAGCTGCTTTGTTCAGTCAGTGTGAGCTGTCTGAGTTAGTCTGCTGACTGAAACTGATAATTAAATTGGCTCCACTGATACAGACAGTATGTAGCTGTATTTTTTAAACATGCATAAGGTTGTGCACATCTATAATTATTCTTTCCTGAGTTTTTATATATTTTTTGTCTTCCTGCGTGTCAAATTCATATTTTTATTCATCTTTATATTTATATAGGTTCATGTTTATCGTTGTAACTCACTTAGTCGCCAAAACAAATTCTTAGTGTGTTTTAAAACAACTTGGTAATAGATACGTTTCTGTTTCTGATTTGTCGCACATTTGTTTTATTAAAACTGAATTGTCTGCAAGCTTGAGACTTTATATGTGGTCGTATCTCTCTCAGCTCTAATCTGAGTCTGAACACTGCTGGATATCTCAAATGAAAAAGTGGTGTTGTGAGCACATTTCTTCATTTGTGCATTTGACAGTCTCATCCTGTCGAATCCAAACCCTTACAGACACAACGATCTGCTTTTTTCACTTCACAAAACTTTATTTCCATCTGTAAGTCTTATAAAACATATTTAAATAAGAAGTTCACTGTTTCCTCCCCAGCCTACAGTGTGTTCTGTGTCTCAGCTGCAGGTGTATTTTGTATCTCTGAAATCATTTAAAAATGTTTAACATTAACGTGAAACAGATGTGTAGTTACCTTAATGATGTAGTTAATTGTCTAAAACAGGGTTTTAGGCCTCCCCCCAGATAAAGCTTGGAAAAAGGCGGCCCTCTTTTAGTTTACCTGGTCAGCTGAAGTCCTGGATGCCGAAGGGATCATGATTATGTTATAGGATCACATAAAGAGACAGAATAAAGCCCAGACAACCTCATATTACAGACTACACCAAATACATAATAAAACATTTATTAATCTCTGGGAACGTGGGAAACACAGAACAATCCCCAAAACAGATCACACCTATTTAAGCTGTTCTGTATCCCTGTCTGAAAATAAATGTTATAACTAATGTAGTTTTTTCGCTGAGCCTCCAATGAAAGTGTTTGGAGCCACCCTGGGGAGACCCGCCTCTCGCTTTGAAAACCCTCTGGTTTAAAACGTGCAAAATCACCAGTATGGTCCTTGTAACTCTGCTCACTTCTTTCCTCCTCCTTCTTTCTGTCTTCCTGCTGTTTTCATCAACCCTTTCTCCCGCTCCCATCGTCCTTGCTCTTCTTTGTTCTCCTCCAGAGGAGCTACAGTGTTTCAGGCTCCTACAGACTCGGGGACCAGCCGTACAGCCACCATCCCTACAGGTACCTGAACACATCAAACAGGTACCTGATAACTACTGTGTAGAGACGTTTGTGCCACAGTACAGTCTGAACCTCTTAGATGTCAGCAAACTGGGCCATAGAGCTTCACACGTTGCTTTTTATTGTAGATTATTCATCATTAAATTAGATTTTCTCTCTCAAAGTTTTGGAAATTAAAGAGAAACTCTGAGAGAACGTATGAGAGACACTTCTTATGACTAATAATGATAATAATTTCACTAATAACTTAATTTTAATTAATTCAGGCGTGTCCTCTCTCTGCCTCCCAGCGGACTGAGCGGTCACATGCGGACCTTGTCTCTGGGTTCAGGTGCGTGGGACTCTGAGGGGGCGCTGGTCCCGCTCCACCCCCACCACTACGCTCCAGCATGGGCTCGACGAAAGAGAGCGGGAGGAGACGGGAGGAGGGAGAGAGTGTGGTATGTTTGAAGTATAGTTTAAATGTGTATGATGTTTGATTTTGCCTTTATATACCACATTAAAACATGAATGAACATTAATATATAAGCTATATATGCTGGCTAAGTACAGCCTAGCAGAGCTGCTAGCATGGCTACAGACTCTCGTTACTTCTCAGATTATTTTAAGGATTTTTAGACAGGATCCAATGTGTTGCTAAAAAATGACATTTAGAAACAGCAAACATAAATTTGTGGAACAGAAATGTATATATTTGTTTACCACTTTAGTCATACTGCGATTTATCTCATGTTAAAACAGTACTAAATTTATCATTGGACTCCTGTAACACCGTCAGACTCACGGTGTTTAAAAAAATCGATGCAGCAGAAAGTCTCGCAGAATAATTAGGTTTTATTTCCAGCCTTGTTTCGTCATATTTAATCATATTCTTGTTACTCGTATTTTACATCATTGTCATGTTTTCTCCACATCGTCCTCCTCCTCTGTTTCCAGGGTCGGGGAGGAAGGATGTGGCAGAACGTGGAGTAAAAGAAACCGTCGTTACCACAGCACTGAGGAGGAAGAGGAGGAGGAGGAAGAAGAAGAGGAGGAGGGGGAGGAGGAGGTAGACGAGGAGGGATTCTGGAGCAGCGCTGAGATGAGGAGACTAATCTTCGCCAGGACTCACACACCTGGTTCAGGTAAACCTGAACTCTGTAACTTTTTTCTTTTGCTCGCTGAGTGTTTGTTGATGCAACACTTCCTGCTGCTGCTTCACAATAAAAGCTGTCTTCCCTCCTCCTCTCCGTATTTTCATCACTTCCTTTCCTCCTTTTCCTCCCTCCTCCTCTGCAGAAGCCCCGACCTCCCTCCACTCCTACCCCTCCCGTCGTTATGGCGACAGACATCTGGGGCCGGACACCTTGAGGCTGAGGGCGGGCCTTTTCTGCGTGTTTCCATATTTGGACTTGCGCTCCTTGCTGCGTGCGGCCGAGGTCTGCTCTGATTGGCGGTTTGTTGCTAGGCACCCGGCGGTTTGGACACGCCTCCGGCTGGAGAACGCCAGAGTGTCGGCCGAGGTAGAGGAGCCATCATCATCCTCTTCATGACTTACGTTACTAATATCATCATCTACTTTTTTAAAAGATAAATGACGAACTGATGTTCTTCTATTTTTTTTTTAAATTAAATTCTTTTTTTTTTTCCGTCATTATCAACAAAACCCACGAAGAAACCCAAAACAACGTCTTTCTTACTTGTTCAGCCGAGTGTTCAAAGTCGGATTCACAAAACTCTCATAACTGGATAAACTTGTCGCAAATCGCTCGTTTCGGCCTGACGAACTTCATGAGATATCATCGTTAGCATAATAACATTGCTGCCTGCTCGGGAAAGAGTCATTCATGTCATTCACACAAGAGTCAGTCAAGAGAAGAGTCAGTGGTCGTTTTAGAGGAACTGAAACAATTATAAAATAATGTCAGTGACATGTCATCAAAGCAGCACTTTGACAGAAATAAGAGGGAAATGTTTGATGTCAGACGCTAAAAAACATCTTTCTAAAACAAAGCTGTAAACGACTAATGTGACAAGTCTAATGGCCCCTTCGGATACAACACGACAACGGCACCACTGCGTTATCTGTAACTGCCCTCGGTTGGTTAAGCAAGATGCAGAGAGTCTCGACTGGTGCCTTTTAAGGATTTCTTTATTTCTTTCAATTTGTGATGTCCAATACTGTAAATTCTCTCAAATCTCTTGTGTGTGCCACTTAAGAAGGGATTTGTTCGTACATGAGGCCCACAGTGTTTGTCACCTCACAAATATTAAGTTTCTTTTTTTAAATGTCTCAGTTATTTCCTGAAACAGTTGGCCACCATAGCTTTTATCAATCACATGAGTAAATGGTGCATTTTGTAGGGGACTATCTTCAGTGGCAGATTAATCCACATTCGGTGTGTTTCTTTGTGTGTTTGAGTGTAGTTCCTGACCACTCTGTCTCAGTGGTGTACTCAAACTCAGACTGTGGTTCTGAACAACCTGAAGCCTCGAAGCAGACGAGCCGACGAGACTCGAGAGGATTACCACAAGAACACACGGTAACACACAAACACACGTTTGTCTTTACAATGCAGAATGTCTTGATGGTTTAAATCTGAAATTGGTCCTCACAAAGACAGTAATACACACACACACACACACACACACACACACGCACACGCACACGCACAAAGAGCTCTCAGGGATTAATACTCAGTGCAGCTTTTCTTATCTTTTATTTAAGTGAAAAACATGCACGTTGCCATGGTAACATCATCTAATCTTAGCCCAGCTGTCGTCTGATTGGTCAGAACAGAAAACGGGAACACTAAGGACGTTGACCATGAAAATGCAGCTCAGAGCATTAATGAACATCATACTGAGCTGGGACAAGAGAAGGAATGTGCCCTCTGAGTGCATTGTGGGTATTGTAGATGACCTGGGTTTGTTTTCTGTCTCAGAGGCAGCGTGGAGCCGGGGGTGGAGGCCCTGCTGCGGTCAGCAGGGGGCAGTCTGCTCCACCTGTCGGTCTCTCAGTGTCCTCACATCCTCACTGACAGGACGCTGTGGCTGGCCAGCTGCTACTGCAGGAACCTGCAGACGCTCACATACAGGTGACTCCATGTTCCTGTCTGATTGTTGACCTGGTTACCTGTTCGTTTACCTGGTTACCTGTTTGTTTGTTTACTTGTTTGTCTGTTTACCTGTCTGATTGTTTACTTGTTTGTCTGTTTACTTGTCTGATTGTTTACTTGTTTGTCTGTTTACCTGTCTGATTGTTTACTTGTTTGTCTGTTTACTTGTCTGATTGTTTACTTGTTTGTCTGTTTATCTGTCTGAGTGGTTTACCTGTCTTTATGTGTCTGTCTGTTTACCTGTCTGATTGTTTACTTGTTTGTCTGTTTATCTGTCTGAGTGGTTTACCTGTCTTTATGTGTCTGTCTGTTTACCTGTCTGATTGTTTACTTGCTTGTCTGTTTGCCTGTCTGATTGTTTACTTGTTTGTCTGTTTGCCTGTCTGATTCTTTACTTGTTTGTCTGTTTGCCTGTCTGATTCTTTACTTGTTTGTCTGTTTACCTGTCTGATTGTTTACTTGTTTGTCTGTTTACCTGTCTGATTGTTTACTTGCTTGTCTGTTTACCTGTCTTTATGTGTCTGTCTGTTTGCCTGTCTGATTCTTTACTTGTTTGTCTGTTTACCTGTCTGATTGTTTACTTGCTTGTCTGTTTACCTGTCTTTATGTGTCTGTCTGTTTACCTGTCTGATTGTTTACTTGCTTGTCTGTTTACCTGTCTGATTGTTTACTTGCTTGTCTGTTTACCTGTCTTTATGTGTCTGTCTGTTTGCCTGTCTGATTGTTTACTTGTTTGTCTGTTTACCTGTCTGATTGTTTACTTGCTTGTCTGTTTACCTGTCTTTATGTGTCTGTCTGTTTGCCTGTCTGATTGTTTACTTGTTTGTCTGTTTACTTGTCTGATTGTTTACTTGTTTGTCTGTTTACCTGTCTTTATGTGTCTGTCTGTTTGCCTGTCTGATTGTTTACCTGTCTTTATGTGTCTGTCTGTTTGCCTGTCTGATTGTTTACCTGTCTTTATGTGTCTGTCTGTTTGTCTGTCTGATTGTTTACTTGTTTGTCTGTTTACTTGTCTGATTGTTTACTTGTTTGTCTGTTTACCTGTCTTTATGTGTCTGTCTGTTTGCCTGTCTGATTGTTTACCTGTCTTTATGTGTCTGTCTGTTTGCCTGTCTGATTGTTTACCTGTCTTTATGTGTCTGTCTGTTTGTCTGTCTGATTGTTTACCTGTCTTTATGTGTCTGTCTGTTTGCCTGTCTGTGCATGCAGGAGTTCATCGGATCCTCTCGGTCAGGAGGTTCTCTGGGCCCTGGGTGCAGGCTGCAGGAACATCAGCAGCCTGCAGGTGGCGCCAGCTCACCCCTGGTCAGTACATATCTGTTTAGACACACTAAGACCCTCGTTACTTTTTACACTTTATTAATGAAAAAAAGATTAAAATAATCCGGGCCTGGAGTCTCTAGAAGTTCACCGTCTACCAGCATCAACATGTTAGTGTCCTCCTCCTCCTGTGTGATCGAGTCTGGCGTGTCCAGGAGTTAGGGATGGCGAGGAGTTTATGTGCAGAGACGCCAATATAAGGGCAGAATAGTGGCAGTCTTTAAAAGTGACTTCCAATGGCCCTGATCGGTGCACTACATTAACGGCCACAGGACACCTCTGGGATATTCCCCTCAAATGCAATGTGTCAATTAACCAACACTTCAAATCAACCAACCAAACAAACAAATGAATCACGAGGCAGCATCACAGCAAAACTAACAACTATTTGACCCTCTCATATGATAAACGTCAGCAGCCGTGTTTCTTCCCATTAGGCTCTGTTGAAGAGGACTAGCGCAATAACTTTTGAGATCGCTTAGCCACCTCTCAGCCTCTCCACAGTGCCTCCTCTCTCGTCTCTCTCTCCTTGTGCCGGGCCCCACGCCAATCTGCTGCCAAGCCTCCTTTATCCTCTATTTCTGTTATTTTGTCCACCCCATGTATATGAGTGAGGGCAGGCTAAATAACATCATCTATATATATATATATATATATATATATATATATATGTAAAATGATGAAGGAGGATTTATTACAGGACTGTTACTTTTAGCCAGCTGTCCCTAATAAACTGGACGTGGACTAAATAATAGAAACACCTCTCAGTTTGATGCAGCCCAACTCATCTATCTCTGTCGCTCGTTCCTTCTCTCTTTCAGCCAACAGCCAACTCGGTTTGGCAACCGTTGCCTGCAGACGATTGGTCGATGCTGGCCACACCTCCGCTCACTAAGTGTGGGCGGGGTCGGCTGTGGGACTCAGGGATTGGTTGCCATGGGTGAGTGACAGCAGGAAAAAACAAGTTTTGTTTTTTGGACATTTTGGTGCAACAATCTGTGTTGTAACTACACAAAAGCTTGACTGTCAATGTTGACAGTGTGTTAAGGCTTATTTTACATTTTATATTATTTATATATATATTACATGATCATAATAAGCATAGAATACACACTTGTTTTGTTGTTTTGAGGTTTAAAAAAGTACAATATTTACTTTTTTGTATTAACATTTGATAAGGGATATAACTGTTCTTAGTGCTCTTATAAATATCGAATCATTACAAACATCTCTGCTAAAAGTGTGTCTTTCAAAATGCCTTTGCAGATAACACAATGTGAAGTCCCCTGAATAGTTTGAAGCTTTATGTTGCCTGTTGATTTGGCGACACCTGTGGTTACCGTGGCAGCGGCAGGTGTGGTTTTAAACTGCATGGGTCAGCGGTTTAAGCAGCTAGTAATGAAACGTCTTAGCAGCTGGTGTATCTGTTTACAGTGCAGCCAAACAAGTTCAGTTTGTTTTATTAAAGAAGTCAGTCAGTCATTATTACAACCTGTCAGCCCCTTCCTGTGTGTGAAAGTTTGAATACAGCTTAGGAATGACGGACGACGCCACAAACAACAAGAACAACTATATAGAATATAAATACTCTTAATGGCTGTTGCTGAAAACAATGCACACCGTAAATGGTATTTTTAATTTCGTTTGATTTCATGAGAGAGAAAGATTAGTTGTAAACATATATAAAAATTATAACTTTAACGTAAAACAACAAACATTTAAACAGCTTGTGAACAGATCTATGCTGAAATGAGTTGTTTAATCAATAAATTTATAAAAAAGAACCACCAACTGCTCTCTGGTGTCAGCAATGTGATGATTTCTGTTTTACACTGTTGTAAACTGAATCTCTTTGGGGTTTGGACTGTTGGTCGGACAAAACAAGAAGTTTGAAGACGCCCCCCTTTGGACTTTAGGAAATTCTGATGGTCTCTTTTCACCTTTCTGTCACATTTTATAGACTAAATTGATAATCAATGAATCAAAAAATGAGCGACAGATCAATGAATGACAAAACAGTGGAAACACAAGGAGACACAGCAACTTTCCCAAAGTTAGAAAGAGTTGATTTGACTTTTTAGACATAGAACTGAACATGCTTTAAAAACGTTAGGGTAAGGTTAGAAAAACCTTTTGTAGGTAAAAATATAATAATGGACAGAAGTAACACATGGGGTGTGTGTGTGTGTGTGTGTGTGTGTGTGTGTGTGTGTGTTCAGTGCGTAGCTGTGCTCACCTGCAGGTGCTGGAGCTGGAGCACATCACTGACCTCGGCCTGCCGGTGGCGACGGAGCTGTGTAAAGCCGGGCTGAAGAATCTGGAAACTCTGATCCTGACCCACACGCCCGTCAGCGGTCAGGCCATCCTGCACTTCCACAGTGAGACACGCTAACTCTCCTCTCAACACAGTGTCACCGTTATTATTGTATTATGTAAATGATTAATCCAGTGTCCCCTGCGTCTCCGCAGGTATGTGCGTTAACATCAGATCTATAGTGGTCGAGTTCTCCGTGTCAGATTACTTCGAAGAGCCGGAAAGTCAAGAGGCTCAACGTCTGTTTGGAGAAATTCTCAACACGCTAAAGGTGAGAAGAAGAAAGGTGAAAGGATAAAACAAATTACACCACAGACAAGTTAAATCCCGGTTTCTGATTGGCCTTGCAGATGTTTAGTTTAAACACTGCTTTAAATCAGAGCTGAAGGTAGATTAAACTGCAGGTAACTGTAACAACAGTGCAGATGCTTCAGTTAACTGACTAGTGAAACTAACCGTACCAGTTTTTTCACACAACTAAATCACCAGTTTAAAAGTTTAGAATCGCCTGCCCAAAAGCCTGATTGGATAAAGTCAGATGGCTGAGAGGACAACTCTGTGTTTCTGAATGTAAATTAGCTGTCTGAATTGACCCTTGGCTAAGCCACGCCCCGAATACACAGCTGGCCAATCACAGCTGGTATAGGTCTCGCTCTAACTGAAGTCCGACACTTTCATGGTTGTGCTCCATTGACTCAAAAGCAAAAAAAGAGTAGTTTTCTAGCTTTTTTTGGCTGTATTTTTCTAAAATATGGTCAAACGCTGTTCCTGGCACACTTGTAATAGTTACAGTCGCTACCCAGAGTGGTTGAAAGGAGAAGTACGACTTATTGTCTTTCCAAAACCTTAAATAAATCCAGAAAAATGTCGGCTGTGGATTGTTCCTAATGTAATGTTAGTTAGCTAACGCTAGCTAACTTCCTACTGAATGTAACGTGATAAATCCCCACTGTTCTGCTTTTTAATGACGACTGCAATAATGAATAGAGGCCTACCCAGCTCTACAGGAACAGTGCTGATCCTTAATATTGTTGTATGGGATGCGGTGATTCACTTGTACTGTGTGATCAGTAGGCTTTAGCTTCTATCTTTCTTTTTTTTCACATCTGTTTGAGTCAGTTTGAGTCAGTTTGACAGCCTGAATACAACCTTCAAATGTATAATGCAACTGCAAAACTGTCTGCTTCTTTCTGAGATCGCTTTTTCCACAAAATTTGACAATATTTCTCCGGGGAGTGCAGTAATAGACAGTGGGAGTGCCGACAGTTTGTCATAACTAAGGGGGATGGGGCTTAGCGAAGGGTCAATTATACTGTTTTATTCTAATAAAAGAAGAAAAGCATCAATTAAACAGGTGGCTCCAAACTTTTGAATGGTCATGTAGCTACAGACCAAGTTCCAGATTCCCTGTGGTGTAACGGCGGCACACAGCAAAACTATTAACAAAACTACTTAAAAAACTTTTTTTTTTATAACAAAAGGGACGTCTGAACATGATTTCAGTTGGACAAGGAGGAGGTTTTAAACTTACTGGGTAACTTATGGTTTGTGTGTGTTTCCTCAGGCTCTTCGGCAGCGTCCCGGCCTGTGTGACGTCCTGCAGGTTAAAGCTGAAGGATTCTGCTGACCTCACACACACACACACACACACACACACACACTTGCTTGTACTTCTATATGTGTGAGGACCTTCGTTAACATTATGTGAAGCCGAGGGTCTATCCAACCCCCACACTTGTTGTATTGCGAGTAGTCGAGGGCCTTCTTGTGTGATGTATCTTCAATAATTGTAATTTAAGACCTTAACTGAGTGGAGGTTTATCTTCACTCACTAGGACATGCTTTATCAGTGAGATCACAATCTCGCATATATACACGATTATTCCATTTAATCAACTGCAGCTTTATTAAGGAGTAATACAATTCATAAAGCAATTAAATCCAGTTATGCTGAAGCCCATATGAAAGAGAAATAACATGATGATGAAAGTTTACTGCCTGATAAAAGGTTAAAGTAAGGAACGTCTCTCAAAATCATTACTAAAAGCATATTTAATGTTTTTTCAGGTATGTGATATACTATGTAGATGAAGTGTAAACATTAATAATATAAACACTGAATCCAACATACCATCAACGTCTTCATGTCTAGTGGTAAAACTGGTTTTATAGACTCATTACCGCCAACAGCTGCCCTGCTTGGTCATGCTGAATGGTGGGATACACGGAGCTCTGAATACCTGGTGGATCGTGAATCACTAGCAAAGGAAAGGGGGCCGCCAGCCAGAGTGAAGTAATCTCTGATTTAAAAAATCATTAGGAAAATGTCTGTTACGTGCTTGTGGACGAATTATTCTGTTGTGTACAAGTATGAAAAACAATTTAAAGGATGAACATGTATCTCGTTTTCTAATTAAATATCTTGACCTCAGCTATAGCCAGAGCAAATCGGTGGTGCAGAAGAAAAATCATATTTCTTTACTTTAAATAGTCCAAAAATAACTAAATGATGAAGACTGTATTGAAAACAGGGGACCCAGCAGCCTGTAGTGAATATCGATGCAGAGTTTAAACTGGTGTTTACGCTGCCTGGAGGCTTCTACCTTGTAAATCCAGAGTTTTCGTTTTGTTGAAACAGAATCTCAGAGCAGAAACTAACCCATCCTCAACCTGTGGAGGTGAGGAGATAAAAACAAACGCTGTGCAGAGAGAAAGTGCTGACAGGATGGACATCTAGCATCTAAAACCTGATGAAATATGAAATAAGATTTTCTTCCATAGTTTAGCAGTTTATGAGTCAGCAGCAGTTGAGCTTGTTGCAGGTTTAAACCTCCTCCATCATGTGGATCATGTTGTTGATCCTATGTAGCTGTAGATGGACCTCCCTCCCTTACGCCTTTAGGGACATAGGGACATATTTCAAGTTTCAGATTAAACAATAAAAAAGGTACTATATCCGTCAGGTTTTCACATTAAATTGGAAAATACTTTCTTGCTCGTATGTCGTCAAGACCGCAAGTGTGGGTTTTGGGACAGATGCCCTTTTCAATAAGTGATGACCTCACTCCCACAGTCTAAAAACTCAAACTGGTCCTCACAAACATAGATTTACAAGAGCACACACACACACACACACACACACACACACACACACACACACACACACACACACACAGAAACAACTGAAGTACCGTTCATACAAGACCCATCCCTGATCCACCATCTCCCATAACTTCAGATACGCAGGAGTTTATAAAAGTAATTTTGGCAAAAGTGTAGAAAATATGAACGTACTGACTTTTAAGGTGGAAGAAAACACGTCAGGTGGGTGTAAAGTTTAAAATAATTACTCCAACACAGCATATAAGAGATGGTGCAGAGTGAGGACTAACCAAAACCTTGATCCTTCCCTCACACTCCTTTAACTAAACTTTATTTATTTTAAATGTTTAACAAACCCTTTTTTGCACAGTACAAAGACAATCCTTTATCCTTTTAACAAAACCCCTTCTTACAGTAGGATAAATGTTTTCTCTATTTTTGACAAGAACCTGAACCTTAACGAATCCCACAAATCAAAGTTAACCTTAAACCCTTGTTCTAGTTTAACAGAGCTCAAGTCGTCCTCCGCTTACAATAACCTTATTATTAACAAACTCTTACTCCTACCTTAACTTTTACTTCCAGCCAACACTATTAGCAACAAGTATTTTAGGAAAAGTCCCTTAAAAAGCCATAATTCTTGTTCTTCTTCTTACCTTAATATTCAATGAGACCCTTATTCTTAACCTTTACTTTAAAAATAAGCACAAGCACACGGCGTCTGCACAAGTGTATTTGCACAAGCACAAGACACGTTTACTCAGACACCAAAGACATCAATCGGTCGATCAGATGTGTTGGAGTTGTTTGATGGAAAAGTGAATCTATCATGCGTGAACTTAAAGGTGCTACATGTGTCATTTTACCGTCAATAAATCATTTTCTCATCAGTTTTGGAGTTTTGGTTCTTCTGTGTGATTAATGAACCACTTGCTCGATCGTTTTATGTTTCACAGACTTTGTGTTTCTGATGTTGGAGGAGACACCTGCGTTCTTTAAGTTCTCGAAACCTACAGTCGACTTCTCACAGTGATTGGTCCTGTGTGGAGCTGTTAACATAGGCTGGGGTCCTACTTCTGTCACTTTTTACTCAAGAATGTCAAAATGTGCTCTGTTATCCCGATATTTAAAAGATTAATGAGTCTCTCTACTAGGGATGGGTATCGCTACTCAGTACCTTTATGGTATCGGTATCGAAAGAATCAAAACATCTGCTGTCAAACCAGTAATTCAATCGATACTTTTTGTAGCTAGATTGCGGCAAAAAATTATTATTTGTAGGGTTTTGCTTGCAGCCAAACATGCAATCAACACACTGAAAGAAAAAAAGGCAAGCCTTTTTTTTTGTTTCCTTGAACAAAATCTGGAAGTTACTTTAATAAAGGAGACCTATTATACTGCATTTCCAGTCCTATATTGTAGTTCTGTAACTCCTCTATGGCAGCTTTTCATGATTGAAAGTCTTATACTGGTCCTTCTGTCTAAAACAAGCTGTAGATGCGCCTGTCTCTTTAAGACCCCACCAAAGCCCACTGTCTTCTGATTGGCCATTGTCTAATGTGTTTACCAGGTTGCTGCAGGGATAGGGCTGCATGTTCCTTTGTGGGCGTGGCCAGCATTCTCTGCCTGGAGCGAATTACCATATATGGAAATCGGGCTCGGACATTTAAAACAGAGCGTTCAGAACAGGAGGGATTTCTTTTAAATACTTTAACCTCATTATTTGAAGCTTTGGTCATGTTTAACATGAACATCTGACATTGTAACATTATAGAAATGCCAGAAAATATGAAAAAAAGCATAATAGGTCCCCTTTCAAACTTGGGCTCTGTATGACACTGAACAATGTCCGGTGGCCGACATGAGGTGTCCATTAGTGTTGTAGTCAAGACCGCCCAAACCGAGACTAAGTCAATCTCGAGACCGAGACAAGACCGAGACTTTTAGGGGCTGAGAGCAGTCGAGACCAAGACCGAGGGAGGGCGAGGCCGAGTCAAGACCAAGACCAGTTCCCTGCATTGCATGGCACGCAATAAAATGTGGAACGAGATCATAGGTACTTCTCAAATTGATCTGAAAGATCCACATTCCCATTAAAACACCCACATACAAACACTAAGAGCTGAAATCAACCTAAGCATCGCAGGGAGGGGTGACAGCCGTTAATTAGGGTTATTGGTTGCATTTGAAGCAATTTGTTTTACTTCCAATCAAAGTTAGGATGTTAACAAATCAGACAATGCAAAAGCAATTTATTGATATTCCCAAAGTTATGGTCTTGATATAAAATCCCGAGTCCTCAATGTCCGAGACGGAGACAAGACCGAGTACAAATGCAGTCGAGACCGAGACAAGACCAAGACCATCAAAAAGTGGTCTTAAGACCAAGACCAGTCTCTTAGTGTCACTAGTGTCCATGTTTATTTTGTCTTCAGGAACTTCTGTATTATCGGGCTGATCAGGATTTCCCAGCAGCTGGTTTCAGGAAGTCCTTTAAAAAACACAAAATACATTGAATATTTCACTTTATACCACGAGGATTACTGTGCGTCTGTGTGTGGGATAAAACAGGCTGTGATAAGTTTCTGCCGGACGGTCAAGTGCAAAGGTTGTCCTGAGATGTGTGTGTGTGTGTGTGTGTGTTTGTGTGTGTACACCCTGTACCTGGGAGTGAGCAAACAAACAACCTTTAACCCCAAGGACAGAGTGAGAGAGAGCATGTAATGACAAGAGACGGCTTGTTAACAGTGTGTGTGTTTTAATGTGTGAAAGAGTGAGGCGTTAAAAGGGAGAGTGTGTGTTTGCGTTTGTTTTTTGGTGTGTGTGTGTGTGTGTTTTGCGGTCTCCATGGTTTTCCTCAGACGGACAGCGCTCCTTCGCTACCTGCTGCTGTCGGCCACGTTGGCTCTGCTCCTCTTCATCAGCTCCTTCTGGCTACGTAAGTTACCTTCGTCACTGTCAGCTGAATGTCGGCCATGTCGGCTCCACCTCTCTTCCTCTCTCAGACTCATAAGTTATTCTGTAACACAGTCTTTGGTTCATACTACTGAGTGGGAAATGTTCACATGGGCCCCCCTTAGTGGTGATTACATGCACAGCTTTTTAAATCTTTAAATTTTCGTTTTTAATTAATATGTCTTTCAGTACTTCTGTGGGTGGCAGATGGGAGTCATTGCCAGGTTTTCCAGGCAAATTTGGGAATTAAAAATTTAATAAAAACAAAAATGACAACAATAATAATAGCAGTAACCTAATAATTGCTGTGACCATGGCTGTATTTATCCATTAAGGGGGCCCTGGGGCAGAAATTAGCTGTGGCCCCCTTTTGGCCCCCTATTTGTGCAAATTTTTTTAGGATGCGCCATGCAAATTTTGATATAACCTAATAAATCCTGACCTGCCTTGAGTGCCTTGTATTACTATTATTCTTTAATGGTGTATATTCTCAAGATAATTTGCTGGTTAGTCCAACCCGTTCTCACTCCCCGACATGTCACATGGACGCATGGTCAAGACCCATTAGTGTCAGTTTGTAACGTACTGGGGATCCCTTTACCGTCATAGTTAAAGGCAGTGGGGGAAGCCCTGTAGCGTCAGTATTTGACGGTAAAGGCAGATAAATGATATTTAACAGAAAAGACTGAGTAAGGAGGTGGTTGGAGTGGATGGAGGGCCAGAACCCCGACTTTGAACCACTTAGTGTCCCGTGTGAAACAAAAAGTCAACATTTATTATTGTCATTCAGGCAAGTTACGTAAATTGATGTAAGTGACGTGTGTTAACTGATGTACGTAGTTATTTTAACCCAAACCCTGATCCTTTCCTAATCTTAAGCAAGTAGTTTTGTTGCCTAAACCTAACCAAACCGCAACGTTTCACGACTTTAATAACACGCTGTTTCAAATTAGTGATGTCTAACTGAGTCTAACTGGACGTTGCATATTTACTGTTGCTAACTTTACAGGACGTTGCATATTTGTTGTTGCTAAGCATCGCTAACTTGACCGCGGACCTTAAACGTCTAAAAATGACCCTTAAGGGCTATCCATGGCGTTAAAAAGCGACGCCAAAGGGCTTAACCAAGCGTCAATATGTGACGAGTCTGGGAGTGAGAATGTGTTGGAAAATCAAATAATGATAAACAAAATGACACATAATAAATATTAGGCCCTGGATTTGGGGCCCTGGGGTTGTTGTCTGGCTTGTAATTCAGCCTTTAGCATGACAAGTAAACAAACAAAGATTCAAATAAACTGGTTGATTATTTTTGCCAGTATTACCACCATCACTGATAATAATAAAGATTTCTACTGGTGATTGGCTTTACAGGTTTTCAATTCTCCCTTCTTTCCTTTCACTTTCTTGCATATTTCAGCAGCAGAATTACTCCGTGAAGTCACGACAAAGCAACACAACAGTCTCTGGGTTGACACACACTTTTTATTAGGGGAAGATACTTGGTTGGTTCTCCCAATTTAGACTACGAAGTTACCAAAAACTTACTCATCATAGACCATGATCATTGACTTAGCTTTTCATCTACACTATATGGACAAAAGTACTGGGACACCCACACATTACTTTCATAACAACCTGTTGTAAATCCATTAATATGGAGTTGGTCCCCCCTTTGCGAGTTTGTCTGTGGGACATTTTGCCTGTTCATCCAGAAGAGCATTTGTGAGGTCAGACACTGATGTTGGACACGAGGGCCTGGCTCGCAATCTCCGTTCTAGTTCATTCCTAAGGTGTTGGATTGGGTCGAGGTCAGGGCTCTGTGCTAGCCAGTCAAGTTCTTTCATACCAAACTGGGAAAACCATTTCTTCATGGTGCTGGCTTGAGTCATACTGAAAGAGGAAAAGGCCAAAGACAAACTGTTGGAAAAACTGTCTAAAATGTTCTGCTGTAGCATCAAAATTTCCCCAAAGAAAGACGACACCATGACAAATGTATTGGGACAGGAGTGTCCCAGTACTTTTGTCCATTTAGTGTATATGTGCTTTAAGAGAGTCTGGCTGCTAAACTTTTTAAACAAAATTCCTGCGGAGTGGGGAATGATGACCCGATACCGAATCTCACTCCAAACAAAATTGAAAAGTTGTCAACCCTGCTTACAGCCAGACAACCAAAGAGAAGATTTAATATATCCAGTATTATGATTTATTTCTGCTCCATTAACTTAAGTTAATAGATGACGCATTAAAGAAAACTCAGAAGGCATTTATACTGTCAGTAAGACTCACTGTAAAGTTGTAACAAGTTTTTTCTCTCTTCAGCTCAGGGTGGAGTCAGAGACTGTGGCAGCGCCTGGCAGCCGTGTTTGAATTTTTACCACCTAACAGTAGGACACACACACACACACATACACACACACACACATACATACATCTGTCCTTGTGATGACTCTTATTCTCCGTGGCACCATCCACACTACTGCGTTTTAGTTTTAAAACAGAGACCTTTTGCTACGTTTGCACCTCCCGTCCAGACTAAGGCGAAAACGAAGACCTAAAGCAAAGATGTTGTTGACCCCATTTTTTGTTTTAAAACTCCGGAGGGCGTTTTAGTGAAGACGGGCAAAATCGGAGGACTTTAGAAACAATGACGCAGACGCTCACGTTTGGCTCTGTGATTGGGTCTCATAAGTCATGCAAAGCAGTAACACGGTGCTACTGACAGAGTTTTAGTTTCAGTATTTTTATTAGAATATTCTCTACTGTGCAAATAACACTTACAGCCTACACTTTGTCTGTGTATGTCGCCGTATTTACTTTGTGACGACTCCCAGTCTGTTTTCCACTACCACAGCCGCTATGCTACATTCAACAGTCCTAGCTCGTTATTGGTTCATGCAAAAAAATCAGGCTGTCCTTTACCTAGTCGAATCAGAATTGTCATGTCCTACCTGTAGTCGACTGATAGTCGACTCGTGTGTTTGTGTGGCGCCGATTGCGAGCATGCGGGGTACACACGGTAGCTCCGCTTTAATCTTGAGAGGCTGCAGTCTCTATTTATTAGTCAGTGTAACTTACACTGTATATTTCCAGCCAAACTGAGTCTTGTTGACCATTTTCTCTCTGATGACCTTTAACTCACCAGTCTTGTGCAGAGTTTTTGCCGTGCTGCACAACTGCACGCACGTCGTGGTTCCTCGCAGGTCTATTTCAAGTACTATTTAAAAACGATATAATATTCTTTGTGTTGTTCATCAATGGTGATAAATGATCCGAATGTCCCACAAGGTGCGGGTATTGTAATAGGCTGTATATTAGCACTAGCAAGGACCACACAATCAACAGGTACGATTAAATGATATGTGATGACAGTTGTTCAATAGACATTCGAAAGCGTTGTCGGGAAGCTACGACAGGGAAATCCGCTGTAGCAACCGGGCATGACGGAGCCCTTTTATAACCCTATGGATTGTAGAAGGAGATCAGGATGCAGGACAGAGAAAGGGGCTGGGGGGGAGGGATGCAGGATATGAGAGCGAAAAAGAGGAGCTGGGACGTGTGTGTATTTATGGAAATGCTGGCGATGACGTGGTAGATGTGTGGTCCCGATCCTGAAACTCTGCTAAGTAGCACCACTTAACTTGTTGGGAGAAAACTGGTAGTACTGTGTAAAATCAGACACACATGATCCTTGTTTCGCTGCGAAGCGTTGACTGTGAGATTTATAGTTGAATCAAGCTCCGCCCATCGAAGCATTGAATCTTCGACTATTCGGGGTCAGCCCATTCTTTCGCCAAATCTTCTGTAACTACAGAATAGCCCATCTGCTTCATGTTTACACCGACACTGCGCATGCCCAGTGTACCTGAACAGCCACTAGATGTGTGTTTTCTGTCGTTTTAATGTAGACGGATATCAACTCTGATAAAAGGGTGTTGTGGACGGATATCGTATTCATTTTAAAACTAAAAAGGAGTCGTGTAGATGGGGCCTAACTCTTCAGTTTAACTGTAAAAGCCGCTGAAACCCTTACCTCTTACTCCAAATCAACATTTCTCTTTAAACATTCTTTATAAGCAATAATTAAAGTTAAAGTTTGGACAAAAGGAGATCCTTTTCTTTTTTTGATTAAAAAGATGTCCTCACTCTAAAATGGTGATTTCTTTACAACCGCGTCCTCCCTCCTGAGGTTTAAAACTCCTCTGTCTCTCCCTCTCTCTGTTTATTTCAATTCTGATTCAATACAGGTCAAAAACATGTTGCATCAGCAAATACATAAACAGAGTAAAGTAGATTTAAAAATATAAAATACATAAAAAGTTACAAAACACAGTACATGGGATGAAACAAGTGCTGTTCAGTATAAAAACCTTTCTCTTACTTTTTCTTTCAGCCTGAACCTCCATTGGTCCCTGGGGAGTGGGCGGGACCTAATGGAGCTTCGCCCCTCATCCAGGAGTGTCCTGGCCAATCGTTTCAGGCCTGGCGTCTGCTGCTGCATTTAAAGTCCAGCCTGGCAGGTGCTGATGACATCCTGCTGGAGCCGTACCTGCAGAGCTGGGATCAGCTCCTCAAGTACACGCAAACACAACAAAAAACTTTTGTTTAAAGGAATAGTTCAACATTTTGGGAAATACACATTTTTCAGTTAGATGAGAAGATTGTATGATTGTATGTCAGCACAGCATAAATGAAGCTATGAGACTGTCCTCACCAGAAAAACAATATAGGTTGTTTGTTCAGCACGTTATTACGACCCATATTTACTTTAAATACAGAAAGTCTGTGTAAGGAGGTCGGATGTGTCAAACACAGGACTTTAATTAGAAAAACGATATTCAAGAATTAAGTAAATGTTGAGTTACTTGAGTTTAAAATTATAATTATTGACTTCACGTTACTGACGTAAAACACTTACTTTAACCCAAACCACAATATTTTCCTAAACCTAAGCAAATAGTTTTTGTTGCCTAAGGGCCTGTGTCCACCAAAGCGTACTTTTACCAGCTGAAAACGCTAGCTGGGAGCACTAGGCTGCGCTTTGGAGGCACAGTGTTTTTTTACGAGACGCTGTGCTTGCTATGATACATAACAGGCCTACTTGTTCTGCTTGGAGAGAAGGCTGAAACGTGTAGAGCGAGGGGACAGTACGTGGGTTCATGAGATTTTGTGGATAAGTAAATACCTCAGCGAGGAGGCACATTGTTTCGTTCAAGAGCTGAGAAGGCTCGGTGTGGTGTTTGTCCCGCCCCTCCTGCACTGTGCACATTGAACGGCTGGGGAAAAAGTGACAGTGACGAGCGCAGCGTTTTTTCCCCAAAGCTGAACATTTTTCAACTCTCAGCGACTGAAACCACCCCCCCCCCCCAACCACTTAGCACGGAAAAGACAAAACATGGTGCTCCCATTGCAATGAATTGAAAAAAGGCTTCAGGAAAAAAACACTTTTATCGAACTGTGACCGTTTTCCCAACGTTAACCACGTGCTTTAGGTCACATGACTTACATAACACAGTTAACTTTCTTATGCGTTTTTTTGGAAGGCATGTACAGATGCCACCGTTAGGGGAGCTAATTTAGGAAATGCTGTTTAGGTTGAAGGACTTGTTAGGAGCTATAGCCAGCAGCTGGTTAGCTTAGCTTAGCATAAAGATTGGAAACGGCTTGCATGGCTCTGTCTGAAAGTAACAATCTCCGCTTACCAGCCCTGTAAAGCTAACTGATTGTGTAAGAACAACAATTATAGGTCACAGTATTTCTTGAGCAGTTGCGAAGCCCAACGGAGACTCCAGGTCCTGGTCTCCTGGTCTGGACCAAGAAATACTCTAGTACATAACCCATCATGAAATGGTAATATGTTGTTTTTACGCTTAAGAGCTGCTAGTTGGTGGGAAGTTTTGTTGCCTTCAGACAGAGTTAGGCTAGCTGTCACTCTATTTCCAGTCTTTATGCTAAGCTAAACTATGAACTATGAAAATAAAAGTCATATTTTCTGTAGAGATGTGTGAACATGTGTCGACAGGAAAGCGAAAGTGTAAATTCCCAACAAATTCTCACTAAAGAAAGTTCTGTCACCCAACACACTAGCGTACAGTAGCAAAATGTGCGGGCTAACATTAGTAACGGACAGTAAAGAAACAGGAACCGTACTCTTAGGACAGGAACACTGACACACGTTGATTTTATGGTTCACAGATGAATTTCTGATGAGATAAAATCTTGTTTCTTTCTTTCAGTTTCATGGAGTCTCTTGGGACGATTGTCAGTTTATTTTCTCAGAAGGTGAAGGAAAAGGTCGACCTGATACGAGAGCTGTCACTCAGACACAGTATAGAGGCTCATGGGAAACGGCCGCTACAAACCCCAGCATCATTTGGACTCAAAAACGGGGTGAGAGTTGAGCGTAACGACGTGTTGCAAACACATGACTGATGAAAAGAGGTTTCCAAAATTTCCAGCCATTTCTCTAAATTTTCCTCTAAATTTTCCTCTTTAGGCGTATCGTTCAGTTCGATCCATGATAGAGGCGGAGCTAAAAGCTGGTGTGGTCAACTTCTCCCATCGTACAGATTCGGGCTGCAGGACGCTTCTGCGTCTGCATCGATCTCTGCTGTGGTTGAAGCTGATGTTGGAGGGTTTGGCTGAAGGACCAGACGCAGACGGACGATTCAAAACACCTGGAGAGCTGTGCAGGTAACTTACTCACTGACAGGACATGCGGTGTGTTCAAGGACCAGTCACACTGTCAGACAACACAGGGGCGCCACCTCAGTTGTAACTGCTCAGTGTGTGGTGATGAATGTTAAGTTTGTTTGTTGTTAAAAAGACTTTTAGGATTAGCATCCAGGGCACATTCATGAACGGGGTTTTATTTTTTACGTAACTTGTAATCCCACAAATTTGTTAAAATAGCAAATAAAATTCTCCTTGGCATTGTAATGATACTTGATCACCACTAGGTAGTAAGCTAGTTAGCTGGACATGCTAACGTTAGCATCTTAAATTTAGAACAGAACACTGTTCAATACATTACTTAAACTTTTGCTCATGATTTTGGTTTTGACAAAAAAAAAACAACCTCCAAACTCTCTGCAAACAGAGTATCTTCCTCACTACAGCTCCATTTACACCACTACAACATGTGGACACACCTGCCGTGACTAGCTACTGTTGCTAAGCTATAATTGGACATTCACTGTTCGGAGGAAGAGGTTAATATTGAAGCTTTTTTGCATCAATTTAAAAAAAATACCTTAATTTTGCTCACACGCAAGATGGTGAACAAGGTAAACAATATGCTAAACATCCGTAATTTAGCATTGCCATCATGCAGGAATTTGTAAGATTATAGTTGGTGGACCTCGGACCCTCCCAGGTGGAAGAAAATATTGTACATTTTAAAATGAAATGCATTAATCTGGTGCACTTTGAGAGCAAAATAAAGAGGCTAGATCTATAAAGAACTATTTGCCCTTGTAAATAATTTTGTGCTCTAGTAAACAATTTGATCGTCGACACATTGTATAGATATAAATGGTGATGACGCAACACAAAATCAAAGAACAAAGTAATTGTATTTTTTTCTACTTTTGACTCATGTAACATGTTTTAATACTTCCTGTGAATATAATCAAATAATCTTATTTCCATACTGTATATACGTTGTGTTCAACACGTTATTTTGAAAATGTGTATCCTCGCGCTTCACCAAAGTTCACCAAGTCTGATGCAGATAAATAATATTGCATGTAGTGATCGGATCTCTCAGGTAGGACTCTCCTCCTGCAATACTTGTCTTTGTAAAGTGAGAAAATGACAGAATAAAGTCGCTACCACTGTCAGCTCGCTCTGCTCCATTAGGGTGCATTTACTACAATAATTTGAATGCTTGTGCACTTCAAATTTAGGTGTGGCTAGCTTGACCGTGTTCTCACAAACGAGTGAAAGTGGATACACTCAAAACTGTTCAAACCCTTAGTTAATGTTACTGTATTTACCTCAAACGATGTTGAACTGTGAGTGAGTGTGAGCTTACAACAGCAAGGTCTTTAATGTTATTATGTGAAGTGTAAAAATAGTTTTGTACCTATAAATGTATATTCAAATTTATTTCTAGAAAATGTCCTATATCATAATATGAAATTACATCATATTATATTATATTGCCCACCCATTGAAGAAACTCCACCTTTTTGTCTTCTTCCCTCAGGGATGCATACAAGGTGGCGTTGGCGCCCCACCACCCCTGGGTGCTCCGCCAGGCTGCAGAGTTTGTCTTCCTCGCTCTCCCAGACAGACAGTACTTCCTGCAGCTGGTGTGTGTAAAGAGCCAATGGGAGGCCACGCCCGTCCTGCAAGTCATCATCCACGCCCTGACGCTGGTGCACACGCAAACTCAGCAAATCCTGGCCGAACACAACATGCTGGAGCTGCCCTAACTGACGCAACTCAACACCCCGATTGTACGTACAAAAGTTCTGTGAAGACCTTCAAGTGTCGGGAAAAGACTAGAAACCACAACTCTGGGTGTCAGACCAGTATAACAGTATAACACCTCTTTAAAAAGTCCACGAGGGTGTATAAACTTTTTACAGACACTGTGGGAATAGTTTTACACTCTGGTTTGCTACAAAAAATTTATATTTATATTTTTCACAGAATGTAGTTTTATTATGGTCACATATGTTGTATAGTAACAAGCAGGGTCACTTTTTTTTTTTTTTTAACAGTGTACATGTATGTAAGCTGTATGCTGTTCATTTGGCTGCAGAAGTAAAAACATAAAAACAAGATATTTGCTGTTAATAGTTGAATAATACCTGTTGAGAAAAACATGCAGTTCAAGGCACCATATGCTGCATTCAGGACCACATGGGATTTGGAAGTTTTCTGATGTCACATTCGTCAAGATACCTAAAAATGTATAAAATCAATTGGGAAGCAATTTAGAGTTGAGTGAATTTAAACTACTCAGTTTGAGGAAACATCCCATTTCCCACTTGCCCTGAATGCAACATTGAAAACAAAAGGCTTTATGTCAGCAGTGGAATCAGAATAAACTACAACTAATAAAAACTAATGTAAGTAAGAAATTAAGTAAAAATATAAGAACTATATCAACATACAGTTTGCGTTCACTCTTCATGAAATGGCACCATGACGTTCTACACAACAAAGTTTAACAAGGACTCGCGTTTGCAAACGGGAACTGTACATGAGCTGGAAGCAGTAAATACAACACGAAGTACAACACGACTACTACTCACAAAGCTGTCAGATCAGATTACGTTTCTCTTAATGAAAACCACAGTACAGGACTGTTAATCCTGCTCACTGCTACGACCCTAGAATCATCATAACAATCACTTAAAGTTTGATCAGACTAATAATCCTTTTGCAACAGATGATTGTGGCAGACTTAAATCAGGTAACATACAACTCAGGTCCAGGTAGTCAGGGTCACTAGCTGACCCCACAAGTAGAAGGTCCTTAAACCTTCCAGCCATAGCTCTTGGCCTCTGTCTCCCTCCTTATCTGGGAGTCCCCTAATTCAACCACCATGGTAGCAGATAACGGTATTTTCTTGGAATCTTGTATGTTTGCAGACTGACTCTCTCCGTTTGGGAGTCAAAACATGAGTCCATTAGATTTCAATGTGATGTAGTTAATGCACTGGAGTCTAAACACCCAGCAGATTGGCAGTTGAAGACCACCTGGTAGGGAAAGACCGAGAGATAAATTGTGAAAAGAAGCCTTCTTCAGGTTTGATGTTGGCAACGCATGTGTCCACACGTTGTATTGCTGGCTCTGTGATCTACGGAAGAGGATTAGGGCCACATGTGAAACTTTTTGAGTTCTGAGTTCAGAATTCTGAGTTTAAAGTCACAATTCTGAGAAACAAAATGCAAACTGATTCTTTCACATGGGACTCTTACAGGTACCCAATACTTCTGACTTTAATCTCAGGATTCTGAGATTAATCTTAGAATTCTGATCTTAGAATTCTAAAATCAGAATTCTGAGAAAAAAGTCAGAATTCTAATCGTCAGAATTCTGACTTTAATCTCAAAATTCTAAGATTAAAGTCAGAATTCTGACGATTAGAATTCTGACTTTTTTCTCAGAATTCTGATTTTAGAACTCTAAGATCAGAATTCTAAGATTAATCTCAAAATTCTGACTTTAATCTCAGGCTGTGTCCGAAATACCCACTCATTCACTACCCCCATGTAGGGAGTTGAATGTAGAGTTAAAACAGTTTCGGACACTACTCCGATCATTATTTTGGCACCGTTAGTTATGTCATTGATGTCAGTGATATCGGAAACTCTAAAAAAAGAACTAAAAAAAGAATTCACTAGGCCCCAATCCTCTTCCATAGTAATCACCTCAGCAGAGTTCCTGAAACACGCTGTAAAAGTCTTACTGAGCTTCTGAGACCTTCTTCAACAACAATGGCATCTGGCGCACAATCATTTTTTACAACAATGATTAGATATGTTTTCAGATTTTGTTCATAAAATGTCAGTTTCATGGAACCTGAGATAATAATAAAAACTAGAGATGAGTATCGTTTTACATTTTAGATATCAAAACACTGTTTTTTGGTACGTATACCAAATCATTATTTGTTAAATAAAACCAATGACTTGTGAAAGCAATTTTTGAAAAGTAGGGCCGGATTTCGTTTTCCAATACTGTCACTGAACAATTATTCAAAATGTTATCGAAATCACAATATGGTGAAACTAAAACATGTAGTTCTGAAAAAAAACATGTTAGATGGAGGTAATCTAGAACTTCTGGTGAATTTTCTGTTTCCGTTTAGCAAACTCCAAATCATAGGAGCTACAATTTTTTGATAATGGTAAAACTTGTCGCAGTATACGATTATAAATGAAGCATTGTGGTGCTACAGAGATGGGCCGACCTACAAAACACATCCTCCAGATGTAAGGCAGGATGCTTGTTTGGATCGGACACTGTGTCAATTTTTTTCAGTGACAATGAAATCTTTAGAAAAAAATATGTTGTTCCGTTTCTCTTCAGACAGAACAGGCTAATAAAATGTCTTTTAGGAGGTGGATGCGTTCAGGAAAGGGTTTTCCTCCCCCTGGTGGCTCTTCATGTGTGTTTTCAGACAGTGGCTCTGAGTGAAGGCTTTGTCGCAGACGGTGCACTGATACGGTCTCTCTCCATTGTGGGTTCTCATGTGGACCGTCAGGTGTTCTTGGCGAGAGCACGCTTTCCCACAAACCCCACAGACAAACAGTTTGATGCCCAGGTGGGTCCTCACATGGTTGGTCAGGTGAGTCTTGCGTTTAAAAAAGCGGCCGCACTCCGAGCAGCCGTACGGTGCCTCACCGGTGTGCACGCGCGTGTGCGCCTTCAGCTCACCGTTGGATATGAAGCCTTTGCTACATATGCTGCAGAGGAACGGCCTGTCGTTGCTGTGCGTTCTCATGTGAGTTGTTAAGCCGCAGTTTGAAAAGAACGTCTTGCAGCAGATGTGGCAGAGGTACGGCCGGTCTCTCGAGGTGTGGATCTTCTCGTGCGACTTCAACGTTCCGGGAAGTTTGAAACGCTTCCCACAAACCTCACAGCCGTAACGTCTCTCCCCCGAGTGAGTCGTCTTGTGGCGGGTTAAAGATCGCAAGTCATAGAAAGATTTACCACAAACATTGCAGTGGTACTTGTCTCTACCTGCGTGCATCTTGCTGTGAGCTCTGAGCTGCGCCTTTAGACCAAACGCCTTCGGGCAAATATCACACTTGTGTGGTTTATCAGCCACGTGGACCCAACGGTGAACACTCAAGGTGGAAATCTGAGCAAAGGTTTTGTTGCAAACGTCACATTTAAACGGTCTGTCTCCTGTGTGTAGAGTGGTGTGGGAGTTGAGGCCGGTGATTGTGAGGAAAGACTTTGCACAAAATGAACAGTCGTGAGTTTTTTGATACTTTCTAAGATGTCCCTTTAACTCTTCCACAGATTCAAACTTCTCTCCACACACTCCACAAACAAGCTGTGGATCCTCAACGTGACTCCAGGCGTGTTTGATCAAACTGCCCAGTATCCTGTACCAAACTCCACAGACTTTACAGGGCGTTTTACTGCTCCCAATCAACTGCCCCTTCACACCAGACAATTTGGACTCTTGCTTCCTCCTCTTCTTTGGCGACTGCACCTCAGGATCTGGTTTCCAGTCTTCGTCTCCGTCAAACGCCTCATCTCCTTCTTTGTCACCGTCATTGTTGGAGTCCACTTGGCTCTCAGCAGCATCATCATCAGCTTCCCCTGTTTCCATGGCCTGTTGTTGGGATGTTGAGCTGCTAGACAGAAAATCCACTTTGTTACTTTACAAATGTTGAACACGGCAGCTGTGAAGCACAAATTTTAAACATTGCTTGCACATGCATTTGTAATGTTTTGAGTCCTCACATTATGGAATTAGAAATTATGACAACACTTAAAATTTAACAATCTTTCAGTCGTACAGGTTATCCAAGGAGGGTTAAAATCAAGGGCAACTGGACTTGGTTGAAGATACTTCAAGACCAGGATCTCCGATTGTGGCCAACATAGATAGAAGAAGTAGAAAGCTCCTTTTGAGGAACAGCACCGAGCCACTGGTATAACTTTGTGGACTACACATGGGACCCAAGAAGTGCAGACCTTCACAGAACACATGAACTCTGTGGACAGTGACACCAAATTCACAGAAGAGGATGTCAGCGACATCAGTTTGGCCATGTTGGACCGTGCCCTACGCATTGACGACAACAGGAGCCTCCACATTGGAGTATACCGGAAACCAACACACAGACCAATAATTACTCTTTGACTGTCACCGAAGTTATCAGGACCCTGCACAACTAAGCTGATAATATACTAACAAGTAACCGAGCCCAAGAGAAGAGAACACCTGAAGGATAGACTTCACACAAGGGGGGTAGGTTTGTGTGTTATCCCCCCACCTACAATGCTATCCTTTTATCCCCGACGTTTGAACAAGCACTCACATTTGGCCTTGTGACAATGCCAAGGGACTGTCACTCAGACTTGGAATAAATCCACACTACTACATTTTACACAACAGTTTTAAAACAGCTCTTGATTTTAGCCCTCCTTGACAACACTTCCCTGTTTGGAGCCGCACATATATATAAAATCAGCGTATATGTCCGCCAATAAATCACAAGGACCTGAAGTACAGATCAACTGTAAAATATCACACAAAGTTTATATGTTATGGGTTGAAGAAAATAAATATCTGCTGTTCTACTGGTAAATTATTTTTAAATTACCTTGAGCTGAGCTTGGCTTCATCAGTTTTTATCACTTCAGCGGCCGTGGACGGAGAATCGGTGGTGGTGTCGTCGCTTCTCTGTAAAAGGTGGAACTCTTCTTCCTCTTCTTCCTCCTCCTCCTCCTCTCCTGTCTGCAAGAGTTTGTTCCCAAATTATGTTTTTAATTTAAATCAAATCTGATGCTAGTTTAATTTACTTAACTATCTCATATGAAACCTTAAATAGTGTCAGAGCCTTACAGAGCAGGGACATATACAGTATCTCAGAAAAGTGAGCACACCCCTCACATTTTTCTAAATATTTAATTATATCTTTTCATGTGACAACACTGAAGAAATTACACTTTACTAGAATGTAAAGAAGTGAGTATACAGCTTGTATAACAGTGTAAATTTGCTGTCCCCTAAAAATAACACATTACATTAATGTCACATGAAAAGATACATTTGATGGGTGATGGGTGTGCTCACTTGTCTGAGATACTGTATGTAGTATAAGAAGTGGATAATTCTGCAGTATCTACCTTCAGTCGGATGTAAAGGAGCGTCTTTTCTACGCCGGTGGACTTCATGCTCCTGTAGATCTCCTCTGGTGTCAGCGTCTTCACTTTGAGCCGCTGGAGCCTCCTGCTCCTGTCGGACTTGAAGACGTGAAAACGTTTGTCGTCTCCTGCCAGCTGAGGGAAAGTGGACCTCAGCAAGTCCAGGAAGTCCGCCTCCTGTAGGCCACGAGGACACTGCAATTCCTGCACCGGACATTTCTGAAACACTGAAACAGACAAAAGATTCACCAAGATTTACAGATTACCTCTTAACAACCTCCATCCAGCGAGTCACACTGTGGCCCCCCCTGATGGACTTCAACACAGCCACAGCAACACAAACCCTCCCTCACCAGGAAACATGCCCGAATCTGTTCCCCTTGGTTTCTATCTATTTTTAGGGGCATTTGTGAGTGAAATACTCGCACTGTAGAGCCCTGTTGAGGTGGGTGTCGAGGATGCCATCATCTACCTGCTCCAGCGAGCCCACACTCACTTGGACAAGGCTGGTAACACTGAGGATCATGTTCTTTGATTCCTCCACTGCTTTTAACACAGTCTGCCTATTCTACTGCCGGAGAAGCGCCAAAAGATGCAGGCAGATACCTCCTAGGTTACTGACTACCTGATGGACAGACACCAGATTGTGCGACGGAGGGGATCTGAGCGGTGGCATTAGCTCAATCAGTGGGAATCTGGCTTGAGTCCAGCATGGACCACTGGGCCTCGCTGAGGAGCCAAAGGTGATGTAAAAGAAAATGTGATTCATGAGACCACGCCACCTTCTTCCATTGCTCCGTGGTCCAGTATTTTAGCCTTCGCTCCCCACATGCATCAGTGAGCCTTGGTCTGTAATGACCCTGTCGCCAGTTCACCGCTTTTCCTTCCGTGGACCTCTTTTGACAGGTACTGACCACTGCAGATTATTTTGGAGATGCTCTGACCCAGTTATCTAGCCATCAGAACTTGTCCCAAGTTGCTCAAATCTTTACACCTAACGCCCACTTTTCCTGCTTCTAACACATCAACTTTGAGGACACAATGTTCACTTTCTGCCTAATATATGCCACCCTCTGACACGTGCCATGGTAACGAGATAATCAGTGTCTTTCACTTCACCTGTCAGCGGTCATAAGGTTGTGTTTTATTTATTCATTTTATTTTAATTGTTAATATTTTTTTTTTATGGGGTTGATTGTTCTTATGTAGTTTGTATGATGCTTTAGCAATATTGTTGTTACACATTCATGCCAATAAAGCTAATTTGAATAATGTTATGGCTGATGGGTGTCTATGTTGTGTTTTCTTTTTTTTAAACCTCATGCGTGTTTTGTGTAAGTTGTTCTATCTATCTTCCAACATGCATTTAGTCCATTCATAAATGCATCTTTTAAATTCACCATTTTTTGAGAGGACGTCGGACTGGGAATCGTCCAGCATGCACACTTTGAGGAAGTGGTGAGTCGGTCCTTCACCCAGGCGAGGTCTGCCACGCCTCCTCTTCCCAGACGAACTGCTGGGAGATGATAACCTGAAACATGAATATTTAGTTAATACACAATATCTGATTATCCTGGATGACTTTACGTGTTATTTAAAAAAACTGATTTAAATTGGAAGTTTTACCAAGAACTTTGGCATAAAATTTTGCTGAAATAAAAAAAATTCTGAAATACAAACTGATTTGCTCAGATCTGTGAGCAAAAATATTTAGTTACCAGGAGCACGTTTGGGTTTCATCAGCCGACATGGTGGCGGAGCTGGGTGGAGAGTCTTTAGTGGCATCATCTGGCCTCTGTACAGGATGAAGGTCTTTGCCGCTGGTCTGGGGATCCTCTCCTGTCTGTAACAGGTTTGTTCCCCCCAAAAAAAGAGACCGATCTCTGCATCAAACTGCCCCACCCGTGATATTAAAACGACTAGCCAAACAGGCAATAAAAGGGGCAATGTTGCTGGTTAAAAGTGGTTAAAAAAAATAAAACATGACAGACGATGCTGTTTTTAATTCGAAGTACCTTCAGTCGGATGTAGAGGGCTGAGTGTCCTGCTCCGGTGAGCCTGATGCTCCTGTAGATCTCCTCTGGTGTCAGCGTCTTTGCTCTCAGAGACTGGAGCCTCCTGCTCCTGTCGGATGTGAAGAAGTCAAAATGTTTCTGAGCAGCTAGCTGAGGGAAGGTGGACCTCAGCAGGTCGAGGAAGTCCGCCTCCTGCAGTCCCAGAGGACACTGCAGCTCCTGCACCGGACATTTCTGAAACACTGAAACAGGGAAAAAATTATTGTGACGTTCAGTTAATCTTGAACTGAAGCCTCTGTGCAGATAAGTTATTAATTCAGTCAATAATCAATCATAACGTATAGGACTAATAATAAGTCTTTGAACTGTACCGCTTCTTGAGAGCATATCGGCTTGTGAGTGCTCCAGGATGCGGATCTTGAGATCGATGTGGTCCTGTGTGTCAATGATCCGAGGTCTGCCGAGCCTTCTCCTGTCAGACCGGCCTCTGGGGGAAAATGACCTGGAGGGTGAAGATTGTTAGCAGGTTAATAACAAAATAACTTCTTCTGACTTCATGTCTTTATGTTAAATATATACTACACGGCCAAAAGTATGTGAACACTGGAATATTACACCCACGTGTGGTTGTAGAACATTAAATATGTATTCTCCTGTTGATCAGCATTTCTCTTTTGTGTGTTTGAGGGAAGTAACTACTATAAATGTGATTATGGCACCGTTTCACCTCAACAATAAATTTATTCATTTTAGTACAGTTATAAACTCCTGGACTCTAATAGCTCCTGTGTTTCAGCAGGTTTTATGTTCATGTTCAAAACCTTCTGCACAATTCAGGCAGAAATCTCACCACAAATCCACACACACGTTCATCACCTCCGATGAAGTGCACCTCACCGTCCTAAACAGAGCAATGTTGCGCCTCAGTTTTTAGATGTTTATATTGCAAAACTCTACCAGCTCCTTTACTGTGCGAGAAAAGTGATGTTTGGCGTGACAGCGTGTGGAAAGTGTAAATTGTGCGAGTCTCTGGCTCAATATGTGAGAGTTGGCAGCTCTGCTACCGTGAGAGTTTTCAACTCTATGGGAAATATTGTCCCGTTTTAATGTTGGGGGATCCCATGGCACGATATCTTGACACACCCCTCGTAAATAGCTAATAACATCCAGCCAACAACTTGTTGACCACAGGGGTGTCCACATACTTTTGGTTTGGCAGTATGAGTGGGCTGAAGCAGGATTTGAGACCTTGATTTTATTTGATAATCTGGGTCCTTCAGATCTTCTCGTCTCTTTCTGGAGCTAGTTGCCGGTTGTGCTGACAGCTGCTGCTCTTCGTCGTCACCCTCTTCATCATCATCATCATCAAACCACATGAGGCCCAGGCTCCCAGTGTCCTCCACACCTGGACACAGATGGAGTCAAACATCTCAAGTCCCATTTTGAATTTAATACTGGGTGTATGATGGCTGAGAAACACAACTACATTATCTGCATAATATGACATACATCATGAATAGATTCATTGATTGGGCCTATAAAAATATTCACTTTCATGTTATTCTTTAAAAAAAAACAAAAAAAACGTAAATGATTAATCAACAATCAAAATGTTTTCCAATTAATTTACTGTCAATCAACTAACTGATTAATTGACTAACTGCTTTGGCAGTAAATTTCTTCATATTTATGTGCATATAATTTACAAATGTAATGTTTTTGGTATTTTTAAAAACTTAATTTGCCTATCACCATCTACAAATAAGGTGCAACGTATTACATAACTCTGGGCTCGGGTCATACCATGGTTTTTGAGTCACGGATTGGATCTTCTTTTCGGATCAGGTCCTTAGGATCAATTACGTTACACACCACTAATGTTTAACCCAAAAAACAAAATAAAACATAAATGTAAGTAAGGTAAAAAAAAAACTAAGAAAAACTATAAATTCTCAACTTCTGCTGATACACATTTTACAACTACTACTACTACGCTTTCACTTTGAATTTTAAAATCTGATATATTGGCCAAAATTATTTTTTCTTCTTTTCAGAAACACATAACAAACAAAAATGATCTTGTTATAAGACTGCAATTAGCTCACATCTGCCAATAATATCGGTTCAGCTCAATTTACCACCTGCACTTCAACCCCTTTCAGCACTTTCATTGCAAATTTATTCAGTGCTTTCACTTAAATAGAAGCTTTAACTTCTTTCACTTTCATTTGAACTTCTTTCAGCAATTATATTTCAACATCCACTCTTTCAGTATTTCAATGATTTCCAACACTTAAACTGCAAATTTTTAGCAGCGAGCAACGTCATGCAGCTCTTAATAACTTTAATTGGTTTCTTGTAAAGACCCACATACCTGACTGATGTGTGCGCCGCCGCCGCCGCTGCTCCTCCTCCTCCTCCTCTTCTTCCACCTCAGGGCCTTCAACATCTGGGTTCAGGGCTTCATGTGGTCAAGCACAAGTAAAAGAAAGTCAGTTAATATGAGTGTTTTCATAGCAGCTTTTATCAGATATGCAACACTGTTATTTCAGGATTTCTGGAAAACCAAAGGTCCCTGAAATCAAAGTCCCGCATAACGTTAGTGTAACAAAACTGACAAAAAGGCCCCATGAACCAAATGTTAAAACCGACTTCATTTACAACATTAAATATAACTTTTTGTATGCCGATTTTTAAGTGATATCGTGAAAACATGTGTACGCTTCGACTTTATGTCCTCCGCAGTCTGCACGTTTGTCAGCGGGCAAATAAACTTTAAATTAGCAGTTTTTTAAACAAAGTTCCGCATCTTAAAAGAACAAAGCGTGCCATTTATTACTGCGTTAACTCAGCCACTTACCTCTTTTCTCTAGTTTGACCCGAGGCTGCAGGAGAACCTCCAGCTGCCTCCTCTGCCGGTCGATCTCCCGTCTGAAGCCCGAAGCCTCCTCCTCGTACCCGGCTACGGTTCTCTCTACCACCGCTAAGATTTCCTGCGCGGCTGTTGTCAGTTTCTCGGTGACGATTCCTCTCAGGATCTCCGTCTTGGACATGTTATTGAGGCTGTCGAGGTTCTCCGAGCTGCCGCTGTTCCCGTTCATCCAGTAAAGCATCTTTAATTTGTTCTCGCAGCTCTAATTTTACGTACGAGTACCTGTGCACATTTGCACGAACGTTGTTGTTCCGGGTTTGGGTGCCTCAGCAAATGTTGTCCGACGACACACACAAACATAAAGCGGAAATAGCAGAAACAGATCACAATTTATGGCCCAATCCAAATGTCCCCCCTAAGCCCTAAACCCTGAACCCTTACAGACTTTACTGACGTCACTTGCAAAGTGATTGAGTCCAAGAGGCTGCAAGGGCTCAAAATGCTGTAAACAGGAACGGGACAGCACTTTGCCACTTTATCACGTTACCTTGACGACGCTGAAACACGTTGCACACTTTTTATTTTATGTTTTTGCCTGATTTTTTTAAGTCCTGCAGGCTCTCGCCCTACAGAGTGGAGGAGAGGTAAATATCAATCTACATTTGTCAATAATCAATGCATTATTGTTGGTCAAAACAGCACCATTAATCAAAACTAAAATAAATGGTTGAGTAAATTAAGTGTGCAATAAGGTGATTGTATTCTTCTGACTTCATGTGTCATCTTAAATCTATGTTAAGAAAAATTCTAATAATTTTAGCATCAGCGTTGGTTTCCATGCTTGTTTGTTTACCGTTCTTCTTCTTCTCCTATAAGGCGGATTTGCTGTGATGTTTTTCTCGCTTCCCTTTTATAAATCATCCAAGATCAAATGTGGACCCTCATGTGCATCAGGCTCCACAATGGACTGTGATGGGGCTTTAAAGTCAAGATGCTTTGCTCCAAAGAGCTAAAAACACATCGGAGCACGACAGTGTTGGTTGGCATTTGCAACTTGCTGGTAACTAGTTATTTATTATACTAACGCTTATGATATCCCATTAAAATGACCACCTGTTTGAATGTAAACAGGGACATGACTTCATGTAAAGTCCAGTGTTTCCTGTTTTCACAGTTCAGTGTGGCCGCCAGAGTTTAATCTGTTTCCTAATGAAGCGAAAACATTCTCAAACTTCTCATTATAACATACAATGTCATTGTTTTCCGCCATTGATTTGGGAAAGTATCTGTCAAACAACCTAAATTGAAAGTGCCATATGTCTTTGTTATTTAGTATATATAAATAAGATATTAAATCAATATAAATAAGTTATTTAAGGACTTTTAAAAAGTTACTAAGTAACTTTTACTTTTACTTGAGTAGATTTTTATACCGGTAGTTTTACTTGTACTGAAGTAAAAGCTCATCAAAGTAATCATACTTTTACTTAAGTAGAATATTTTCCTCCACAGTAACTAAAGCCTTTTGTATTTGTTTTAAAATAAACTCTGTATTTCTACCTCGTTTCCAAATAGCCCCATCATCTGCAAATACAGACTGCCCAATCCCTCTCTCCAATATTACTAAATATATCGTTTATCATTATATTAAAAAAGACTGGACTTATGACACTTCCTTGAGGGGTACCATTTTCTATTTTAACACATTTTGATCTACATCCACTCACTTGCACTTGAATTGTTCTATTCATTAAGAAATCTTTAATCCAATTAAACAATCTACCTCTAATTCCTAGATCATAAATTTTAATCATCAGTCCTTCCTTCCACAAGCAGTCATAAGCTTTCTCAATATCTAAAAATACAATTACCACTACTTCTTTATTATTAAATGCCTTCTTGATATCTTGATCTAAAACTAACTCCATTGTTGATCTTCTGTCTCTACAACCATTTTGAAATTCAGTGAAGTGAACTTGTTTTCATTCTTTCCATGATTTTGCACTGATGTTAATGCAATAGGCCGATACGAGCTGTTAGACAGAAAATCAGTCAACGAGTGTTTTGTCATCAAACACATCAGTAGATCAATTAGTTCCACCTGTTGAAATTTTGTTGATTTTGTTAAAGCAATAAAAGAGCAGCCATGTGGATTAAACAAGTTTGCCCATTTATACTCCTGCGTAGGGTCTACGTGGCTCCGCTCTTGTTAAAGTAAAATCTGTCTGGCACAATATGGTATCCTCATACTCATAACAGGCTGCCGGGTAGGAAAGGTTTAAAAAAAAAAAAGAAAACAAAAAGAAAGGATTAGCACATGCAGGTAGCAGGGATTGCCTGAGCTACAGAGAGCTGAGGGGAGTAAAAAATGTTTTGCAGTGAAAAAGTAGCTGCCTGCTCTCATCCAGCCAATCCGCAGTCCCTCCTTACCGGCCTGCTGCTCCTCCTCTCAAGGAGTAGATTTTAATGATCATCATCACTGTAAAAACTTACTTGGATCTAAAAAATTAGGCAACAATTTCCAACCACTTTTTGTTAGTTTTTTTTAAGTTGGGAAAACTCAGTAGGCTACTAAACATTTTAGTGTAGTAAAATATTAAGTAGAGTCTACAAAAAAAGTGCCAAAAAATTTAGTTCAACCATTGTCATGATGGACAGTGTTATAACCACAAACTTAATTAAAATAAGTTATATTTAAAAGAAAAATTTGAATCAATTCATGTACTTATTTTCATTAAATGTTTTCTTTTTTTCTGTTATAAAAGTGCAATTTACTTCAAAAAATTTGTTAGCATTGGCATAAATTTAAGAAAGAAAAGAGAGGTATTGGTTTCCAACATTTATTAAACAGCCATTAATTGACACAATCTTCTGACTTACGTGTAGTAGAACCTTCACAGTACAGCACCTTTTCTTTGTATACACAGTAATTTTGGAGGGACAAATTCTACTGTTTGCTGCCTCATGCATCATTTTCCTCATTGAATGTCCGAAACCCCTTTTTTCTCACCAGGCACAGCTCCAGTTTTGGTCTTCCGTCAGATTTAATCTTAAATTGCTGCTGTAGTGGTAGTTTAGTAAAAGTATTTATTATAACTAAAAACTCCAAATCAGCTAAAGTTGCTAACAGCTCCCGTTAATTCATCTGAATGACATTGGTCGCATGCTGTGATTAGAGGGCAGCCTGGCTTCCCTTGGCCTCTGGGAGAAAACACCACTAAAAAATATAAGCTTTTTCTTCAGATTAAGATAATGATTCAACATCACATCTTCTTTCGAGACCAAAAAACTGCAAATGTGTGTTCAAATCCACACACAACACAGAGCAATTTCAATAAATAACATAATACAAATTAACCAACCTACTGTAACAACCTAAATAATAATAATATTTTATGTACAGATATTTAACATAATAAATCCACTAATATTTACATTGTATAAAGTAACATTAGTGTGTGGCTTTTTCAGACACTCTTCAGATCACCAAATGAATGCTGGTGGATATTAGTGCTGGTGGAAAACTAGGTCATCTAGGTTCTTGACAAACCCATGTTATTTCAAAGTGGGAAAGACCAGTAAAGAACAAATTCACCAATTAAAAATAGCTTATATAAAACATTTATAGGCTATTGAATGAAAAGCCCAGATGTCCCCTTTTCCCACCAGCAATTAAACACAGCATGTATTTATCGATCTGTGTGGAGCTGCATTCCTCTCACAAATGTAACACCATCCATATCTGTCCAGCATTTACAGATAACAAAAAAGTAAATACAAAATAATGTCAAATGTTTTCCTATATTTGCTCAATTTAAAAATCTGTACATAAAATAAAAATGGGAGAATACACAAAGGTCATTGAGCAGGCAGTAATGGTCATAAATCTACTGGGAATGGAAAATAAAAAAAGTTTTGCATAGGGCTCTACTTGTTTGTTTTCCTTGTATCTGCTTCCCCTTGGACAAATTATCCATAAACATGGCATTTCTTTTCATATTTATGCTAATGACACACAAATATACTTGCCCGTCAGATCCACAGATCACTTAACAACTGCCTTTGTGAAGTTAAAAAATGGATGTCAAATAATTTCCTCCAGCTGAACTCAGACAAAACAGAAATCCTGGTCATTGGGTCCCAGCAGATGGCAAATCAAATACTGCCATCTGCTGGTTCCCTAGTAAATCACATTAAGCCTGTGGCAAAGAACCTTGGTGTTTGGTTTGATAGTAATTTAAATTTCGAGCAGCACACCACAAAGCTTGTTCAATCATGTTTTTATCAACTTAGAAATATAGCAAAAATTCGATCTATGTTAACTTTTAAGGACACTGAGACCATTTTACACGCCTTCATCTCATCACACCTGGATTATTGCAACAGCCTTTTCACCTGTTTAACCCAAAAATCTACTGATCGACTCCAGACTGTCCAGAACTCAGCTGCCAGGCTTTTAACCAGAACAAAGAAATATGACCACATTACTCCTATTTTAGCTTCATTACACTGGCTCCCAGTATGTTTTAGAATTGACTTTAAAATTTTATTGATCACTTTTAAAGCTCTTCATGGCCTCTCACCTTGTTATATTTCTGACCTTTTAGTCCCATATACACCAGCACGTACCTTGAGATCCTCGGGCAGAGGTCTGCTGTCTGTTCCAGAGTCTGGACTGAAAACTAAAGGGGACAGAGCGTTTGCTGTCAGGGCCCCGAGGCTCTGGAACAGCCTGCCCGAGGAAATCAGGTCGGCTGAGTCACAGAACTCTTTTAAATCCCTTCTTAAAACATACTTTTACAGGAGAGCTTTTCCCGATCTTATTTGACTTTATTTTATCCCTTTTATTTTATTGTATTTTACTAATTTTATATTTATCTTAAACGTGTATTTTAGTCTTTTCAATGTTTTCATGCTTTTATCTTGTATTGTTTTTGTATTATTGTCTTTTGGGTATTATTCTTTACACTTGTTAAAGCACTTTGTAACTTGTTTTTGAAAAGTGCTCTACAAATAAAGATCAATTATATTTATTTCCATTCAAAAGGGTCCACCCACTGTGAGTCTCCCACTAAATAGACATTCTTTCATGTGGAGTTCTTCTCTAAGCCACAGGCTGCTCCCGCTAACTGGGCTGTCTGTGTGAAGCGTGTGGAGGTAAAGCAGGACCCGCCATCCTGCACACTAGCAAGAATTTGGTCTGTGGTCCTCCCCCTGAACAATTGGCTTTAAACACTTAATTTCCTGCATTCTGGTGAATTTTTCTGCACCAATTCAATGAGGAAACACACAATTTCAGTGACAGGTGACAATTTAAAATGAAACATAATGCTGTAAGGCTCTATGGCATTCTGTGTAATAGTGCTTTTATATTAAATATGAAAATAAACTATAAAAACGACAGACACACGTTACTCATACTTCATCAGTGAGCAGGCCACTTCTACTGAAACAGTCTTTACATAAAGACAAGAAAGAAGATGATTACAGAGTTCATAGTTTTTTTTATTTAGGAAAGATGACTGTTTCGCATCACTGCAATGTATCCAAAAACTGCCCTGATTCAGTTTCACATGTTGAACAAGGCTCATCTGACAGCAGTCCAACACAAACACAGTCAAAGTAAACTCTATTGTCTCATAACATAATATTGCTTAATATTGCTTAATGCTATAAAAGTAAAACATTGTGAGACAGCAGCATTTACATGGTAAGAATAAAATAATAAAAACACTGGTTGGACTTTCATGAAGGCGTTTGCTGACTAAAGTACAGCCAACATTAATCTGATATATATTAAAGAATAATTAACGGCTCTAGTTGTTGAAGTCCAGGTACAACAGTGTATTAGGGCCAAAAAAAGGCCCTAATAAAATTAATTATCGAGCTCCATAATTCACTTTTGTAAGTTTGTAATACAGTTTGTAATACAGTCCATCCAACTGTTTAAGTATGACTTGCATCTCACTGTCGAGAAATAGTTTGTACTACTGACGCATTCCATGTTTGACAGCTTCATACTTTCTGTAACAGCAGGCAAATAATTAAACACTCATGACACTGATGACACAAAGATGGGTGTGTGTGTGCAAACACACAAATACACACATCACCTCTCCATCAAATGTTGTGTGTGTTTTGGCCAGTACAACAAATGTTAAATAAACAATAGTGGAAAGTAGAAGTTCGAGTTAGTTCTATTGAGGAGCAGCAGTTGATCCATTTTGTTGGCCAGAGAGCGGACATTTGCCATGTGGATTGAAGGGGGCGCAGTGCGAAATCCCCGCTGCCTCAGTTTAACCAGTGTGCCTGCATGCTTTCCCCTTCATCGTCTCCGGAGGATCCCTAACAGAGCTGCCGCTCCTCCAACTAATAAGTCCGGGAAAGTTCCAGGTTCGATCTGGAGCAGTGGACTAGTGTGAGCAATTGAAAGTCCGATGTTTAAGAGCTCTTCTCTGGTAAAAGTTACGGGACAACTACCAATCAACTACTCAACTGAGTATTTCAGCGAGGAGCTGATGTTGAAGACCAGGAAAAGGATAATCCACTAGAGAAATACATGGATCCTCATCGTTCATAGTTCCGATGAGAAAAGATGCTGGACAGGTAGACTGAGAGCCCATGTCACACAGGCAGCAGTGAAGGCGCACCAGGGAATATATTAAAGGTCAACTGCAGATTGGCCTTAAAATTAGTTTGGGTATTCCTTCCATTATTTTGAGTTGGAAGACACTGAAGTGCAATGTGTTTTGTAAAAAAAAAAAAATAAATAATAAAATAATTTGAAGGGAAGATGGCAGAAATGTTTTGTTCATGTGTATTTTATGGGGTTGGGTCTTATTATTGTGATATTCTTAATATGCAGTTCTGCACTTCACTGTAAAGACTGACTACATAGTAACAGAAAACATTCATGTGTACACTGCACCTGAACAACCGATAAGAACTACAGAGCAGTACTCTTTGCACAGGAATGTGGAAAATATTGACTTGTTTTACAAACACTTCCCACAGATGCTCGATTGAGATCTCTGAGATGCATGAACCTTCGGTCTGCAGCTACGTAGCCTCATACACAACAAACTGCGATGCACTTTGTTTTCTGAAACCTTTCTATCAGAACCAGCCTTAACTTTTTCAGCAATTTCACCTACAGTAGCTCATCTGTGGGATCGGACAACATGGGCCGGCCTTCGCTCCTCATTGTTGTAACTCACCTCACAGCCTCAGTGAACTCCAGCTTGTTGGTCGCAGACCTGAAATCATTCCAGTCAGTACAGTCCAAGCATGCTTAAATATCTGCCATAGATTCACTGTTCCACTGCTTTTATATCCTCACAACAGGTTTATAGTCCTTTCATTTCTGTCTGTATGTGGGAATCAGGTGGACCATGACGTGGTCAGAATCCCAGTGCAGTGCACAGTGCGATAGGCATTGTTGATTGTTGTGTCCTCTCTGGTTGTTTGGTGAGTTCATGGCTGAGATTTCCTCTGTTATCGTCACAGAGGTCAATAACTAAGGAGTCCGAGGATGTTGCTGTCACTCACAAAGTTGAACTGACACTTGGAGCTACATGGTTTTGATAGAACAGTGAAGATATGTTATTTGTTGATCATATGTTTTGTATGTAAAATATATTTGACAGCCCTGCGATGGATTGGCGACCTGTCGAGGGTGTACGCCGCCTTTCACCTGATGTCAGCTGGGATTGGATCCAGCCCCCGCGACCCTGTACGCAGGATAAGCGTTTGATGATACATGGATGGATGGAAGCTAGGGGAAAAATAAGAAGAAAATGTGACAGGATACCGAATAACGTGACACCACTGAACTCCTTTGTAGCTCTGTTTGTTGCAGCGCGCAGCATGTAATCTTATAATCTAAAGTTCAAATTTTTATTTTGGGAGGTTGAAAGGTGTCTAATTGCTGCCACAGACATATCTGAACTACATGTTCGAAGTGGGACAGTGTTCGAAAAATTTCTAAGGTCTGACAGAGACTCTTTCCTAGAGTTAGAAAACATTATGGCAGGCGGTTGTGTTCACACACAGCATTTTAATACAAAAGTGATGGATGCTCAGCCAACACACTCACCATAACAGTTAATATAATATGTAGTATAACCCAATTGGAATTCACATCACAGGTAATTTTATCAATAACAGGCATGTCAAATATGTCATTTGATAGTTTTAGTTCCACTTAAAAATGATCTTGCATGTTTCATTACTGATCATAATTCACAGCTCCTGTGGTTATAAACATTATACAAACAAAACTTTAAGTTGGACACGGTGAACTTGGTGCCGGTAAATGTGTATTTTGGTTGTGTGTTTTGTCACAGGGCATGTCTTTAGTTCCTGGTTTTGAGAGGTGACAAGATAATTAATTGCGCCCTCAGTTCCTGGTAAGAAGTGTCATTAACTGTATATAAGAGCTGGTGTTTCTCTGGTTCAGGACGACTGAAGCTACAGACGCTGAGAAGGAAGAAGAGAAGATCGTTCTGCAGCAGGTTTGCTCACAAACTGTCATTATACATTGACCTAGAGAAGTGTTACTAACATGTCCCTGTCTGTCTTTATTAAAGGTAATCATCATCTTCAACATCTGCATCATCTCCACCATGAAGACGCTGACTCTGTCTGCACTTCTTTGTGCCATGATGGCTCTGACCAGAGCTGCTGGTGAGTATTACTCCATATGTGAGTGAGTGTGAACGAGAGACAGCTTATGTTCATGTGTCTATACACAGCAACAAGGGTAGATGAAGACATGAACTCACTAGTGGGTCAAAATGTCCTTCCAGCTCTTCCAGATGCAGAGGCTGGAAATCGGACTGACTTGTTCACTCCAACAGGTCAGTGGTACTTTATCAGAACTACACAAATATGTGTGTGTGTATATATATATATATATCTGTATAATTCTGAAAATCTTTTTATCCTCCTGTAAACAAACAGAACGACTGCATCTACTGCTGTAGACTCATTATCCACTCTTGTCTGTTTGACTTCAGGAGGGAGTCATGTTGTCAAGAGGGCCACATCTTGTCCCAGTGGCTGGATTCCTTTCAACGGTCGATGTTACCTCTATGTTGCGCAAATCATGATCTGGGCTTTGGCTGAGGTAATTATTCAGTGAAGCTTCTACACTATGTCTATTCTGCTCACTAGTTTCAACTCTAAATCACAACTTTCTGCACTTCTTTCTCCGCTGTAGAGAAACTGTCACTCTCTGGGTGGAAACCTCGCATCTGTACAAAACTCCAAGGAGTTTGGTGTGATTCACATCATGTCGACATCGAGCATCACTCAAAATCAAGTTGTAGCGTGGATTGGAGGGTCTGATGCACAACAGGTTTCTTATCCATCATTACATAATGTGCAACAGTTATTTGATTAAATAATTATTGTCTTTTATATGTACAAACTTCTCTTTTGTATTCAAGGAGTCACTGTGGTTCTGGAGTGACGGAACGCCTTTCCACTTTACTCAGTGGTGTAATGGACAGCCTGATAACGCTGGTGGTCGTCAGAACTGTCTTGGTTTTACTTTTAGAGGTACATGAGATAAAATGATTTTCCATGAGAGCTCATTGTGTGATTGGTGCAAATAGTACTGTATGAATATCAAAGAAAAGGCTGGTGAATTACAATTGGAAAATCTTTGGCTTCATGAAGTCACTCTAAGTTACAAATACATGGCATAATATCATAGACTACAGAAAACACTATTGATTTTGTTTTTGATTAGTAACCTTATAATGCAGCTATAAAAACTGTGGTGTTGTGATGACAACAGAGTGATGATGTTCAAACGGACAATATATCCCAGGATGAATGATCTGTCTACATAATGATGTTCAACAGTTTCAGGTTTGCTGTCTGACTGCTGTGTTTTTTGGACTTTACAGATCAGAGATGCTGGGATGACTTTGCTTGTGATGCGCAGCTCCCATCTATCTGTGTCAGAGAGGACAGATAAAAACATGAAGAACCTCGTCTCTCTTTGAGCCACCAGTCTCATATTTAACCTGAAGGCTCTAAATCTCATTTCACATCTTTATTTCTTCTCTATCGCTGTAACACTACTTAAGGAACGAAGCGACAAGTGACATAAACAGCAGCTAGATTGTCTCTTTAATACGAGCAGACTGAATGTGTAATGAAAAGAAAGCTTTTAGCACAACTTTATTCTGCAGAGTGAACTGTTTTTTCTTGTCTTATGCAAAATTAAAATCTCAAGCATTGAAACAGGCTGGTCTGTGTTATATCTCCTGTTTGTACGGGTACAATCTACCTGGACCTCAAAGAGCTTCATCTATAATACTGTTAAATAATACTGAACATTATAATTGTTGGTAGCACCCAGTGAAAATGTCCATCCAATAAAACCTAATGAGAGATGGTACAAAAGGTGACGTGATCCAAACCTTGATTAGATCTTCATATTCAAAGTTTTTGAAAGTGTCCCGACAGCATTTGGTTTAGTTTAACTCTCCTGTTGTGTTGTGGGCAAAATAAAAAAATAAATATATCCTCAAGCGGCAATGATCGGGATCCAAGCAAGTTGTGAAAAATGCAACATTTGTCTGATTTTAATATAACAACAAAACTGCGACAGTATGAACAAGGGGGTCGGTGGGTACTCCCCCAGAAAATTGAGAGTGTTAAAGACTTAATTTCCTGCATTCTGGTGTTTTTCTGCACCAATTTATTGTGGAAATTATTTATATAAAAAGGGACACACAAAATTCAGGTGTTGCTGAATTGTGGCGAATATTTAAGAACATTTTGATCTTTTATGACCTTGTAACTGATTATTTATTTCCATCTTAATTGTGCAATTGTACTACTGCCTGTCTTGGCCAGGACACTCTTGGAAAAATAGTTTTTCTGGTTTAATAAAGGTTTAATAAAACAATTTAAAATCTAAAACTGTACCAGAATATAATGCAGAGCAGCTCTCAGGCATTCTGGGTTGCTTTCAGATATGTTTCTCCTGTAGATCAACTTTTAATATCATCACTGCTGAATCAACACACATGCAGGCGTGACTGATTGTGGTAACCACTTTAAATGTACACGTGGCACCTTTTTACGTCATCAATAATAAATAAAATAATTTTAATACAGTTAGAAACTCCTGGACTTTAATAGCTTCTGTGTTTCAGCAGGTTTTCTCATGTTCAAAGTTCTGCAAATTCAGAATCTAACTGGGTTCTCTGACATTTCCAGAATAAAGGATATTTTGAGAGGTCAAACAGGATAAATCATAATAAACTTTGTAATCAATTCACCTGCATGCTGCACCGTGTGGAAGGGATCCATGTCACGGATTCTGCAACCTGTTGCACCACTACTATCCATGGTAGTGTGGGGATTTAATTCTTTCATGTTTTGTTGTGCAGGATCACAGTCCCTATGTGTCCACATGAGGAAAGGTCAAGATAGGCTATCAGAGTAAAAATGTCTAGACTAGGCAACTTGATGAGTTTATTTTTTTAATCAGACCATTAAAATATTCCTTTTTAAATCTCCATAAAGGTGTTTATAAGATCACTTTAAAATATCACGTTTGCTGCAGCCAACTTTTGTTACCTGTGCCTTTTATTAGGGAGATGTAGCTCTCTCTCTCTCTCTCTCTCTCTCTCTCTCTCTCTCTCTCTCCATCTGAAAAGTTAAACAGCTGGTAGCTGCTGAGTGAAAGATTACTTTCACCGGCGACATTATGGACTCACAGTCGGCCATCGTTATAAAACAGATAGTAACCGATGTGTATTAAAGAAAAGAAACGGGCTAATGTCCAAAGCGATGCTCTGTTCAACAACAAGACACTTTTAATAAATCTCAATCAATGCAGTGATCGTCTGACATAGATGTTACAGTGTGTAGTCTTCATTTGCCCTGCAGAGACCAAAGACGCTTTTAATGCGCCCTTAATGGGAAGTGAAAGTATTTCACTTGCTGGCTCGTGATAGAGCGACGCAGGCTGCAGTGCCGTGGTATGCACTCACTAGATTTCAGTTGTATTAGTAGAACATAAAGCGTTAAACTGAAAAGATATTTGCCAGATTTTCTAAATGTTTGCCCAAATCTGCCCAGCTCTGTGACTGTGACAAGCGCCCGACCAGCGCTTTACTGCATAACTGCGCACACAGCCTGGATGAGCTCATTTCGGTTAATGAAGCTGGTGAAGTTATAAAAGGTATGAATGGAAAATGTAGTGAAATTAAAAGTAGGCCTACATTAGATGCACCCACCCCTGCTGCAGACTCATCACTGCTGCCTTCAGCTAGAAGTAAAAGCAGCACAAAAGAATAAGCTGTACCGGCCTCGAGCAACATTTCTATACATTTTGTCTGCAACTGATGTGAAGTGCGTGAGTGATTGACTCACACACTCCACTTAGTAAACCGCCTCCTATATGAGCCAGCTCCGAAATCGCCTGGGCCAGGAAGGTTATGTGAAATAAAACTTTACATTAGGAAAGGGGGGGGGGGGGGGGACAAAACATAGATTTTGAAATGAAATATGTATAATGCCTCCTCTGCCTATCAGGTGATTAACCTCACCACAAATCCACACAAGTTAATTTCAGCACCTCTGATAAAGTGCAGCTCACAGCTTCAGGTGGAACAGAGCGGACAGACACAGAGCTACAGCTGGATCATCTTATTCTCCTGCTAATTTGCAGGAGAATGAATGAGAATGAATAATAACAATAACAATGTTTCGGCCTTTTGTTGTTTGATTTTTAAAAAACGATCCGAGAGCCGGGGCTTTTCAAAAAACATCCGGGGCTAACGCACCGCTGCAGAGATCTTAGACTCAGAATGATCTGACTACCCCCATTGTCAGCAAGTGTCACCTGGAGATTTGTTGTCACCTGGAACTAGTGTTGTAGTACTCGAGACCACTTTTTGATGGTCTTGGCCTCGTCTCGGACTCGACCGCCTTTGTACTCGGTCTTGTCTCGGTATCGGACATTGAGGACTCTGGATTTTATTAACCCTGTGATGCTTACATTGATTTCAGCTCTTACTGTTTGTATGTGGGTGTTTTAATGGGAATGTGGATCTTTCAGATCACTTTGAGAAGTACCTATGATCTCGTTCCACAATTTATTGCATGCCATGCAATGCAGGGAACTGGTCTTGGTCTTATCCTCCCTCGGTCTTGGTCTCGACTGCTCTCAGCCCCTAAAAGTCTTGGTCTTGTCTCGGTCTCGATAAACTCTGGTCTTGGTCTTGACTTGGTCTCGGTTTGGGCGGTCTTGACTACAACACTAGCTGGAACTTCAGATCTCCAGAGTAGGTTGTTGAAGAAAAATATTGTAAGCCAGGTTCAGGTGTGAAGAAGTTTCGGAGACTGATGAAGACTTAACATAGCAGTGTTTATTGAGCCCGGCCGAGGAGACACAGTGCCAGCATACAACACCAAATCTGAATCTATGTTGTTCCTCAAATGTAAGTCGCTTTGGATAAAAGCGTCTGCCAAATGAGTAAATGTAAATGTAATGTAAATTGAAGGATCTTTGTCTTCCCCCTAGTGCCCGTAGGTTTTTCTATTAGGTCATCTTTAGCTGGCTTTAACCTAAAACAACAAATCTATCTGATGTTTAGACTCTCTCACTATCCATGAGTTGTACTCTAATCTGTGGAGCCAGTTAGTTCTTGTAAACATTCTTGTAAGATTTCCTATATCTGCTAGCCTGACGCCTGGGCTGCTGTCTCTAACTAATTCCTGTATGTCCTCCAACCAAGTCCAGTTTCCCTTGTCATTTCCCTTGAAACCAGTACGTCCACCAATCTGGAAAATTCGCGATTAATTCTGCAAGATAGTCTTAAACTTAAACTTATAAGAAGGCCAGAGCAGCGTACTACTCATCATTAATAGAGGACAATAGGAACAACCCCAGGTTTCTTTTCAGCACTGTAGCCAGGCTGACAGAGAGTCACAGCTCTATTGAGCCAAGTATTCCCATAGCTCTCAGTAGTAATGACTTCATGAGCTTCTTTAATGATAAAATTATAACTTATAGAAACAAAATTCACTAAGACCTGCCCTCAACTAGCACTGACTTATCTCTAAACTCAGATATATGTTTAGACTGCTTTGCTTCCATCAATCTTTACCCATTTCTTCATCTAAACCATCAACCTGCCTCTTAGACCCCATCCCGACTAGGCTGCTTAAAGATGTTTTACCCTTAGTCAGCACCTCTATACTAGATATGATCAATCTATCTTTATCAACAGGCTATGTACCACAGTACTTTAAAGTAGCTGTAATTAAACCTCTTCTGAAAAAGCCCAAACTTGATCCGGATGTTTTAGCCAACTATAGACCTATATCTAACCTTCCATTTCTCTCTAAGGTTCTGGAGAAAGCAGTTGCTAAACAGCTGTGTGACTTTCTACAGAGCAATAGTTTATTTGAGGATTTTCAGTCAGGATTTAGAGCTCATCATAGCACAGAGACAGCACTGGTGAAAATTACTAATGACCTCCTAATGCAGATAATACTGTTATATCTATCGATCAAACCAGATGAAACTAATCAGTTAGCTAAACTCCAAATGTGCCTTCAGGATGTTAAAACCTGGATGACCTGTAATTTTCTAATGTTAAACTCAGATTAAACTGAAGTTATTGTTCTGGGGCCCAAGCACCTCCGTGACGCATTATCTAAAGTATATGATAGTGATGGCATCGCCCTGGCCTCCAGCACTATTGTGAAAAAATAAAGTTTTTCCTTGTCTCTGTCGTCTAGTGCTAGCTCATGGTGGGAATTGTTGGGTTTCTGTAAATAATATCACAGAGTACGGTCTAGACCTGCTCTATATGAAAAGCGCTCTGAGATAACTGTTGTGAATTGGCGCTACATGAATAAAACTGAATTGAATGGAACTTCTTCAGGGAGCAGGCGACGCTACTGACTCTGTCAGTACTTTAAAGGAAATAAAGAAGATGATATCAGAGTTCCTAGTTAAGTGTTTTTAAAGTTAGGTTTCATTTTACCACTATTTATTCAGTGATGTTGCCACCCAACAATGCCCTGATTCAGTTTCAAGTGTTGAACAAAGCTCATGTGACAGCAGCCCAAAACAAACAGTCAAAATAAACTCTGTTACCTCCTAATAGAAAATATTTGCCCACAAATTAAGAGAAGGAGGTATGATCCATGCTCCGTAAGTCATTTTTTATTTCATTTTCAATGACCCTATAACGATGCAACAGTCAGGAGCAGCAGACACAGTGAGCTGTTAGATAAAGAGCTGCAGGCGACAGGCTGCACACCTCCACCATCTCAGCCAGGTAACCAACTCCTTTCACTTTGGCTGTTTGCAGACTCATGCTTAGTGCAGCATGAAGTCAGATCGTGAGTGCTCACATAATTATGGAAAATACCAAAAACTGCCCGACAATAGTTTATTTAGCTGCCCCAGACAGCTGTGCCCTGTGGTATTAAAAGGCATCTGCTGTTACCACCAGTAACTACAGGTGTCTCATGCACAATTAAAAACGGTTAATTAATGCCAATCAGAGTTACATTTACAATGACAGATTTTAACCATCACTCCTCAGTGAACAGCCTCCTTGGCTGCAGTCTGAGAGCATTTTCTAGTTTAGCAGGCCTATGTAGATTTATCATTATGGATTTAGGCCCAACATGTTTTTAGGAGTCTGTTCACACTGCGAAAGTTGAAAATATTAAATAATAATAATATGGCAATTATTTCTGAAAGTCTGGGCCCCACAGTGTCTGCTTAGAAAAATTTGTGCCCTTGAACAAATGTAGTTGAGAACCCCCGATGAAGAGGTCAGTTAAATAATAGCCTACATCCATTGGTGGTTAAATCTTACATAGATGCTTTGCTCCAAAGAGCCAAAAAGACATCAGTGCGTGACAATGTTGGTTGGCAACTTGCTGGTAACTACTTATTTATTCAATGTTGGTTGGCAACTTGCTGGTAACTACTTATTTATTCTACAACGCTTATTATATCCATTAAAATGATCACCTGTTTGAATGTAAATAGGGACATGATTTCATATACAGTCCAGTGCGGCCCATCAGAGTCTAATCTGTTTCTTAATGAAGCAACAACATTCTCAAACTTCTCATTATAACATAAAAAGTCTACGTTTTTGTCATTTGGCAAAGTATCTATCAAACAAACTAAAAGTGAAAGTGCCATATTGCTTTGTTCCCTTATCAAATCGCAAAAGACTGCAATTTAATTAAATAAGTACACGTCTAAATAAGATATTCAATCAATATAAACAAGTCATTTTATTAGGTTAAAAAAGTAATTAAGTAACTTTTAAATTAGATACTTTTTACTTTTACTTGAGTAGTTTTCTATCAGTAATTTTACTTCTAATTAAGTAAATGTTCATCAAATGTTTATTTTGGTATTCTTTCCACCTCTTTCAGTGACACTGAAGGATAATATTTTTTAAATACAAAGGAGTAAACTACGTGTGAACTGGTGATAGTGTGATAAAAGATGATATACTTAAATGTTGATATACTTAAAAAGAAAAAAAATATTCAGAGAGAATCACGTCTTCACCTTACATTTTATAATGCAGGAACATTTTTAGGATATCATTTTTAGATCTTGGTCATTAATAACTATATCTTTTGACCGTATTAAGGATATTAGTCATCAGACATCTGGATCAGACAAATAAGCAGAGCAAACGTTCGTTGCATCCTGTGTCCGCTGAACAGTGTTGGTGTCAATTGGAATATTTTCTTAATACATTAAATTATAGGAACTCTGATCAATTGCAGGCTGTTAAATATAACATTTGATACTTTCAGTTCTTCTTCAAAATGATCTTGCATGTTTCTTTAGTGATCATGTTATTACAGCTTCGTCGTTACAAACATTATGCAAACACACCTTTAAGCTGGACCGGTAAATGTGTATTTTGGTTGTGTGTTTTCTCAGTGTGTGTGTTTTTAGTTTCTGGTTTTGTGAGGTGACAAGATAATTAACTTCCTGGTAAGACGATCCCTTCCGCCTCCTACTCCCCAGAACTAAGCTCAACCAACACAACACCATGGTGCCTTCTGCTCTGTCGCTCCTCAGACTTGGAACGCCCTCCCTGACCATCTGAGGGCACCACAGACTATTTAAAAAAGGACTAAAAACATTTCTTTTTAGCAGAACTTATGAGTTTTAACCTTGCACAATAATGTCATTGCACTATTTATCTATATTTTACACTGATGTTTTTACCTAGCTTTTATGATCTTACCTGTAGCACTTTGAGATTTGTCTTAAATGTAAAGTGCATTACAAATAAAATGTATTATTATTTAAGATGCGTCATTAACTGTATATAAGAGCTGGTGTTGTTGCTACAGACGCTGAGAAGGAAGAAGAGAAGATCGTTCTGCAGCAGGTTTGCTCACAAACTGTCATTATATATTGACCTGACTGCCACTACAGGTGGTCTCTTCCCTAGAGAAGTATTACTAACATGTCCCTGTCTGTCTTTATTAAAGGTAATCATCATCTTCAACATCTGCATCATTGGCTACAGCTGCCATCTAGCGGTTGAATATAGTAATTGCATTTTGTTTTAAATTAAAATTAAAGTTAATGCAGTGAACGTTACAGCGAAAATAAAGATAATTTAAATGTTTCAAACGTTTACTTGCATTTGATGATATGATATCACGCACCTCAACAGCTGCATGGGTGAAAACCACATATAACCAATTTGATCTGAAACAGGGCTACAGCCAAGCCGTTGATATTAGACCACTGCTAAAAGCAGACTACACGTAGCCTGTCCAAATAAGAGCTAAATCGTGGCTACAGATAGACCATGTCAATTTAATGACACTTCATATCTTGTATTATTGACATTGCAAACATAATGGGATATCAACCATCTCATGTGCAAAAACCACTATTAATCATTTTTGACCATTTTGACTAAAAGTGGGCTACAAATAGCTGTCTGTCTATGAGCTAAATTGCTGCTATGCACAGGCTGCAGGTAAAACATGTGAAAGAAATGAAACAACACACCTTGTAATCACTGTAGACCTTGCTTACATGATGGAATATCAAACACCTTGCAAGTTATTTAACCACATGTAAAGTTACTATGGCTGGAAGTGGGTTACTCATACATAGTACTCAACAAAGAGAAGCAAGAACACTGATAAATATTATAGAATAATACTAATATAATTTGTGTTTATTGGCTTAAAATAATGATTCTGGTTGTTTCCTCTGCTTCATAATTTAAATCCCTACTGAGGTGGGGCACTAGGACCCTGAGGGAGGCTAATTTTTAACCTTGTCATATAAAATTGTCTTTTGTGAACCACCTTGAGTCCATTACCCCAGTGTGAGCCTTGATAGTACGAACTGGCCACGAACTGGCCTGAAGAAAGCCCTGCGTAGTCAGGCACAGTGTCTCCACCAGAATGAGGAGAACCTTTCCGCGGTCCGCCAGGAGGTCCGTGGTTTTATGGAGCAGCAGGCAAGCATTCAGTCTAATGTGTGTGATCAGCTTGCCCAGCTGACCTCCCAGATTCAAGCTCTGCAGTCAGGGGCAGCTTCTTCACTCACACCGCCCACATCATGGATCCTGTTCCTCCCCCCATTGATAATACTGCCCAAGCACCTGTTCTTCAGCCTGTGGTTCGCATGGACACCCCTCAGCTATCTCGCCCTGAAGGCTTCTCTGGTGAGTCATGTGACTGTCGTGTGTTTTTGACTCAGTGTGGACTGCATTTCGAACTGCAATCAGCTTCATACCCTTCCGACAGAGCGAAGATTGCTTACGTGATTTCTCACCTGTCTGGACGAGCCGAGGCTTGGGCCACAGCTGAATGGGGTAGAGACTCTCCTTTGTGTTACTCTTTTCCGCTCTTCACTCGTGCCTTTAAACAATAATGAAGCTTCGTCAGGGCAGAAGGAAAGTGCCGGACTATGCTGTGGATTTTCGCACCTTGGCAGCAGAGAGAGGTTGGAACCCATCCGCCTTGTTTGACTTCATGGTTCGGTAAAGGATCGACTGGCACCACTGGATCTCCCAGCGGATTTGGATTCCCTCATCACCCTTGCCATAAAGATTGACAAGCGCTTGGCTGAGCGCGAGAAGGAGAGGTTCGGGGAAAGCCATTCCCCCCCCGGCCACCGGGGGCTCCCTGTGGCCGTGCCTCCAACCTGGAGCTGTTCTCTACCTTCCCCACCCACATCATCCTCTACTCTTGAACGTGCTACTGAAGAGCCCATGCAACTGGGACGTGCTCGGCTCTCCCCGGAGGAGAGGGAGAAGAGGATGAGGGAGGGTCGTTGCATCTACTGCGCCCAGATCGGCCACTTCATCGCCCACTGCCCACTAAAAGCTCTCCGGTGAAACGGAGGGTGATGGTGAGCCAAACTACTATTAATTGTCCTCCTCGTACCTTGCCAACAGTAACGCTTCTCCCTGTTTCTCCCCCTCGTTCACAGGTGGTGTTGGTGGATTCAGGTGCTGACGCTAATCTTATGGACATCACCCTCGCCAGAGAATTGAGCCTGGACTTCATTTCGCTGTTGGAACCTTTGGAGGCCACAGCTTAGGACGGCCGCCCCCCCCCCCAGCTTTTGAACTGTTGCAAGGGGCAAAGATCTTCACTAAACTTGACTTAAGGAATGCTTACCATCTAGTGAGGATCAGGGAGGGGGATGAGTCGAATACTGCCTTTAACACTCCTGTAGGCATTATGAGTATTTGGTGACGCCGTTTGGACTAACCAATGCTCAAGCCGTTTTTCAGTGTCTTGTGATGATGTCCTACATGATATGCTGAATGAATGTGTGTTTGTGTATCTGGATGACATACTCATTTTCTCTCCCAACCTTGAGACCCATGTGCAGCAGGTCCGCAGGGTGCTCCAGCGCCTCCTAGATCATCAGCTTTCCGTGAAGGCCGAGAAATGTGACTTTCACGTCCCCAAGGTGTCATTTTTGGGGTATGTGGTGGCTGAGGGGGAGATGAGCATGGATCCAGAAAAAGTGAGTTAAGGACTGGCCGGTGCCGATTAATCGCAAGCAGGTGCAGCACTTCCTGGGATTTGCCAATTTTTATATATAACCATATATATATATATATATATATATACCTAACCATCTGTTTGTGACCCCCGAGTTAAGGTCTCTGGTTATACATTGGGCGCACGCCTCAGTTCTCACCTGCCACCCTGGAGTCAAAAGGACTTTGTTGGCAGTTAAACAGCGGTTTTGGGGGCCTTCCATAGAGGTGGAAGTGAAGAGTATGTTTCAGCCTGTCCTGTGTGTGCACAAAATAAAGTGTCTCGTCAACCACCCGCTGGACTTCTCAGGCCCCTCCCTGTTCCATCTCGGTCCTGGTCTGACATCTCCCTGGACTTTGTTACGGGACTTCCCCCCTCTGAAGGTAACACAACAATCCTGACTGTTGTTGACAGATTTTCCAAGATGGTACATTTCATTCCGTTGGCTAAACTCCCGTCTGCCAATGAAACGGCAGATATGTTATCCCATGTGTTCAGGTTGCACGGACTTCCCAGTGATTCCCAGTGGGGCCTGCAGTTTATCTCCAGGTTCTGGAAGGCTTTCTGTAGGTTGTTGGGCGCTACAGGTAGCTTGTCCTCGGGATACCACCCACAAACTAACGGTCAAGCTGAGCTGCTCAGTCATGAGCTGGAGACCGGCCTGCGATGTATGGCTTCTCACAAACCCTCCAGCTGGAGTAAATATCTTATTTGGGTGGAATATGCACACAACACCCTGCCATGTGCCTCCACGGGCCTGACTCCATTCCAGTGTGCCAATGGTTATCAACCACCCCTATTCCCTGCCCTGGAGAGAGAGGTGGGGGTCCCCTTGGCCCAAGCTTTGGTGTGGCGAAGTCGCAGGACTTGGACCAGGGCTCATCAGGTTCTCCTTCGCATGGCTTACAAAGGGGCTGTGGACCGCCGAAGATCCATCGCGCCTCAGTACAAAGGTCAGAAGGTCTGGCTGGCCAACCCAGAGTTTCCCTCATCACAGGCCTAACATACTCAGAATTTTCACTAATCCTGCTTCCTGAAACGGGGCCCAGGTGAGTCCTGAACCATCCGTTATGCTGCTATAGGCCTAGACTGCCGGTGACTTCCCATGATGCACTGAGCTCCTCTCTCCTCCCCTTTCTCTCCCTCTGTATGCAACCTCCTCCCATTAATGCATGTTAGTATTTTGACTTCCCTGTCCCGTAGTCTTGTGCTTTCTCGTCCCTCTCCTGCGTTTGGGCTTAGAACTCACATATACGACGGCGGATATCAAAAACCTTATATCCATGCGTTCGGGGGTTGAGCTGAATCTCGTGGTATAGGCCACGCCCATTTACGCCTAAACTTTTTTTCGCTACATCGCGAAAACTGAAAAAACTATTTTAATTAAATCCTCCGAAGCTGCACGTCCAATTGACCAAGCTGCTGAAAGTTTGTAGAGGAAATTTTGATCCAACAAAAAATGTCGCAATTATATACTAACAAATTTTTGCAAAAAAAAAAAATTAACAAGAATGGCCGATCGACACCAAATGCCTGCTCTAGTTCTTGGCAAATCCTCTCCACCTCAATCTGCTTTTTAATTCCTTTTAAACAACTCATGTTTACATTTGTCATGCTCAAGCTAAATCAACACCACTTCCTTTTGTTGTTCAAATGTTAAGCCCTGAGTCTGAATAAGCGCACCAGAGGAAGCCGTGGAGACTGGAGAATCATCTTCCACGTTGACAGAAAACACCCCTTTCTCCCTCAACTCAGACTTAGCTACCCTAATGTTCTCTTTAAGGCATTTGTCACCTACCACGACCGAGAAGTGGTCTGCAATCTTCAGCAGCTGCTCCTTAGTACAACGCCTCTTCAGACGGAGCTGCAATAAATGCAACACAATCTACCATTACAACAAACTACTGGCATTTCAAACTACAGCAACAGACCCAGCAAGAAAGCAAGTGCAGCTTCCTCATGCGCACTAACCCTCACCCGATATGGAGTTTCCCCGCTATCTAGATCAACATAACTAACTAACTCATCCCTAGTCTTCATGCAGCTACTTGTTGTGGGTATTTATGCACTAATGACCGCTGGCTTGGAAGAGCAACTAGCACACTAGCAACCCTCCTAAAACCACAAACATACTCCCAAGCTAAAAGCTTCACCCACGTTTGCCACAACACTACCAAGGATCAGCTCAACAAGCTGCAATACATACAGACGTGCCCAAATTTGTTGGTACCCCTCCACAAAAAACGAAGAATGCACAATTTTCACTGAAATAACTTGAAACTGACAAAAGTAATTGGCATCCACCATTGTTTATTCCACATTTAATAGAAATCAGACTTTTCTTTTGATTGTTTATTCAACATAATATTGTAAATAATAAAACAAATGAAAATGGCATGGACAAAAATGATGGGACCGCTAACCTAATATTTTGTTGCACAACCTTTAGAGGCAATCACTGCAATCAAACGTTTTCTCTAGCTCTCAATGACACCTCTGCACCTGTTAACAGGTAGTTTGGCCCACTCTTCCTGAGCAAACTGCTCCAGCTGTCTCAGGTTTGATGGGTGCCTTCTCCAGACTGCAAGTTTCAGCTCTTTCCATAGATGTTCGATAGGATTCAGATCAGGACTCATAGAAGGCCACTTCAGAATAGTCCAACGTTTTGTTCTTATCCATTCTTGGGTGCTTTTAGCTGTGTGTTTTGGGTCATTATCCTGTTGGAGGACCCATGACCTGCGACTGAGACAGAGCTTTCTGACACTGGGCAGTACGTTTCGCTCCAGAATGTCTTGATAGTCTTGAGATTTCATTGTGCCCTGCACAGATTCAAGGCACCCTGTGCCAGGCGCAGCAAAGCAGCCCCAAAACATAACCGAGCCTCCTCCATGTTTCACTGTAGGTATGGTGTTCTTTTCTTTGAAAGCTTCATTTTTTCGTCTGTGAACATAGAGCTGATGTGACTTGCCAAAAAGCTCCAGTTTTGACTCATCTGTCCAAAGGACATTCTCCCAGAAGGATTGTGGCTTGCCAATATGCATTTTAGCAAATTCCAGTCTGGCTTTTGTATGTTTTTCTTTCAGAAGTGGAGTCCTCCTGGGTCTTCTTCCATGGAGCCCACTTTCGCTCAAAAAGCGACGGATGGTGCGATCAGAAACTGACGTACCTTCACCTTGGAGTTCAGCTTGTATCTCTTTGGCAGTTATCCTTGGTTCTTTTTCTACCATTCGCACTATCCTTCTGTTCAATCTGGGGTCGATTTTCCTCTTGCGGCCGCGCCCAGGGAGGTTGGCTACAGTTCCATGGACCTTAAACTTCTTAATAATATTTGCAACTGTTGTCACAGGAACATCAAGCTGCTTGGAGATGGTCTTGTAGCCTTTACCTTTACCATGCTTGTCTATTATTTTCTTTCTGATCTCCTCAGACAACTCTCTCCTTTGCTTTCTCTGGTCCATGTTCAGTGTGGTGCACACAATGATACCCAACAGCACAGTGACTACTTTTCTCCATTTAAATAGGCTGAATGACTGATTACAAGATTGGAGACATGTGTGATACTAATTAAAGAAACTAATTAGTTTGAAATATCACTATAATCCAATTATTTATTGTCTTTTCTAAGGGGTACCAACAAATGTGTCCAGGCCATTTTAGAATATCTTTGTAGAATAAGCAATAATTCATTTCTTTCCACAGCTTCTTTGCTTTATTCTATGACATACCAAAGGCATGCAAGTATACATGGTAAAATAGCTTTTAATTTCATCACTTCTCAGGAGGAATGAAGCATTATTTCAATGAGCTGTAAGGGTACCAACAAATTTGGGCACGTCTGTATGTACCAAGCACAGTAACAAGCTAAATGAGCTCACAGTTTGTTGTTGCCTTACCAAGATGAATGAGCCCACATTTTATCAAGCTACCACATTTCTACACGAACAACAGACTGAAATCATATTTTCGTATATATTTACTTACCAGGCTACAACAATACTATGGCCACACTGATCCCATATCTTATCAAATTGCCCAAATACTAAGACCGGCATGAGCCCCCATTTTGTTACAACTTGGTTCAAGGGCCATGACAAAAGAGGGAACGAGGCAGCGTAAATGATCAAAAAGTGATTTATTTAACAAAAGAGTGAACTAAAAATAACTATTTAAATGTTAAAGGTGTGTCTCTGTAATGTAAATAAATCCAAAGCAAGATGTGGCAGTCGGGGTGATCAGGCTATGGTTGACGTCTGGATTGCAGAGAACAGAGATGAGAATGTAGTTTGACCCGGTGAAGCTTTAACTGCACTGGCTAACAGGTCCCAGGTGCATCTGATCTGTTGACCTCAACAGAACAAAGATGGTTAACAACAGTGAGGCATCACTCCCACAGAGTGGCCTCACTGGATCACACAGGGGCTGTCACACCTGTCTCTTCTTGTAAAAACTTTTTATATTTGAATGACATGACTGCTAGCTTGCACATGCGCATGACATAAACAGCAGCTGGATTGTCTCTGTCTCTTTAATACGAGCAGAGTGAATGTGTAATGAAAAGAAAGCTTTAGCACAACTGAACTGTTCTTTCTTGTCTTATGCAAAAGTAAAAGTCTCAGATTGAAACAAGCTGGTCTGTGTTATATCTCCTTTTTGTATAGGTACAATCTACCTGGACCTCAAAGATCTTCAATTATAATACTGTTAAATAATACTGAACATTATAATTGTTGGTAGCACCCAGTGAAAATGTCCATCCAATAAAACCTAATGAGAGATGGTACAAGAGCGATGTGATCCAAACCTCTAATGGATCTTATTCAACTTTCCCAAAGCATTTGATTTAATTTAACCCTCCTGTTGTGTTCTGGGCAAAAGAATAAACAGATAAATAAAGTATATTTCGTCTAATTGAGCAAAGGCTTTATGTATTCCTAGACACTGGGCATTTCAATACATAAAATTAGTTGATTTTTAATGGTATTATTTAAACTTTACTCATCTCTGGCGTGAATTATTATTATTATTAATGTGAATTTACCTGTAGGGCAGCTTGCAGTAAATCCATCTGTCCACAAGGTGGTGCTGTTGTTAACGTTATCAGCCTATCCACAAAAATAGGAGAGGAAATCCATTCAGATCAAAGTGATACCAAAACTTTTTTGTTTTCGGAACTACCTACTACATACTACTGGCAACCGCAGTATGTACATAGTACATAGATCTGTAGCAGATTTGTTTTGTTTAGTATATTGGTGCATGAATAATAATGATGCTGTAACCACAACTGTAACATATAAAAAAGGAATGTATTTTTTAGAATTATGATAATAATAAATCAACAACAGTCCCCTTTCATACTACTTGTTGTTTATTTTCTATCACAATGCTTCTAACTTTCACAAGCCTGTACATCACAAGCCAGATGTGTCTTGATATAAGTTAAAACGTTACAACGTTGCAAAGAATATAATACAGACAGAACAACAGCGGTACGAACAGCGTGAGTCTTTACTCTCACTGTGTTTCTGGACTCATTTGCTGCGTTGGCTGCAGTGGTCTGTGAGACCAGTGGTCTCTGTGAGCTGATGCCGCACTTGTGGAGCTTTCCTAAAACTGCTTTGTTTTGTTTTCTGTTTGAATGAGTTTGTACTCCTGAGCTGAACTTGCCAAGTCCGAGCTTTAAAGTACAGAAGTCCGAACTTGGGACTTTCTGGGAACGAGTAAAGAAAAAACTCTATCAGAGTGAACTGCGTGAACGTCAGGAAAACATGTGTTCTCTCAAAGTCTGAGGTCAGCAGATAACATGTAGCCTAATGTTAATATGCAGCTGAGTATCTCTCTGTCTGTCTGTCCTGCTAACCGGCTCAGCAGCGCAGCTCTTGTCAGACTGTGACTGAACATTACTGAGTGAAACACAACTATATTTGTTAACACTGACAGGCCACTGTGTTTGTAAAGCTCGGAAAATATAACCACGTTGTGAGAATGTGTTCACATGCGTGTGCACGTAATTAAGCTCATGCATTTCAGCAAGGAACATCTGTGGGACCAGTCCAGACAGGATGTGATGGCACTCCTCATACATCATATTAAAACAAGACAGTGAAGTTAAGTTACAACTCTGGACTAATGCAATTAAATCAACTATGGGTCAGTACATACAACTACCAACTGCACCCACTGATTCAATGGAGTGGATCCCACCTTTCAGAGGGGATGAAAGTGAAGTTTAATCTGAATCATTTCTTAATCAAGTTTCTTAGTTATCTTCTGGATTTTTGAATCATTAGTCTTTGCAAATGTAATGAAATTTCACATTTTGCATAATTACAAGTGTTTGCATTGTGTCTTATATTCTATTCTCACATTTTTATATTTCTTACATTGTATTTTTATTCTCATATTCTTATATTTTTACGTAATCACCTTCTCTTCAAGTGCTGCCGAAGTTACATGAAATGTTTATATCCTCATTATGCTGTGTTAGCATAATATGCTAAAAGGGAGTAATGTAATGGGAATTTCATGAGAACCATCTTTAAAACACTGCCATGTAACTAATCTCACTAGGGGCCTCCAGCCTCTTGGGTATGGGGTCAATGGAAGGTAAATGTTTGTGATGCTTTAGCATATGTCCAGAGGGGTCAGGACTTTAAGTGGTTCACCACATGTACTTTGGACATGGGTTTCTTGAAACTGAATATATAAATGTTTTTCACCAGCCACCACTGCACATGAGACTGATGACACAACGACAGGTGAGTGTGCAAACATGCAAACTATCAAACATACTCATCAGATGTTTGTGTTTGGTCAGTTCAACATATCCGTGTCAGAGCTAAAACAGGAAGGCGGCAGACAGACGGTGTGTCTTCTAACAATAAATTATCCCAGCAAAACAGAAAAAAACACAGGTGTCACACAGAGTTTCATTATCTGAACAGACACTAAAGGCTGATATTTGAATTATACAGAAGAGTGAATTACATATGAACTGGAGACGAGTGAAAAAGGATAAAATGCTGAATTAAAATTGAATTATAAATTACTGATTTTACAGATCAATTTGTGCTGTTTCTGAGCCTTTTATGTATCACTTAAATAAATACTCACATGAGACAGTTGTTTTGGATCAGAGTTTAAAATGGAAATAATGATTACTTTAAGCTGGACATGGTGCCTGTAAATGTGTATTGTGTGTTTTGTCAGTGTGCGTATCTTTAGTTCCTGCTTTTGTGAGAGATTGAAAGATAAGTGACTTCATCCTCAGTTCCTGGTAAGATCCGTCATCAACTGTGTATAAGAGCTGGTGTTTCTCTGGTTCAGAACGACTGAAGCTACAGACGCTGAGAAGGAAGAAGAGAAGATCGTTCTGCAGCAGGTTTGCTCACAAACTGTCATTATATATTGACCTGACTGCCACTACAGGTGGTCTCTTCCCTAGAGAAGTATTACTAACATGTCCCTGTCTGCTGATATTTCAAATCTACACAGTTGATTTCTGTATTCATTCTCCTCTTTTGTATTACCGGTACCAGCTCAACTTGCCTCGACTTGAATCTACTTGACCTGGTTTTGGCCTGCTGTCCTCCGTTTTCCAATGCAGATAGGACCCAGAGATAGTAGGCTACCCAATAGCTGGTCATCATAGCAACGTCACACACAACCCCCATAACGTAATGTTCAATGTGACACACAATGTGTATTCAAGCACATTTTCACTTTCCATAAAACTCTCAATATTCAAAATCCACACACTTGATTTCTCACCTCAAAACTTCTCAGAAGTGGATTTAGTGATGAAATAAAGGCAAATATAAAACTTTCTGTTGCTGGCCTCTGTCTGGCGCACGCAATGATGATGCAGTGAATAGTGACGATTCTCTCTGACCAATCAGTAGTCTGCTGTGTTTTCAAGTCACATTTTAGTATCGCCTCAGCTCGCTTGGCACATTGACGGAGGTGATATGAAAAAAAGTACCTAGTAGCAGGTAGAAGTACAACTTTTCCACAGTGGAAAACCAAAAAAAGGCGAGTAGTCGAGGCGAGTCGAGCTGATACCATGCAGTGGAAAAGGGGCAAAAGAGGTTCAGGAGTTCAAAGCTTGTTTTTTTAAGTTAGGAAAAATTAGTCATTGTTTAATTTCACTGAAATTCATACAGTAATGACAGCAGCCCAATACAAACTCAGTCAAAGTAAACTCACTGATTCTTGAGAGTTGGGACAAAACACTTTTTAAAATTTAAAAAAAAAAAATACACTGTATATCAATTAGAGTTGTATGTTTCTGCAGAGAAAGGTCTTAGCTATTTAACCATGTAAAGGAACAGGTTCTAAATAAAAACATATTTTTAACAAATGAACATGTTTCCCTTCAGAGCTGGATTTGTATCAACTCCGTCAGACACACTAAAAAGTATACAATTTTAATTCTTCCAATCCAACAAGAATATAAACTTCTGAAGTATATTGTAGTAGTGTTTAGTTACACTGATATGTAAAAAAATACAATATATAAACTTAAGTTGTGATTTCACACGATTCTGAAAACTCAGATTTCTAAATATTTGCATTTTCAAACTTTGATTTTAATTTCAATATTGTAAAAACAAATTCCTTAAATAAACAAAACATAAGAAGATTTAGATCAGATGGTCCTTTATTTAAAAAAACAACATAAACTGAAGGACGAAAACATTTTTTCCCAAAAAATTAACAAAAACATACATCCAACGCTGTTGATGAAGATCTGACGGTGTTGACAAAAAAATATGTGCATTGTGATTATTGAACAGATGTGCTCTTTAAACTACTACTAAAACCACTCCTTGTTATTAGAGTATTGAACTTACTGTAAAGCAACTATAATAAACATATTGCACATACACCGTTTACAACTATTATAAATTACACCATTTCCAAATATCAAAAAAAAAAGCCAGAAACCAGGGGCCCTCCTCCCCTTCTGTTTTCATCTACCTCCCCTATACAACTTCTTATGCTCTCCTTTTTCTCATCCACCTCTTCTCCTCTTCCTTTCCTCCTTTGTAAGTAGCCACTTACTTTAAAGTGGTGTGCGTGTGTGTGTGTCTGTGTGGGTGGATGTGTTGGATGTGGGATTGCCCTGCACTGCCTACTTTATACTGGGTGTGGTCTTAAATGGACATTCCTTGACAACAATACTGCAACACATAATCTGTAGCTTAGAATCAGGTTCAGTTAGCTTAGTTAAAGGGTTAGTTCACTCAAAAATAAAAATTCTGTCAGTATTTACTCACCCTCATGTTGTTCCAAACCTCTATGTGTTTATTTGTTCTGCTGTACACAACAAATAAACACATAGAGGTTTGGAACAACATGAGGGTGAGTAAATACTGACAGAATTTTCATTTTTGAGTGAACTAACCCTTTAAGATTTAATTTTTGTCTAACCTGCACTTATGCCTTGAGCAGCAGGCGTCGGACATCCATACACTCTATGAAGTCCATCACATCAGGGGCTATGCTGAATTCTTCAGCTCTCTTCTGAGGATGTTGTGAAATAGAAGGGCTTTCTTGATTTTTGGATTCCTAATGTTGCTTCCTGATAGCATCTTCTTTGTTTCTGTGCCTGGGGAGTCAAGTGGTGTTTTATTTGTAGCGTTTCTTCTTCTATATATTTTCTTTCTCATTTTGTTTCATTGCTTTGTTACCTTCTTAAGCTTCTCTTTCAATTTTTTTATTTCTCTTGAATGTCTTTTTCTCGTTTTACTTCTCTCCCTTTCCTGTCTGAGAGACTGTCTGCTGTGTCTGGCACTGTATTCTTGAATATCATGATCTTGCGGACTATCTGGAGGGGTGTGTGCCTTCAGCACTGCATCTTCCTTGGATCTTTTCTCTCTGGACCTTTTCTGTGCCTCTCTCCAATACTTTCTCAAATTCCTCTTTGCCCTGTCTCCCATCTCGTCTATTTGTTTTACTTTTTGTCTTTAACTCTCTTCTTCCACCTTTGTCTTTCCTTCTCTTGCATAGCATGCTTGCTCTCTTGGTCACTGTTTAATTTTTCTCTTCTCTTTTGTTGGTACTCTCTATTTCTTCTCCTTTGCTCCTCAACTGACAATTTCTGTCTGGCCATGCTTCCCTACAATACAAATTTAAATAAAGGAAAATGTACATGAATAAGACTATAGAATCAGATTTTGATAATTCAGATCATGATAAATGTTTTTTTGGTCATATCTCCCCCCAGCCCTACATTGGCTTCTAATTTCTCTATCTCTGTCTCTACATATACATATACACAATATATATATATATATATATATATATATATATATATATATATATATATATATATTATTAATGTGCTGGCAAAGTTACACGTTACACAATAATAAGCAGACCACTGCCTCACCATTCTCTACAAGTCAGATGTGTATGGTTAAATAATGTAATGCATGCTATGTATGTGCATTTATGTCTAAATAAAACCCTGAAATAACAGTTTAACCCTTCACTATATTCACAAATAATATTATATTCACACATTAAGAGGTTATTGGTAGATTTGTCAACTCCATCAGCTTACAGGTCAACTCCGTCAGACATAGAACCTGACGGTGTTGACGTCTGACGGAGTTGACGTAAGGGCATGTATTTTCCCGCCAAAACATGTATTTTACACTGCAGCTAGGTAGTTTTTCCTCAGTTGCTAACTGTCCCAATAACCTCACTAAAATGCTTTAATTCAATCCACTATGGTTTAAAAAAAGTATCTTAAACGAAAGATGGTATTGACATTGTGCAGCTGTGACCAAAGGAATATTGACATTGTTTGTCTAAAATATAAAAAATGTCAAACTTACCAGAGCATGTGTGGTAGTGCTGCATTCACCACAGACAGGGAGATAAAAAGGGGTCCTCAAGGATATAGCTGACCATGCTATTTCCTGATTTAAAGAGCTTTATGAAAAAATCTGACGGAGTTGACAGAAGCTGAGGACGCAACTTTAATAGGCAGATTTTTATGGAAAATATTGTTTGATGTTCACTTCATGCATTGTTTTTTATATTTATACCCCTTATTTTTATTTGATATATATGTTTTCACAATTGTAGAGCTTTTTTCATTTTTTTTGGGATGGTTAATATTGTAACTTCATGCTGAGGACAAGTGCAATAACATGGACTATCTAACCACAGACCATATATTTAAACAACTTTTCCCCAAAAAGATAAAAAAGTTTATTCTGAAAATCAGATGGGTATATACAATTCCTTCAGATTTAACTTTGTAAGTATGCCATACATGCTGAATTTCTTAATTTTTGCTATAAATTAGACTTTTCTATGTGGGACATGTTTTGTCCCGACTCTCAGGAATCAGTGAACTATATTATCTTCTAATGGAAAACATTTGCTCATGTGCGATGAAAAAGAAAACAAACTTCGTACACTTCTGTAGAAGTGTGAGACAGCTGTGTTTGATCCAGGATGTTGATGGGGCAGGACTCTGTAATGATGTGGGCACAACAGTCTCCTATTTCCCGTCGCCTGGCCAACCTGAGTCCCACTTTGTCCAGACCGGACCTTTAGGAGCAGCCTTAAATCCACGCTGGGCTAGGAAAGATGAACGTTTCATTTCAGGCTCATCTGACCAAGCAGCACCAATACAAACACAGTCAAAGAAAACTCCTGAGAGAAAACATTTGCTCTGTGTAGTGCATAATGAGTAGTGCATAAATCTGCAGGGAAATAAAGAAATTAATGAAACATTGATTAAAGGGGCATTAGGCAGTTTTAAGATTGCAACCAGGCGTGTGCTCGTACGCGTGCTCGCTTGATTTCATTGAAAAACTACATACAGCCCCTTTAAGTAACAGTTCAAATGTAGTACTTTTATTTGTAGCATAGTATTTTTAAGTGAGGTAATAATATTTTTACTTAAGTAAAGGATGTGAATAAATTATCCAGCACTGCTAATGTTACTGTTTGTGCAATAGGCTGTTTATGGTTTTGTGGAAGAATGTCTCAACTTTTTGACATTGGCATTAAATAATTACTATTTGACAAAGCACTGGTATCCTGCAGTTTCTGTTAAATTGTATTGGGATGGTTTCTTGAAACTGACCACCACTGCACATGAGACTGATGACACGACAGGTGAGTGTGCAAACACATACACTATCAAACATACTCATCAGATGTTTGTGTTTGGTCAGTTCAACATATCCGTGTCAGAGCTAATACCGGATGGCGGCAGACAGATGGTGTGTCTTGTAACAATAAATTATCCCAGTTTGTTTTCTGTTTGAATGAGTTTGTACTCCTGAGCTGAACTTGCCAAGTCCGAGCTTTGGCAAACTCGGTAATGAGAAACAGCCCTGGTTACATCGGTAGGCCTATTGGTATGCAGCGCACCTGAGTGGAGCAGCATTGAAAAACAAATGTAAAACTGATAAAGCCGACTTGGCGCGAATCAACTTCGCCCAGCTGATGCGACAACGGCATAGGCCTACGCAGTGACAGAAATCAGGTCACTCTTACGCGGAGCCATCTCACTCTCATGTCAAAGGTGAACGTGAGTTACAACTATGATGAGACGATGAAGAGGGACTATCCTTCTGGGAACGAGTAAAGAAAAAACTCTATCAGAGTGAACTGCGTGAACGTCAGGAAAACATGTGTTCTCTCAAAGTCTGAGGTCAGCAGATAACATGTAGCCTAATGTTAATGTGCAGCTGAGTATCTCTCTGTCTGTCTGTCCTGCTAACCGGCTCAGCAGCGCAGCTCTTGTCTGTCTGTGTCTTGGTTACTTGTCAGACTGTGACTGAACATTACTGAGTGAAACACAACTATATTTGTTAACACTGACGGGCCACTGTGTTTGTAAAGCTCGGAAAATATAACCACGTTGTGAGAATGTGTTCACATGCGTGTGCACGTAATTAAGCTCATGCATTTCAGCAAGGAACATCTGTGGGACCAGTCCAGACAGGATGTGATGGCACTCCTCATACATCATATTAAAACAAGACAGTGAAGTTAAGTTACAACTCTGGACTAATGCAATTAAATCAACTATGGGTCAGTACATACAACTACCAACTGCACCCACTGATTCAATGGAGTGGATCCCACCTTTCAGAGGGGATGAAAGTGAAGTTTAATCTGAATCATTTCTTAATCAAGTTTCTTAGTTATCTTCTGGATTTTTGAATCATTAGTCTTTGCAAATGTAATGAAATTTCACATTTTGCATAATTACAAGTGTTTGCATTGTGTCTTATATTCTATTCTCACATTTTTATATTTCTTACATTGTATTTTTATTCTCATATTCTTATATTTTTACGTAATCACCTTCTCTTCAAGTGCTGCCGAAGTTACATGAAATGTTTATATCCTCATTATGCTGTGTTAGCATAATATGCTAAAAGGGAGTAATGTAATGGGAATTTCATGAGAACCATCTTTAAAACACTGCCATGTAACTAATCTCACTAGGGGCCTCCAGCCTCTTGGGTATGGGGTCAATGGAAGGTAAATGTTTGTGATGCTTTAGCATATGTCCAGAGGGGTCAGGACTTTAAGTGGTTCACCACATGTACCTTGGACATGGGTTTCTTGGAACTGACTTAATATATAAACGTTTTTCACCAGCCACCACTGCACATAAGACTGATGACACAATGACAGGTGAGTGTGCAAACATGCAAACTATCAAACATACTCATCAGATGTTTGTGTTTGGTCAGTTCAACATATCCGTGTCAGAGCTAAAACAGGAAGGCGGCAGACAGACGGTGTGTCTTCTAACAATAAATTATCCCAGCAAAACAGAAAAAAACACAGGTGTCACACAGAGTTTCATTATCTGAACAGACACTAAAGGCTGATATTTGAATTATACAGAAGAGTGAATTACATATGAACTGGAGACGAGTGAAAAAGGATAAAATGCTGAATTAAAATTGAATTATAAATTACTGATTTTACAGATCAATTTGTGCTGTTTCTGAGCCTTTTATGTATCACTTAAATAAATACTCACATGAGACAGTTGTTTTGGATCAGAGTTTAAAATGGAAATAATGATTACTTTTATTATTCAATTATTAATAATAGAATATAACTTGAAGCTAAATTCTCTTTGGGGCACCACTCTTAAGCAAGAGAAAATGTACAGGCAATTTCTTAATTCAGTCTCATTAAAAATACTAAACTATTAATTTGGAATTCTGGTCAGTAATTAAATTAACAACTATAATAATATTATCATTTATAGATAGTGTGTTGAAGGATTTGGATTTTTATGTGGAAGAGGTTGGCAATATATTCACCCTGATGCAATAAAAGAAAACCAGCATGTATGGGGTAGTGATGGTAGAGTGGATAAGACACATGCCTTTGGTGTGCGAGACCTGTGTTCAACACCCCACTGTGACACATCCACCAATGTGTCCCAGAGCAAGACACTTAACCCCTAGTTGCTCCAGAGGCGTGTGACCTCTGACATATCTGGCAATTCAATCAGCTAAATGAATGAATGAATGTAAATGTGTACACAAGCATTTATTTAACAAGATCAACAAAGCAAAACACACAAGATGAAACTAACTAAAATGCGCTAAACTAAGACTAGATGAAGACAACGAGATATGTGTATCTGAGAAGATCAAAGTTTGTGTCATTGTTCTGCCGTTTGCGTCTTGTATGCACAAGCACATTGACAGACAAAGGACAGACTGTGCAGCGGCAACTTTAGGTTTCCTCCTGCATATTTGTGGTAATTTAAGACCAAATAGAAATACTCTATATTGCTATAGTTAACACTATAAGTTTTAGGACACCCCTCCGAATTATTGAATCGGGTGTTCCAATAACTTCCTCGGTTACAGGTGTATAAAATTAAGCACCTAGGTATGCAGACTGCTTCTACAAACATTTGTGAAAGAATGGGTCGCTCTCAGGAGCTCTGTGAATTCAAGCGTGGTACCGTGACAGGTTGCCACCTGTGCAATAAGTCCATTCGTGAAATTTCCTCACTACTAAATATTCCACTGCCAACTGTTGGTGGTATTATAAGAAAGTGCAAGTGATTGGGAACAAGAGAAACAGCCAGTCAATAGCTACAGACCTCTACACATAGTGTGACCCTCGGATTAGCTCAAGAACAATGCGTCGAGAGCTTCATGGAATGGGTTTCCATGGCCGTGCAGCTGCATACAAGCCTTACATCACCAAGTGCAATGCAAAGTGCCAGATGCAGTGGCGTAAAGCACGACGCCACTGGATACTAGAGAAGTGGAGAAAAGTTCTCTGGAGTGACGAATCACACTTCTCTGTCTGGCAATCCGATGGACGAGTCTGGGTTTGGCGGTTGCCAGGAGAACGGTACTTGCCTGACTGCATTGTGCCAAGTGTAAAGTTTGGTGGAGAGGGGGGATTATGGTGTGGGGTTGTCTTTCAGGGGTTGGGCTTGGCCCCTTAGTTCCAGTGAAAGGAAGGAACTTCAGCGTACCAAGACATTTTGGACAATTTCGTGCTCCCAACTTTGTGGGACAGTTTGGGAATGGCCCCTTCCTGTTCCAACATGACTGTGCACCGGTGCACAAAGCAAGGTCCATAAAGACATGGATGAATGAGTTTGGTGCGGATAACTTGACTGGCCTGCACAGAGTCCTGACCCCAACCCGATAGAAAACCTTTGCGATGAATTAGAGCGGAGGCTGCAAGCCAGGCCTTCTTGTCAAACATCTGTTCTTCTAGAAGGATCGTCACAAATTCCCATGAACACAGTTGAAGCTGTTATAGCTGCAAAGGGCCAACTCCATTTTAAACCATAGAGATTAAGAATGGGATGTCATTTAGGGGACTTTCACACCTGAAAGTCCGCACCAAGGTCCTAACTAAAGTTCATGTTTTGATACCTTTTGATATATTCAGTTAGTTTTGGTTTGGTTTCACACTGCATTTATGTGATCGCACTAAAGGACTTTACCTGTTGTCATCCATGTGGGCTGCGTCTCCCTATACTTGACATAAATGAATGAGGGATGAACATTTAATATCGTTGCCACTGTATTGTTATCATGGCATTAGTACCTGCAGGACCAATTAGCCTATAGCCTACTCAAGGCTTGTTCAAATTCGCCAAATAAATTTATAATTGTGTCCTCATTTCAATGCATTTCTCTGTGCATTTGTTTGTTTCCGGTTCACACGGTAACCTTTTGAACTTACTGTAAATGGTCTGAAAGTCCGAACCATCCAAAAAATGCTTTCACATCAAAAATTAACTGAACCATGGTTCAGTTTGATCCGGACCGAGACTACCTCTTTTCGTCTGACCAAGTTTCGTATGTTTGGTCCGGACCGTGGTCCAGGGGAGGTTTCACGCCTGCAATTTTGGTTTGGATCAAACTGAAAAGTACGAAAGTCCGGACCAAACGAGGTAGGTGTAAAAAACCCCTAACCTTCATGTGCATGTAAAGGCAGGCGACCTGTTCTTAGCTGACAGGCGTGGCATCCAGTGTGATCTTCTGTTGCTGTAGCCCATCTGCTTCAAGGTTCGACGTGTTGTGCGTTCAAAGATGGCATTCTGCATGCCTTGGTTGTAACGAGTGCTTATTTGAGTTACCGTTGCCTTTCTGTCATCTGGAACCAGTCTGCCCATTCTCCTCTGACCTCAACAAGGCATTTTCGTCCACACTGCTGCCGCTCACTGGATATTTTCTATTTTTCGGACCATTCTCTGTAAACCCTAGAGACGGTTGTGCCTGAAAACCCCAGTAGATCAGCAGTTTCTGAAATGCTCAGACCAGCTCGTCTGGCACTAACAACCATTCCATGTTCAAAGTCACTTAAATCCCCTTACTTCCCCATTCTGATGCTCGGTTTGAACTTCAGCAAGTTGTCTTGAAAACATCTACATGCCTAAATTGATTGAGCTGCTGCCATGTGATTGGCTGACTAGCTATTTGTGTTAACACGTAATTGAACAGGTTTAACTAATAAAGTGGCCGGTGAGTGTATATTTATAGGTGACACTTTATTTGGCTAATGTCTGCCTACAGATTGTTTATAGTAGGCCTATTTGTAACATTTCAACAGCTTATTAGTTGAGATTCAACAATTCAGCTGATTCACAAATAAAACCATTTTCTGTCTCGTTAACAATTGAGTAGGACCGATATTAGTGCATTTATTATAATTCCATATAATAGTGTCCTATGTTGCTTACCACAAGTATAACAATAATTTCAGTTACAGCAGTTTCATTATGGTACGTTGTTCTCATTCATTAAATCCTTGTGAAAGAAAAATGGTCTACAGGGTGATTAGTCTCTAATTTGTTGATATGTTAAATGCTAACTTGTCAGTTATCATGACAATTTATACAGAACATGTTCAACATTTTGAAAGTTTGCTGTAGCACTACGTCAACCTTTTTTAATGTCTTGCCCCATCCAGGCTGTGATTGGTCGATTCACAAAAAGTGACATTGATGAGCAACTTTATGCACACGCTTGGATAAAATACCCAATCTTGTCAATGCTCCGCCTCCACCGGTGGAGAGGGCAGACAAAAGTTCTGGCAGCTTGTGAGAAGTGCTGGTACACAAGAAAAAGTCTCAGTACGCCAGTAAGAGTGAATGTGGTTACAAACATTATGCAAACAAAACGTTAAGCTGGACATGGTGCCTGTAAATGTGTATTGTGTGTTTTGTCAGTGTGCGTGTCTTTAGTTCCTGCTTTTGGGAGAGATGGAAAGATAAGTGACTTCATCCTCAGTTCCTGGTAAGATCCGTCATCAACTGTGTATAAGAGCTGGTGTTTCTCTGGTTCAGAACGACTGAAGCTACAGACGCTGAGAAGGAAGAAGAGAAGATCGTTCTGCAGCAGGTTTGCTCACAAACTGTCATTATATATTGACCTGACTGCCACTACAGGTGGTCTCTTCCCTAGAGAAGTATTACTAACATGTCCCTGTCTGTCTTTATTAAAGGTAATCATCATCTTCAACATCTGCATCATCTCCACCATGAAGACGCTGACTCTGTCTGCACTTCTTTGTGCCATGATGGCTCTGACCAGAGCTGCTGGTGAGTATTACTCCATATGTGAGTGAGTGTGAAAGACAGACAGCTTATGGTTATGTGTAATTAAATGTATTCATAAATACATAATGTAAACAGCAGACAACTTAAATCAGTAACTATGTCAAACTGTGCAGTTCTTCCAGACGCAGAGGCTGGAAACTGGACCGACTCGTTCACTCCAACAGGTCAGTCGGTACTTTATAAGAATTATATTAAAGTACAATTTGTCATGATGTTCTCCTGTAAACAAACAGAAATACTGCATTTATCTACTGCTACTGTAGACTCACTGTCCACTCTTTTGTATGACAGAAGAGAATCATGTTGTCAAGAGGTCCACATCATGTCCAAAAGATTGGACTCCTTTTGACGGTCGATGTTATCTCTTCGTTCAACAACCCATGATTTGGGCTACGGCTGAGGTAATGGGGATTATCTTTATTCAGTGAACCTTCCACACAATGTTTGTTCTGTTCACTACTTTCTACACTTCTTCCTCCTCTGTAGAAAAACTGTCACTCTTTGGGTGGAAACCTCGCATCTGTTCAAAACTCCAAGGAGTCCGGTGTGATTCAGGCGGTGATGACATTGAGCAACACTCAAAATCAAATAGTAGCTTGGCTTGGAGGGTCTGATGCACAACAGGTATATTATTTGTCATTTACATAATGTGCAAAAGTTATTTGATTAAATAATTATTGTCTTTTAAACGTTCAATATTCTCTTCTGTGCTCAAGGAGGGACATTGGTTCTGGAGTGACGGAACGCCTTTCCACTTTACTCAGTGGTGTGGTGGACAGCCTGATAACGCTGGTGGTCGTCAGAACTGTATTGGTTTTAATTTTAGAGGTAAATAATAAAACATTATTTTCAATGAGAGCTCAGTGTATAATTGTTGTAAACTGTACAGGATGAATATCAAAGAAAAGGCTGGTGAATTACAATTTTAATATTTTTTGCACTTGTAGTTACAAATACATGGTATTACATCCTAACCTACAAAATGTACACGATTGATTTTGAGATTTATTAGTAACCTATTAATGTAGTCATAGAAACTGTGGTGTTGTGATAACAACAATAAAGAGTAACTGTGAGTGATGATGTTCAAACGGACAATATATCCCAGGATGAATGATCTGTCTACATAATGATGTTCAACAGTTTCAGGTTTGCTGTCTGACTGCTGTGTTTTTGGTTCTTATAGACTCGAAATGCTGGGATGACCAGAATTGTGATTGGCAGTTCCCATCTATCTGTGTCAGAGAGGAATGATAAAAGCATGTGTTTGTGTATCTGCGAGGAAATTCGTCTCTCTCCAGCCACCAGTCTCATATTTGACCTGAATTCTCTTTATCTCGATTTACATCTTTATTTCTTCTCTATCGCTGTAACGCTACTTAAGGAACGAAGCGACAAGTGACATAAACAGCAGCTGGATTGTCTCTGTCTCTTTAATACGAGCAGACTGAATGTGTAATGAAAAGAAAGCTTTTAGCACAAATTTATTCTGCAGAGTGAACTGTTCTTTCTTCTCTTATGCAAAATTAAAAGCCTCAAGCATTGAAACAAGCTGGTCAGTGTTATATCTCTTGTTTGTGTGAGTTTAATTGGCCTAGAACTTTAGCTTTAATACTGTTAAATAATACTGAACATTATAATTGTTGGTAGCACCCAGTGAAAATGTCCAGATGGTACAAAAGGTGACGTGATCCAAACTTTGAATGGATTTTCATATTCAAAGTTTCTGAAAGTGTCCGACAGCATTTGGTTTATTTTAACTCTCCTGTTGTGTTCTGGGCAAAATAAATAAATAAATATAGCTGCAAGCGGCAATGATTGGGATCCAAACAAGTTGTGAAAAATGCAACATTTGATATTTTCAGTGGAGAAGAAGAGATGCAGATGACTTGAGAGATCAAAGTGATGAAAGAATGTGGACTTTGCATTTTCCTAGTTATCTCAAACACCATCACCATGAGATCAGAGAGCCTCATTATATGTACCTGATTACTGGGTGAAATGTTCAGCCCACCTGCAACATTTTGTGTTCCCAAGTCTTGAAGTTTAAGCTGCACAAGAAAGTGTCATGGGATCCAAATAAAATAAAGAATTTGACTCACTATGTTGTAAACACCCCCATTGTCAGCAAGTCTGACTTGTTCACCTGAGGATTTGAACCCTGGAACTTCAGATCTGCAGAGCAGGTGACTTACTGACTGACTGACTGGTGAGAGGCTGTTTCCACACACCTTCTCACAATTTGAGGTCATGACATACATAGATTGTTTTGTCAGTTTAAAAATAATATGTTTCCAATAGTCAAAATGTTGGTGAGAAGATTCGGGAAAAAAATCACACATCATTCTGCTGGTTTTGGGTGTGTTGTCAATTATTTTGATGGCATTTGATCCAAAACTGTGCAAAAAAGAAAATGTTGTGCATACTGTACAAGTTTCAGCAAGATACTCAATACCACTGCAGACTCACCGTTTGAGTGATTTAAAAACCCTTGATATCGGCCATCTAGAGGACGTCTGTGTTGATATTTGAAAAATAGAGAGACTGACTTCTGAATTGACCATAGGTTGCAGTGAGGCAAACATTTGTCAGTGGATTTGTGGAAAATATGTCAGCTCTCTAGGACGTTTTTAAAATGATACATTATTAACAATTATTGTCATAAGCAATGCAGAATTTCAGAAATCATTACAAAATTTTATGCATCAACTGAGTAGTGACCCTAGATCGTATACGAGCCGAATTTTGTACAAATCCATGCAGCAAATAACGAGGTATAAACCTTTTGCATGTGTAGTGCCCCCGAGTGAAAGAATATCCCAGCAAAGCTCGTACCAAGTATCCAAACAGACGCATCAAGTGTGGTTACAATAGCTTAAGCCAATTTTGATTTACGGGCATTTATGTAAAATTGTACATAAGGACACAAAAGTAAAAATTTATGAACAAAAAACAAATTGACATATCAAAATTCGATGCTGCAGGGACAATTTTCACGTCACTTTTCTGTGTCTGCTATGTGGCACTAGAGAGTATCCGGTAGCTATTTGTTATTTCGTACGTCAAGTGTGGAACACGTTGTGAAAATTTTATTTAAATCAACCAGCAGATGGAAAACTACCCCATACACACCACGCTTTTGACCAGAAACAGACATCAAATTATAGTATATAATATTTTTTAGATTGTTTCAAAACAGTATCCTGGACAGATTCCATTCTGGTTATGTTTTCCTCTGGTCTTAACTACAGTCAAAATAATATGTTATTGTACCTCTTTTGCTGAAAAATGAGTGAAATTATTTCAGATAAATGAGGTCTGAACACAATCCCCAAGTCTTGACCCCTTGCCCCAGGTTCTTTGTATGTGTATGAGTGAGATTTCTTCCCCCTTTTGTGTGACTGCAGGATGCTTGCTGTGTTTTGGTTTTTGTGTTGTCTGTCTGTGTTCTCCCCCTTTCCTTGCACAGTCAGCGAAAGGAAGGCGTGGAACACTGTTTATAGGATAAAAGGAACAAACACAATAGGATGGTTAATTAAATAAATTGAATAATCTGTAGTTGCAGTAAATTTTGTGCTGTGCAAACTATTCAAGGATCACCACCACTGTGGTGAAAATAAGTTTTAGGTTATTTAAAATTAAGGTATTAGATAAGAGATACTTATCATAAGGAGTTAGTCTTTTATTGAAAATGTGTTTAGCCTAAAAGTATATTTTGATCATTTTTAAAGATATTTGTCTCAGTTTATGTACATGTGTATATACAGAATATTCAGCAGTATATTTTGAAAACTTCAGGCAAATGCATCTTGGCTGCAGAAAATGTGCAATAGAATGTAGGAGTTCCCAAATGTCTGATCATGGCAAACAGATCCCTTGTTGTTTTCTCCCTGTAGGCAGGTGTTCTTCTCAGTGCATGAACCTGACTGCATCTTTATTTCTCACCAGTCTCTCTACCTCGAGTTTTTCTTGCAACATTTATTTTGCGTTGATCTCTGGTGAAAAGTTTTCATTTACGTAACTGAATTGTCATGTTAGAAGTGGCCAAGTGTATTTCAGTCACAAACTGAGCGAAGAACATGTACATCAACACCAAAAAGCCTTATTTTGAAATAACTACTTGGTTAATTTATGAGGTCTCTGTTCATCCAGTGTATTAATTCCGGTGGGGAACTGGCAAGGGAAAGCTAAAGATTCAAGTCTTCAAGCCGAGTAGTCTTGAAGAAACTGACTGGACAGTTTCTCTCTGCTGGTGCCACAGAATAGATCCCTTCACTAAAACATAATATGTCCTCTGAAACATCACGTGGCTGAAGGCATGAGTCAAGAGCAATGTCACCTTCCTGTTCTGGCTCATCTCTCTGTTCCTGTGGTTGACTTTCATCACAAACCAGCATGTCATGTTTTCTGCCTCACACAGTGCATCACTCTCACACCTGTCTATTTCCATCAAATCATCGGCATTATAATCATCATCCTCCAAGTTGCCATCGTGGTCGTGGTCTTGTTGGATCATATAATTCAGTCTCATCTCTTATAGTGACATCCTCGTACTGTGGGTGAATGCGTTTGCCTGCACTAGTGTAGACCACACCATCACAGTCTGAAACAGCTGATGGCCTCTGCAATGCAATCGTCTCTTCGGTTTTACTCTCATCACCTGAGACTCACTTCTCAGTCGGGGCAGAGCGCTGACTGTTTCCAGTACCTCAGACAGGGCACATATAACATTACCATGTATCGCTCTCTGTCGGCCTTTAGGAAGAGGAATGATTTTGGCAAATGTTATGTACTTGGTGATGCGATGTCTCTCCAGCATGTTGAGATCAGACAGCACAGGTGTAAAATGTCAACAAGCTCCGAGTTGTTAGTTACAGTGAGGCTTGGCATTAATCCATTTTTAAGATGGCTGTGACATGTTGTACAAATACATTCCCTCCTTCTCTCATTGGGGACCTTGCACTATTCATTTAAACACCGAGTGATAAAAGATTGCTGCCTCTGTCTGAATTCCGCATTTTCCTTGCAGCATTTTGTAATATATTCCATTTGCCTCCTTCTGAATTCAGGGTTGTTTTGATAGTGGTTGGTAACTGACTCTCGTTTTCTTTGTCTGAGTTTCCTCATCAGAAACATACTTTCTCCTTTCTTTTCTTTTTAGATTCTCCTTTATCTGTGATGCCTTTTCAGATACCAGTAGTCTCCTCTTGGATTTTTTCCCCTCGCTTTGTCAGTTTACATTCAGTTCAAGTCTTTTAAGACATTATCACAGGCAACAGTATTTACTAATGGAGCAGATAAGCTTGACTTGTCTGATGCGGAAGATTTCAAACTGCATTTACTTGGTAGTTCTAATTCAGTTTGGGTATTAAGGAATATGAAATCAACCTCTTGTTGTCTCACAGACGATACAGAAGTGATGTTAGTGGACACTCCCTGTAGTTTGTAATCACAGACAAGATTGGCATCGCTTGCCATTGGAGCTGTTATGTTCACTTTGAGGAGCATCATGTGATGTGACAGAATTCAGTCTCTATGGTTCTGGTTCAGTTTCCATATCAGTCCATCGTTTGTGTAAAATGTCGCAGGTCCTAATGTACCAATAAGTCTGAATTTACCCTGCTTTTTAACTTTTAAGTAGGCCTACATTTTGACAGAAGTAGCCCACTTTTGCTTGCATACAATACCAATATAGTAAGTGTCAAACATCACAGAAACTACAGCAAATACAGAATGTATCAAGAGTGTAAATGTATGTATTTTTGCCCAAGAAATGATCAATAAATTGAAAAACTAGTAGCCTATTGGCAAATTTATTTTAAACATCTTAATAACAACTCAACTCACTAAAACATAAAACATTCTTGAATTATAACATTTTCTAGAAAAAAAATGTGTTAAACTGATTGTAACAAACATTTAGTTTCATTTAGGCCTAATGGTCAGAGAGAGAGACAGACAGAGAGAGGCATGGACTCGTTGCTCTGCCTCCTCTCCCTCAAAGGCCTCAGCTTCAACAAACTTTCCCCCTGACAGTTTGATTTTAAATGGAATGGAAATTTTTAAAATTTCTTCTGTAGAGGAAGCCAAAAGGCCTCCTCAGTCTCATATGTGGCGTCTCCCTCAACCAACAATTTCAACATTCGTGGCCTAAGCCCATCTTCGTTGGCTCCAGAGGCCGCAACGATGCTGGTTGTGTTTGCCTCCTGTAAGGAAGAAATTAAAATGAGTTCAAACAGAAAGGTCCCCAGTATCTTTAAAGCCACACATGAGTTGACATATCCATGTTTTACATTCATCATCTGGTAGACTCAAAGCTATGTCTGGGGTTTGAGATGAGACTCTGAGATATTTGCATAGGCCTATTACGTGTTAGATATTTTTGTGTGTATTTCGCATGTTAAAATTGGCAATTAAATCCTGTATGTTGACAAATGGGTCAGATGTAGTTCTCTTCCCCTTTCGAAGGAGAACATTGCTGCCTCCCTCCAAAGGCTTACACACACCTGTGTTTTGTCCTTAAAACATAAATATAATTTTTTTATGTGCTCATAGACCATATTTTCTTCAGACTCACACATTCAATCATTATAACATAGTCATCATCAGGCCAACATAGAGCACTGTAAATCAAATTAACACTCTAAGCCCCATCACATAAGTCATCCCTGTAAGAAGCCTATTGTATTTCAATTTGTTTTTACATCTGCGATTCTCAATAACTGGTGTGTGTGATCTGAAATCATCTCTCGCTCTCGCTCTCTGTGGTTCTGAATCGCTCAACGCACTGTAATTTAAAGCGTACCTGCTCCAGGGTGAGGGGAACAGCGTCTTTGCCTACCTGGACCTTTGTTATTTTGGACACTGGGACAACAAGAATATTGGCGTTAATTACACATAGCACACACACAAGAGAACGATGTGAGCATTTTGTTTTTGAAATGATTTTACTGACCTCCACCACGACTCCCTGGCGTTGCACAGGTAGGTCTGCAGGGAGGCTGGACTGAGGAGCTTTTGTCCCTCACTCCTCAGCGCTGCGGACACCTCCAGTGGGACGGACTTGAAGAACATTTTATCTTTTGTTGTAGGTATTTCATAAGGAGGGGACTGGCCCCTGAGGGAATACCCTCTCATCACATAGGCTTGGCCCACGTTTACTTTTGAGGCCTATGACTCTGGCCTGCCATGATGAAACTACAATCTTCCGAAGATAGACTACAAAAAGCTCTTCTTTGACACTGTGCCCCGTGTTGTTTTAATGCAGGTCATCTAAAGGTGGACAAGACGGTGGAAAATATCACTTCATAACCAAGATAGCAAAAATAGGGTACCAGTCACCAAATAATGGAAAGGGTTTTTACATGGAGAATGTTCCCACTGAACCTCCTGACCACAGATATTTATCAACATGAATCCCAATTATTATATTGTATACATTGACTATCACTTTTCTAACATTAACATAGCTGTCCTAATTAGCTGGGCTACTTGCTAATAACTTTTTTGAAGGTGTGTCCGACAGTGACAGCGTTGTGCTGGACAGATTTGTGCAGCGGAGTTCATGATAACCATTCAATTCACACATGGCTGTTGTCAATGTGTTTGTGTGAGAGAGAAAGAAAGAGAGAGAGAGAGAGAGAGAGAGAGAGAGAGAGAGAGAGAGAGAGAGCTGGAATTCAAACCGTAATGGCAGCTGCCCTATACAAACACAGTCAAAGAAAACTACATTTCCTAAGAGAAAATATTTGCTCAGTGCTTTAAAAATAAAGGTGTGAGACAAAACACTACACCAGCGTTGAGGGTTTCATTTACATGTTAAGAAATAAAAATACCGTTTGGACTGTCATGATGGTGTTTGCTGACTAATGTGTAGCAAAGATAATTGGGGCCCACAGAATTGCAGACGAGTCAAGGCAGGGCTGGCCCTGACATTGTTGGACCCCTACGAGAGATTTTAAATTGATGCCCCCCCTTGCCAAACCCAAAAAAGTCCACCTCAGGGGTTGGGATCATTACTCTAGTATCCACAGGAAGTGTTTTAAACATTCAGCAGCCAAACTCACAATTTTAGCATGAATAGACGAACAGCCAAGTCAGTAATCAGGTCAATTGTGAAAAAGTGTGATCAGCATACTTGTCAACATCAACATCATAGCCTAAATTGGGAGATCAGACCTACATGTGTTACTCCATAAATTGTGTGTCAATTCAGAGACTTTTTTTTGCTTTATGGGGTAGATGTCTTGAAATGCAAGAACACTGGTTTAGTTACAATGGTGGAGGGGGCAGAAATGAGGAGAAGGGTCTGAGGTCCTCCTCCAGAAAATTTTAATCATTGAAGACTTAATTTCCTGCATTCTGGTGAAAATTTCTGCACCAATTTCTGCCTTTCTGCCTCAATTTATGGTGGAAAAGTCCTAATTTCTGTAAATGGAAACACAAAATTCAGGCAACAGGTGACAATTAAAACATACAAAAAATTAATGGAATATAATGCAGTAAGATTTTCAAGCATTCTGTTAATAGCCTATTTTCCTCCTGTAGATCAGCTTTTCTAATTTAATAAAATCCCTGCAGAGTCAGTACACATGCAGGCATGCATCCAGTAAAGTGCAGCTCACAGCAAACAGAGCAAGGATGCGTCTCAGGTGCAGCGTTTTTATACCCCGCCCCTGCAGTTGCACACAGCTCACATTTGACTATCAAATTGGGGAAAGTCAGCCACAGTCCTCTCAAATGTATTTATTGACATGCGGTTAGCCGCCTGAATATTTACATTTAATAATTTATTATTGTATTTACCCAATAGATGTAATGCAAAGTGTAAAGGCATCTCTTGAAACGTCTGTGATGTCTGTCTTGGCCAGCCACGCGGCTCTACCAGTTTCCTCGATAAATTTCAATACATCGTTGACAGAAGCACATCACAGGGAGAAGGGTGTCGAAGAATGACTATTTATTAATCTGAGTTTCGTCTGCCCTTGAGTATGGATAAATAAAAAAATGTGCTATTTCCCAGAATATTACTTCCCATTAAGTTACATAGGTTGTGCTGAGCTGTCAGCTGATGTACAACTGAGATGGCTGCTATCAGCTGATATGTTTGAATGAGCTGAGCTTGACTTTGTTGCCTTGCCTGCCCATTTTCATCAAAGACTAATATTGTGGCATTGTTGTTATATTTGGCGGTATGGCTCTGTTCTGCGAGCACACCTCCCTGCCCTTCCAAATGCCTACATGGAAAAGCCATAAGATAAGGAGAGCACCTCCCTGCCCATCCATGCGCATACATAGAAAGTCTGAGGCAGAGAGCAGCAGTAAAGAACCCCCCAAACACTACACTGTCCTTCCACGTGCTTATGTGGAAAGCTATAAGGTAGGGAGAGCTTTTTTTTTTTGCTTAAGTTACTTTTTTTGGACAATGCAGAGGTTTCTTTTGCTGTTTTGCCCGGTATGCCAGATTACCAGTCCAGCCCTGCATAAAATGTCTATGTTTTCGATTTGGCAAATTATCTGTCAAACAAACTAAAATTGACTGCGCCATATGGCTTCGTTCTCTTATCAAATCGTAAGGCTGCAATTTAATTAAATAAGTATAAATAAGATATTAAATCAATATAAATAAGTAATTTTATTAGGTTAAATTTTAAATGAACTACTTTTACTTGAGTAGATTTTTTGTATTGGTAATTTTACTTCTATTTAAGTAAAAGTTCATCAATGTCATCGTACTTTTACTTAAGTAGAATATTTTTGACTGTCTGTCGGCTAATATTTTTAAATACAAAGGATTAAATGACATGTGAACTGGTGAAGAGTGATTAAAGATGATATACTTAAACAAAATGTAACTGTCAGTGATTGGATCAACTCAAAGAAAAAAATATTCAGAGAGAATCACGTCTCTAAAACACCTTCACCTTACATTTTATAATGCAGGAACATTTTTAGGATACCTTTTTTAGATCTTGGTCGTTAATAATTATATCTTTTAACTGTATTGAGGATTTTAGTCATCAGACGTCTGGATCAGACAAATAAGCAGAGCAAACGTTAGTGATAGCTCACTTCGCAGCATCCTGTGTCCGCTGAACAGTGTTGGTGTCTCTCACTGAACACAGGCTTTCCATTAAAACAATATAATAATAAAAGTGATAGATGCTCAGCAAAAGCGCTCACTACATAAATATTAGTGAATAAAAACAATGCCACAAACACAATGTTACAAACATTATACAAACAAAACTTTAAGCTGGACATGGTTAACTTTGTGCCTGCATGTGAATTTTGTTTGTGTGTTTTTTCAGCGTGCGTGTCTTTAGTTCCTGGTTTTGTGAGAGATGGCAAGATAAGTGACTTCATCCTCAGTTCCTGGAAAGATCCGTCTATAACTGTATATAAGAGCTGGTGTTTCTCTGGTTCAGGACGACTGAAGCTACAGACACTGAGAAGGAAGAAGAGAAGATCGTTCTGCAGCAGGTTTGCTCACAAACTGTCATTATATATTGACCTGACTGCCGCTACAGGTGGTCTCTTCCCTAGAGAAGTATTACTAACATGTCCCTGTCTGTCTTTATTAAAGGTAATCATCATCTTCAACATCTGCATCATCTCCACCATGAAGACGCTGACTCTGTCTGCACTTCTTTGTGCCATGATGGCTCTGACCAGAGCTGCTGGTGAGTATTACTCCATATGTGAGTGAGTGTGAACGAGAGACAGCTTATGTTCATGTGTCTATACACAGCAACAAGGGTAGATGAAGACATGAACTCACTAGTGGGTCAAAATGTCCTTCCAGCTCTTCCAGACGCAGAGGCTGGACCTGGGTCAGAGGGATCTGCTGTCCAAGGTGAGTGCATATTTCTTTAGATTTGTAATGGTGCTCTCTTGTTATCAAATACATAAGACATCAGTATTACTGCATGTAAAGAGAAAGAAATTCAATAATAATAATTGATCAAACAGAACTACTTCATCTACTACTGTAGACTCATTATCCACTCTTGTCTGTTTGACTTCAGCAGAGAGTCGTGTTGTCAAGAGGTCCCCATGTTGTCCTGAGGGTTGGACTGCTTTCAACAGTCGCTGTTTCCTCTACGTTGCAAAAGCCATGAGTTGGGCTGTGGCTGAGGTGATCAGGATTATCAGTGAAGCTTCTACATTATGTTTATTCTGTTCACTACTCTCACACTTCTTTCTCCACTGTAGACAAACTGTCAGTTCCTGGGTGGAAACCTTGCATCTGTTCACAACATCCAGGAGTACCAAGAGATTCAGAGGACGATAGTGAAAGACTCTCATAATCAAGGAGAAACATGGATCGGAGGGTCTGATGCAGAACAGGTACATTATCATCATTATATAATGTGCAACAGTTATTTAATTAAAGAATTATTGTCTTATCTTTTTTATTCATACAGTATTCTCTTCTGTATTGAAGGAGGGATTTTGGTTCTGGAGTGATGGTACACCTTTCAGCTTTACTCAGTGGTGTCCTGGACAACCTGATAACTTTCAAGGTCATCAGAACTGTCTGCTAATGAATTTTTCAGGTAAATTTTCACAAACTGTGGTGTTGTGATTATTGTTATAAATATTGTTTGACTTTGTTCAAGATGAGAAATACAGTTTTGAGTGTGAGTGTTTCATGAATTCCTTGATAATCAAGCAAGCAGACTCATAGTACCATTTGTTCTAATATAATCCATTCGCAAATTGCAATATTGTCCACAATAATCGCTTTATGACTTTTCACATAATCCTGCAGCCCTAGTAGAGAGGAAACTAGATGCTGCAGAAGCGGTTTGGTGGCTTCTGTACAGAGCAGCGGGCTGTCATCACTCAGTTTAAAGAGCTCCCACACAGCTGAGGGCTTTATTTTGTTTTCCCTTCGATGTGAACAGGAGCGTTACGTTCACTGCTGTGAGCGGAGGTCAGGTGTGCAACGAAAACCTGAATATTCAAATCCCAAAATTTAAAATCTAATCTATCTATAAAGTATCAAAAGTAATGTAATAATCTAAAATGGCCCTATAGACAGTATTATTATGGATATATATCAGCTATATCATAGGCTGATATATTTTATTATTGGATTATAATTGTTGATGCATTTATGTACAAGCAAAGAATTTGCATCAATAATTTTTAATCGAGTTACTCGAATTTATCAAATTGTTTCAGCCCTATATTGACGGTGTCCAATGTATGTAAATTTTCACAAACTGTGGTGTTGTGATGACAACAGTCAGGAGTTTCTGTCTGTAACTGTGAGTGATGATGTTCAAACGGACAATATATCCCAGGATGAATGAACTGCTGTGTTTTTGGTTGTTACAGATCTGAAAGGCTGGGATGACCGTGGTTGTGAAGCTCAGTTCCCATCTGTCTGTGTCAGAAATGTCTGATAAAAGCACAAACACTGATTTGTGCTTTTGATTTCTGTTTGTCTCTCTGTGAGGAAACTCGTCTCTCTTCAGCCACCAGTCTCATATTTGACCGGAAGGCTCTATATCTCATTTCACATCTTTATTTCTTCTCTATCACTGTAACGCTACTTAAGGAGCGAAGCCACATGTGACATAAACAGCAGCTGGATTGTCTCTGTCTCTATACGAGCAGACTGAATATGTAATGAAAAGAAAGCTTTTAGCACAACTTTATTCTGCAGACTGAACTGTTCTTTCTTCTCTTATGCAAAATTAAAAGTCTCAAGCATTGAAACAAGCTGGTCTGTGTTATATCTCTTGTTTGTGTGAGTTTAATTTGCCTGGACCTCAAAGAACTTTAGCTTTAATACTGTTAAATAATACTGAACATTATAATTGTTGGGAGCACCTAGTGAAAATGTCCATTCAATAAAACCTAATGAGATGATACAGGTGCGATGTGATCCAAACCTCAAATGGATTTTTCTATTCAAAGTTTTCGAGTGTCCAACAGCATTTGGTTTAGTTTAACCCTCCTGTTGTGTTCTGGGCAATATAAATAAATGACTGAGGTATGTTTCATCTAATTGAGCAAAGGCTTTATGTATTGATTTTTAATGGTTTTATTAAAACTTTGCCCCTCCCTGGCGTTCCAAGGAAAATTGACCGGCCTTGAGAAATTAATGTGAGAGACTATATTATATTCAACATATAGAAAACTTCCCCGTACACCCCACACCACACCCATCTAACTATGTTTTTAAAATAAATGTTCATTTGAAAATAAGTTGTCACGAATTTTCTTTCAGAAGAAAATCATTCAGTTTAGGACCAGAAACAGTGGGACAATGGGACTTTAAAAAAATATGATTTCAAAACAGTGTCCTGGTTCAATAGATCCCAGTCTTTGACGTGCCCCTAAAACAGATAAGCCTACGTACAATGACAAAAATGATTTATGAGCACCAGCTGGTTCAAAACATAGTCAGGCATAAAGTCTAAGTTTTAAAGCGCGCTCTTTGACAGAGAAAGAGAGACGTCTGCAGCAGCTGAAGCAGTAAGACAGAAGAAAACAGGGAGAAGATAAGGAAGGTTTGGGTTTGGCTTGCTGGCCATTTAACATTAGCTGTATGCGTGCATTTAGTTGCTTTCAACCTTTCACAGAGCCGACACGCCTGTCAGTCACTTTTCGTCAACAGACCAATCACATTAAAAAAAGTTTGACCTGCTACAGCAAGTCATTAAAAGTTGAACAATATGATTATTGACAAGTTAGTACTTAGCATTAACACATTAGAGACCAATGTAGAGCCTTTTTCTTGCACAAGGATTTAATTAATAAAAACAACCCACAGAAATGAAACAGTTGTAACTGGATTTAATGTTCGACTAGAGGTAAAAATAGTAGGCAATACTATCATATTACTGTTATACTAAGAGTATACTATTAACTAAACATTATACTCTTTTTTTTAATACACTCATGTACAGTTCCTCCTCCAGGTTGTGGATAGAGACTCTGCATTAGACAGATGTGCAATGAGCCGTCTGCCAATATTTGCTCCTTCTAGCCGCCTCCTCTGTAGAGCAACACGCTCCCCTTGTTCTGTTTTACATCTGTTTCACTTGTTATTGTTATAAATATTGTTTGACTTTGTTCAAGATGAGAAATACAGTTTTGAGTGTGAGTGTTTCATGAATTCCTTGATAATCAAGCAAGCAGACTCATAGTACCATTTGTTCTAATATAATCCATTCGCAAATTGCAATATTGTCCACAATAATCGCTTTATGACTTTTCACATAATCCTGCAGCCCTAGTAGAGAGGAAAACTAGATGCTGCAGAAGCGGTTTGGTGGCTTCTGTACAGAGCAGCGGGCTGTCATCACTCAGTTTAAAGAGCTCCCACACAGCTGAGGGCTTTATTTTGTTTTCCCTTCGATGTGAACAGGAGCGTTACGTTCACTGCTGTGAGCGGAGGTCAGGTGTGCAACTAAAACCTGAATATTCAAATCCCAAAATTTAAAATCTAATCTATCTATAAAGTATCAAAAGTAATGTAATAATCTAAAATGGCCCTATAGACAGTATTATTATGGATATATATCAGCTATATCATAGGCTGATATATTTTATTATTGGATTATAATTGTTGATGCATTTATGTACAAGCAAAGAATTTGCATCAATAATTTTTAATCGAGTTACTCGAATTTATCAAATTGTTTCAGCCCTATATTGACGGTGTCCAATGTATGTGGAGGATGAAAAACGTCTCCTATTTATTCAGCTAAATAAACTATTTAGGACAGTGAAGGTATTTTCTTTGTTGATATGTTTTGTATCCAAAATATAATGTTATAGTTGTCAAATTCGCCTAGTTGAGTATAAAGTGCAATATTTAACATTGAATTGTGGAGGAACAGAAGTGTAAAGTCCCAGAAAATGGAAAAACAAAATACACACAACTAAAAATGATACTGAAGTGGCCTACTTTAGTAAGAGTTATAGCCAGTAAAACTCCAGCAGCGTGGAGTCAGAGCCATCATATAGATGCTGACACAGTCAGCATCTATATGTTGGACATTAAAGAAACCTTTAATAAAGAGAGACAGATGTGTTACTCACACTTATTTAGCGAACAGGCTACTTGTACTGATACTGTCAGTACTTTAAGGGGAACAAAGATGATGATATCAAAGTTCATAGCTAGTTTTATGTTACGAAAAATGACTCATTGTTAAATTTCTCTGGAATTTATCCAGCGATGGTTTCACCCAACAATGCCCTGTTTCAGTCTCACATGTTGAACAAGGCTCATCTGACAGCAAACATGAATCTGATATATATTTCTTAACAATGATTAATAACTACTCCAGATCTTGAGAAGTCCAGGTCACAAAGAATTACAGTTTGACTGCGTCCCACAGACTGTTTATTAAAGTTTGTATCTCTCTGTCAATCAATATATTAATATAGCCTATAGAAATCTATTTACTCATGATCCATCAGGGAAGCTACCGTCTTGTTAAGAGGAGCTCCCCGTAGTTTGCACAGTCTCTGTGTTGGTGAATTATTAAAAAACTAAACACCTCTTAATTTCAGGTTAAAGTGCGTTGTAACGCGCTTTACTGAGATTATAATGGGTATAATATTACTGATTTTTATTTGCATTATATTACTGCGTTACAGCAAAAACTAACACATTACTGTAATTGTGTTACTTTTGTAACACGTTACTCCCAACACTGATCACAACCCAATTGGAATTTGTTCTTTTTAAATACATTTATTACAGGTCATTTAATCAATTGCAGGCAGGTCAAACACGCTCACTCAATAGTTTGAGTTCTGCTTAAAAATGATCTTGCATGTTTCTTTAGTGAGCACATTTCACAGCTTCATGGTTACAAACATTATGGAAACAAACCTTTCAGCTGGACTTAGTGAACATGTTGCCTGTAAATGTGTATTTGAGTTGTGTGTTTTGTCTTTAGTTCCTTGGTTTTGTGAGGTGGCAAGATAAGTAACTTCATCCTCAGTTCCTGGTAAGATCCGTCTGCAACTGTATATAAGAGCTGATGTTTCTCTGGTTCAGAACGACTGAAGCTACAGACGCTGAGAAGGAAGAAGAGAAGATCGTTCTGCAGCAGGTTTGCTCACAAACTGTCATTATATATTGACCTGACTGCCGCTACAGGTGGTCTCTTCCCTAGAGAAGTGTTACTAACATGTCCCTGTCTGTCTTTATTAAAGGTAATCATCATCTTCAACATCTGCATCATCTCCACCATGAAGACGCTGACTCTGTCTGCACTTCTTTGTGCCATGATGGCTCTGACCAGAGCTGCTGGTGAGTATTACTCCATATGTGAGTGTGAACGAGAGACAGCTTATGTTCATGTGTCTATACACAGCAACAAGGGTAGATGAAGACATGAACTCACTAGTGGGTCAAAATGTCCTTCCAGCTCTTCCAGATGCAGAGGCTGGAAATCGGACTGACTTGTTCACTCCAACAGGTCAGTGGTACTTTATCAGAACTACACAAATATGTGTGTGTGTATATATATATATATATCTGTATAATTCTGAAAATCTTTTTATCCTCCTGTAAACAAACAGAACGACTGCATCTACTACTGTAGACTCATTATCCTTGTCTGTTTGACTTCAGGAGGGAGTCATGTTGTCAAGAGGGCCACATCTTGTCCCAGTGGCTGGATTCCTTTCAACGGTCGATGTTACCTCTATGTTGCGCAAATCATGAGCTGGGCTTTGGCTGAGGTAATTATTCAGTGATGCTTCTACACTACGTCTATTCTGCTCACTAGTTTCAACTCTAAATCACAACTTTCTGCACTTCTTTCTCCGCTGTAGAGAAACTGTCACTCTCTGGGTGGAAACCTCGCATCTGTACAAAACTCCAAGGAGTTTGGTGTGATTCACATCATGTCGACATCGAGCATCACTCAAAATCAAGTTGTAGCGTGGATTGGAGGGTCTGATGCACAACAGGTTTCTTATCCATCATTACATAATGTGCAACAGTTATTTGATTAAATAATTATTGTCTTTTATATGTACAAACTTCTCTTTTGTATTCAAGGAGTCACTGTGGTTCTGGAGTGACGGAACGCCTTTCCACTTTACTCAGTGGTGTAGTGGACAGCCTGATAACGCTGGTGGTCGTCAGAACTGTCTTGGCTTTAATTTTAGAGGTAAATAATATAATAATATTTTCAATGAGAGGCACTGGTCTATCTTGTGTGCGTGTGGTTTTCCCGCGTTTGCATGTTGTGTTGCATGTGTTGTCCCCACCTTCCACCCCCCTTCTCTTACAGGTCTTGTCCTTTCTCTGTGCTGTCTGTTTGTGCCCCCCCATCCCTGTGTCTGCCCCCCTGTCCGGCCCGGTGACAAATCAATACATAATTAAATAAATAATAAAACAGACAAAGGAGTATATTAATACTCTCTTGTTAAAGTAAAATCTGTCTGGCACAATATGGTATCCAGGTCATCATACTCTATACCAGGCTGCTGGGCAGGACAGGTTTAAAAAAACAAATGAAACGAAACAAAAAACAACAAAAAAAACTGTATTGGTTTTACTTTTAGAGGTACATGAGATAAAATGATTTTCCATGAGAGCTCAGTGTGTGATTGGTGTAAATAGTACTGGATGAATATCAAAGAAAAGGCTGGTGAATTACATGTAACATGAAGTCACTCTAAGTTACAAATACATGGCAAAATTTCATAGACTACAGAAAACACTATTGATTTTGTTTTTGATTAGTAACCTTATAATGCAGCTACAAAAACTGTTGTGCTGTGATGACAACAGTCAGGAGTTTCTGCCTGTAACTGTGAGTGATGATGTTCAAACGTACAATATATCCCAGGATGAATGATGTTCAACAGTTTCAGGTTTGCTGTCTGACTGCTGTGTTTTTTGGTCTTTACAGATCAGAGATGCTGGGACGACTTTGCTTGTGATGTTCTGCTCCCATCTATCTGTGTCAGAGAGGACAGATAAAAACATGAAGAACCTGTCTAAAGCACAAACACTGATCAATTTCTGTTTGTGTCTCTGCGATGAAACTCATCTCTCTTTACGCCACCAGTCTCATATTTGACCTGAAGGCTCTATATCTCATTTAACATCTTTATTTCTTCTCTATTGCTGTAACGCTACTTAAGGAACGAAGCGACAAGTGACATAAACAGCAGCTGGATTGTCTCTGTCTCTTTAATACAAGCAGACTGAATGTGTAATGAAAAGAAAGCTTTTAGCACAACTTTATTCTGCAGAGTGAACTGTTTTTGCTTCTCTTATGCAAAATTAAAAGTCTCAAGCATTGAAACAAGCTGATCTGTGTTATATCTCCTGTTTGGTACAATCTACCTGGACCTCAAAGAGCTTCTTCTTATTATTAGCTTATTATTCCACCATGCAGGTAAGGGCCTCTCCTTCTGGAATGAGGAGGGAGACTTTTCCCTTCAAGCCACCTTGGGATGTCAGCTTAACAGACCCCTACATAGGAAGTCTCACAGACAAATTGTGTTCGGTTTTATGTTTATTAATATGTTAGTTGTTCATTCCCTGCTGGTTCTTGCAGGGAGGGGGAAAAGCACCAGGTTTCTGAACGGGATGAAGGGGGGAATCACATAGATGCAAAACAGGTCTTTAAAGATAGCATCATTTAATATAAATGAAATACTCAATCCAGTTAAGAGGGTTTCTTCTCTGCAAGAGGTATCTTATCACAATTAAAGAAGGATAGAATTCAAGTAGCTTTCTTTCAAGAGTCACACCTTAATGACTCTGAACATGCCAAATTGAATAAATCAGAAATCAGAAATTTATTTTTCTTCCCATGGATCAGGCAGGAGGAGAGGAGTGGCAACTCTGATATCCGGTGCTATAAACTATGAACACATATCAGAACATAAGGATAGCGAAGGCAGATTAGTTACGGGCAAAATAGAAGGAATTGTGTTGAGTCTCCTTAACGTGTATGTCCCTCCGGGCAGTGACTGCTTCTTTTATAAACATATAGTCGATCTAATGACAACAAAAAGTCAAGGGATTTTAATATGTGGCGGAGATTTTAATATCCAATTAAATCCGAAATCTGGTGCCGAAAACATTAGCAGAGGACTAAATACTTGGATGTGTGAAGTGGGGATTGTGGACGTGTGGAGAGAGATAAACCCGACAAGCCGAGACTACTCACATTACTCACCCACTCACAATGTCTACTCGGATTACTTTTTTATGCTTAAAGGAGATCTTTGTAGGGTGGACAATTGTGAAATACAAGCAAGCACTATCTCAGACCATTTATATGTCAGTCCACCTGAATAATAATAAGAAATCCACTCTCTGGAGACTGAACTCTGTATTCATTCTGAATAAGCCAGTCTTAAAGATAAACTGAAAGTGAAATTCAGTCATACTTGGATAATAATGATAATGAAGATTCTCTGGGATGCATTAAAAGAAGGTGATTAGGGGCAAAATAATAGCCATATCCTCATATAAGAAGAAAATTCAGGGAATAAAAGAATCAAAGAAGAAGATCTGAAGAGACTACAGAAAGAACATGCAAAGTCTCTCAAAGATGAAAACAAACATAAGATTAAAGAACTAAAAAAAGAAAGAAACTCTGCATCAAATGAAATAGAAACTAGTCTGGAAAAAATCCAGGAGTGCTTCCTAAAATACTTTAAAACATTATATTCCCAGCCACAGAAAGGCAACAACAACCAGATCGATGTTTTTTTGGCCCAGATTAACCTCCCACAGATCACTGATGAACAAAATGGAAAATTAATATCTAAAATAACAAAAGAAGAAATTCAATCAGCAATCAGGAGAATGAAAGGAGGGAAATCTCCGGGGACAGATGGTTTTCCCACAAAATGGTACAAAGTAATGCAAGATCAACTAATTCCAACACTATTAAAAATGTTTAATTGGGGTTTGGAAAATAAGAATATCCCCCCCTTCATCGAGGGAAGCAATGATCTCAATCATACCTAAAGAGGGGAAGGACAAATTGGATTGTGGGAATTATCGTCCTGTAAGTCTTTTAAATAATGATTATAAACTATTCACCTCCATATTATCTAAAAGAATAGAACTGACTACCAGTATTAATACATAAGGACAAGACTGGCTTTGTCAGACAAAGACAGACCCAAGATAACATCAGGAAAACACTGCACGTTATGAGACGAATCACTCATCAAAAACTGGAGACACTGATATTAAGTTTGGATGCAGAGAAAGCATTCGACTCAGTGAGGTCATTTATATATAAAGTACTTTCAAAATTTGGCTTTCATACGACTATAATTGACACATTTGCAGCTCTATACAACAAACCAACGGCTAGAATCAAAATCAATGGAGATCTAACCAGTTCATTCATTCTGGAAACAGGAACTAGACAAGGGTGTTGTGCGTTGCTGCTCCTCCTTAACACAACCTACTCAGACACTCCCAAAACTGATGAAATTATTACAGGAATTTGGTATTAAATATTAAAATTGAACTATGACCCGCCAGCCTCAATTAAGACCAGGTACAGTTGGAAATGGGAGGCTGAATCCATTAAATATCTGTTTTATTACCTAGGGACTTTTCAAGATTGTACCACATCAATTACGGCCCATTAAATTCAAAGATAAAATCTGAAATACATAGATGGAATGTTATTCCCTTTTTAAGTTTAAGTTCCCGGATAGAGTCAATCAGAATTAATATTCTTCCACAGATGCTGTACCTTTTTCAGTGTCTGCCAGTCAAAATACCATCTGAGCAGTTCTTAGAATGGGACAGATTAATAGAAAGGTATTTGTGGCAAGGGAAAAGGGCCAGAATTAAATTTAAGACACTGCAACTAAGAAAAGAGAAGAGTGGAACGGGCCTTCTCTGCCAACAGGATTACTACCATGCAGCCCAACTGAGACGCTTAGTCTGCCTGTGTTCACCAACATACACTGCAGCATGGAAAGAAATAGAAAGTACGATGTTAAACGGAATAAACAGCCCTACTAAGTGATAACAAATTACTAGAAGAACAGGAAATCCCAGACGATTCTATAAGAGGCAGCTTTCTGAAGTCCTGGCAGGCAAAAGCAGATTAGGAGAAGCATCTAAAATTATGAGATGGTGTGCTTATGATTATGAAGAATAAAGATTATGGACTGGGAAAAAAGGATTTTTTTAAGTACCTGCAAGTGAGGTGTCACTTTAATGACAATCATAAAGGGGTTGGGGAAAATATGCCAGTTACAGTGGTTATCAACTGGGTCAAACACATGATGGGAGTTTTGCGGGAAAAACATTGCAAGATTTTTTATCGCACCCATTCAGAAACGATACCAGGGCAGCGTAAATGCCTGTTGGAGACTTTGTGGATCTAATGGAGCCAACCACTTCCATATTTTTTGGGACTGCCAGACAATAAGACCTTACTAGGAAGAGATCCACAAACATATAAACAATGTATTTAGTGTAAACATTCCACTTAAATGTGAAACTGTGTATTTGGGCAATCTAGGGTTTGAAGCATGGAACATCAACATCAATAAAAAACTGCTGCCGATACTACTGGCTGCCAGTAAGAAATCTGTTACCAGGAAATGGTTAAAAGTAGACCCACCCACCATTGATGAATGGATTAAAATTGTCTACGAGATTTATGTTATGGAAAAGAAGTGGTGCGCAACCCGGTTCTGTTCTGCTTTGTTATTGTTCCCAACTGAATAAGTTGTGGTCCGTAAAGAGAAAATTTCAGAAGGGCAATATGGACCAAGTCATCTAAACTTTCTCAATCCACCCTTACTTATGTACTTGAACGACGGGAACGATGGGAATTTGCTCTTCCAAATAAAAAGAGAAAAAAAAAAAAAGCAATAAAGAAAACATGGTCGGACATAAAGTGGATGTCAAAAAAGAGTTTCTCTGATACAATCGAGGTGTTTGTGAGGTGGAAGTTTAATAGAGTTTCATAAAATTACATTATTCTAAACAAAGGTTTTAGGTAGAAATGTAAACACTGAATGTTGTATTTGTACTGTAAAGATGGCACGGTTCCATCAGCTTGGTCTGTCTAATGCTGAAGTTCAGCAGACAGATTCAGGAGCAGGACTCTAGGGAATCTAAATCGAAACATTAGCCTGACATCATCATCGGTCAGGAAATCTTCATGGACACTCGCTTCGGTCAGTGGTATCCACCCACCCTGGGAGATCATGTGAAGATGGAGGTTTGCAGGTGAACACATTGTTTTTATTTTGGTTTTGTTATGTTTGGCCTACATCATGATGAGGACTGATGGTGAGGTGGTCTCAGTGCGCTCTGTGCGCCTGGCAGCACAGTCTGTACACTGCAGCCATTTTACACACAAAAACTAAACTGAAGACTAAATGGTGATATATGCACAGAGGATATTATTAAAAACTACTGACGCTCTGTTCTGTAATTCTTTAATGCTATTTTGAGGTTATCCTTAATTTGTAAGACGATGAATATTCCATCAGTTAGCCGAGTTGAACTCTGAAAAGGACTCAGTAGGTAAATTTACGTCTAAAGGCGAGCTGCCGAAATTGTGACACCTGACATTATGCTGGGCTTATGCAGGAAGTTCAACAGCGGGGCTCATAGGTGTCATTTACACGGGTGATGCGCCTCTTCTGTTTTTTCTTTCTAGACTTGCTGCAACAAGTGTTTATATTTCCTCTTCACATACTCAATTAGACATCCTTCGCAAACAAACTTTATTCACATCCTATTACTTTTCAGTAAACCCCCTATGGGACATTTCAGTATAGACTGAGCCTTAAAAGCCATTTTTAACTCTGTGGGAGTATCTCTTATGTTTAGCTCAAGGGATTCTCTGTGTTGCTGTCACTGTTTGTGGCTAACAAATCGCACTAACGAGTCACATAACACCGGGAAGGGAAACTGGCTAATTGGGCCCAATTTGAACATTTTCACTTAGGGGTGTACTCACTTTTGTTGCCAGCGATTTAGACATTCATGGATGTGTGATGTGTTTTTTTGAGGGGACAGCAAATTTACACTGTTATGCAAGCTGCACACTCACTACTTTACATTTTAGAAAAGTGTCATTTTTTTCAGTGTTGTCACATGAAAAGATATAATCAAATATTTACAAAAATGTGAGGATGTAGTCACTTTTGTGAAATACTGTATGAGATATATTATAGGCCAATATAATATGATATTGGATTATTGGAAATTATTAATTATTAACAACTGTACTGATGTGGCATACTTTAGTAAATGTCATTAGTTCTAGCCAGTAAAACTCTAAATCTAAATGGTGAAGATGATATTAAAGATGACAATAACCTTTCATAAAGAGAGACAGACATGCCATTCATACTTATTCATTGAACAGGCTACCTGTACTGATACTGTCAGTACTTTAAGGGAAACAAAGAATTCATAGCTAGTTTTATGTTACGAAAAATGACTCATTGTTAAATTTCTCTGGAATTTATCCAGCGATGGTGTCACCCAACAATGCCCTGTTTCAGTCTCACATGTTGAACAAGGCTCATCTGACAGCAAACATGAATCTGATATATATTTCCTAACAATGATTAATAACTAGTTCAAACTAGTAACTCTAGTTTATTACATTTTGCCGGCCCTTTGTTAAAGTAAAGTTTGCATCTCTCTGTCAGTTCACATATTAATAGCCCTGTTAGCCATAGATAAAATCATGCTTGGTAACTCCTACTTTGGTGTTATGATGGCAAATCTTAAACACAGTGAATAATAACCATTTCATATAAGTTACATTGATGTGCACAGATGCTTGCACCATTTAGAAACCCACTAAGGCAGCATGATAAAGTACACCCAATTGATTCAAATAAGAAGAGGATGCATTCACACAAATTATGTTACACAAATTATGTTACCAACCTCTAATCCTGTAATCTGTACCTTGAATGTCCCACCTCAAGACCAAGTAACTTGTCAGGGGAAAATGCCAAGATGTAAATGAAAGCAGTAATATTGCAGGAACAAGACATTTCACCGTTTTCTTCTTCTGTTGAGTTTAATGGCAGCTGGTATCCATAAATGTTGCATCTTTTCCAGCATTGCCACAGCATGTGTGAAAAGGGACAAGACTGGGACTTCCAGAATGAAGCTGCATGTGTGAAAAGTGAAAATTTTGTTTGATGAACTCACACCAAACCGTCTCAGTTTGTTGCAGAGCTCTGCATGTAAATAATCTAAACTTAGTGGAATATTTATTTTGGGAAACTGAATTGCTGCTACAGACACATCTGAACTAGTAAACATCAAATCTACTAGTACAGTGCCTGTTCGGAGAGGGCTGGTTGTCAAAGGACAGAAAGAGACTTTAAAATTAGATGACATTATGGCTGACGGGTGTTTTCCCTTAAGACATAATAAAAGAGATGGATGCTCAGCCAAAATACTCACTACATCAGTGAATATAACAAAATATAACCCTACTGGAATTTGTCCTTATTAAAACCTTTTAGTGCAGGAAATTTAATCAATTGCAGGCATGTATAATGTGTCATTTGATAGTTTGAGTTCTGCTTAAGAATGATCTTGCAGTGATAATCTTTCACAGTTCCTTGGTTACAAACATCGTGCAAACAAAACTTTAAGCTGGAAACGGCGAACATGTTGCCTGTAAATGTGTATTTGAGTTGTGTGTTTTGTCTTTAGTTCCTTGGTTTTGTGAGGTGGCAAGATAAGTAACTGCATCCTCAGTTCCTGGTAAGATCCGTCTACAACTGTATATAAGAGCTGGTGTTTCTCTGGTTCAGCAGCTCCAGACAGGACGACTGAAGCTACAGACGCTGAGAAGGAAGAAGAGAAGATCGTTCTGCAGCAGGTTTGCTCACAAACTGTCATTATATATTGACCCGACTGCCACTACAGGTGGTCTCTTCCCTAGAGAAGTATTACTAACATGTCCCTGTCTGTCTTTATTAAAGGTAATCATCATCTTCAACATCTGCATCATCTCCACCATGAAGACGCTGACTCTGTCTGCACTTCTTTGTGCCATGATGGCTCTGACCAGAGCTGCTGGTGAGTATTACTCCATATGTGAGTGAGTGTGAAAGAGAGACAGCTTATGTTCATGTGTCTATACACAGCAACAAGAGTAGCTGAAGACATGAACTCACTCCAGTGGGTCAAAATGTCCTTCCAGCTCTTCCAGACGCAGAGGATGAACCTGGGACAGAGGGAACTGCTGTCCAAGGTGAGTGAATATTTCTTTAGATTTGTAATGGTGCCCTCTTATAATCACATATGAGGCATGAGTATTACTGCATGTGTAGCATAGGTGTCATTTACGCTGGGGATATGTCCACACCACTTTTTAAAAGAATAATTTGTTAAAAATGTTCTGAAAAATAGCTTGCAACGATAAATGCTAACTAAAAAATGAAAATACTATTAGAAAGGTTTGTTTGCACAATAAGAAAACACGCTATGCAATTTAAATATAGAAGAATAAAAGAAAACAAGCTTCTGTTTGCTGCATTTTCTTCCATTATATATATTTATATTTTGAATTATCACCTGCCAGCTGTGTTGAATTTCACTTTATAAAAACAAAGGCATTTCCATGAATTGCTGCAGAGAAGCTCTCCAAAATGCAGGGAATTATGTGCTTAATGCTCAAAATCTTCCGACCCCCGATCATTCAGCACTGAATATTTCTTCAAAATAATGTTAAAATATTTTCCCTGTAATCCCAACATTGTGCATCGTCATGTCTCGTGAGTTAAATGCATTGTCACACTCCTAATCTGAGCCACTGTGTCCCCAACACGAGAAATAATTTGAACTTATTCATATATACACAATGTAAACAGCAGACAATTTAAATCAGTAACTGCTATGTCAAACTGTGCAGCTCTTCCAGACACAGAGGCTGGAAACTGGACCAACATTACTTTTCCAGAATTAAGCTACTTTGTCATGATGTTCTCCTGGAAACAAACAGAAATACTGCATCTACCACTACTGTAGACTCACTGTCCACTCTTTTGTTTGACAGAAAAGAGTCATGTTGTCAAGAGGGCCACAGTATGTCCTAATGATTGGACTCCTTTCAGTGGTCGATGTTACCGCTACGTTCCACAAGTCATGAGTTGGGCTTTGGCTGAGGTAATCAGGATTATCTTTATTCATTTATTCTTTTTACTACTTTCTACAGTAAGTTACTACTTTCTACACTTATTTTTCCGCTGTAGAGAAACTGTCACACTTTGGGTGGAAACCTCGCATCTGTTCAAAACTCCAAGGAGTCCGGTGTGATTCAGGTGGTGATGACATTGAGCAACACTCAAAATCAAATAGTAGCTTGGCTTGGAGGGTCTGATGCACAACAGGTATATTATTTGTCATTTACCTAATGTGTAAATAATTATTGTCTTTTAAACGTTCAATATTCTCTTCTGTGCTCAAGGAGTCACTGTGGTTCTGGAGTGACGGAACGCCTTTCCACTTTACTCAGTGGTGTCCTGGACAGCCTGATAACGCTGGTGGTCGTCAGAACTGTCTTGGTTTTAATTTTAGAGGTAAATAATATAATAATATTATAATATAATATAATAAATAACATTTTCAATGTGAGCTCAGTGTATAATTGGTGTAAACTGGACAGGATGAATATTAAAGAAAAGGCTGGTGAATTACAATTTGAAAATCTTTGGCTTCATGAAGTCACTTGTAGTTACAAATGATGCATTGCATCCTAACCTACAGCAAGTACACAATTGATTATCAGGTTTATTTGTAACCTATTAAAGTAGTCATAAAATCATGGTGTTGTGATGACAACAGTCAGGAGTAAGAGTTATCTGTCTACATAATGATGCTGCATTCAAAAGTTTCAGGTTTGCTGTCTGACTGCTGTGTTTTTGGTTCTTATAGACTCGAAATGCTGGGATGACTTTGCTTGTGAAGTTCAGCACCCATCTGTTTGTGTCAGAGAGGAATGATAAAAGCACAAACACTGATCAATTTGTGGCTGTGAGGAAACTCCACCAGTCTCATATTTGACCTGAAGGCTCTAAATCTCATTTCACATCTTTATTTCTTCTCTATCGCTGTAACGCTACTAAAGAAACGAAGCAACAAGTGACATAAACAGCAGCTGGATTGTCTCTGTCTCTTTAATTTGAGCAGACTGAATGTGTAATGAAAAGAAAGCTTTTAACACAACTTTATTCTGCAGAGTGAACTGTTTTTTCTTTTCTTATGCAAAATTAGTAATAAGTCTCAAGCATTGAAACAAGCTGGTCTGTGTTATATCTCCTGTTTCTACGGGTAAAATCTTCCTTGACCTCAAAGAGCTTCACCTATAATACTGTTAAATAATACTGAACATTATAGTTGTTGGTAGCACCCAGTGAAAATGTCCATCCAATAAACCTAATGAGAGATGGTACAAAAGGGATGTGATCGCAGGATTAGATCTTCATATTGAAAGTTTTTGAAAGTGTCCGACAGCAGTTGGTTTAGTTTAACCCTCCTGTTGTGTTTTGGGCAAAATAAATCAATAAATATATCCACAAGCGGCAATGGTGCAACATTTGACATTTTCAGAGGAGAAGAACAGATGCAGATGACTTAAGAGATCAAAGTGATGAAAGAATTTGGACTTTTTCAGATAATTCGAGAAACGCAAATTTGATTTTTGCAGCATCACCTTGAAATCAGAGAGTGTCACTATATGTATTTCACCCCCATTGTCAGCAAGTCTGACTTGGTCACCTGGGGTCTCATTTATAAAACTGTGCATAGAATCCTCACTAAAAGTGTTCGTGCACCCAAAAGCCAAAAATGGTGGACGCCAAAAAATATTCAGACTTATAAAACCGAGTGTATGAGTTAAAAGAAATATGACTGTGAGTTGTTATAAATGACAATAACGTTTGACAATGACGGTTGGCTTGATAAGGAAACGGACATGTGATGAAACTATGCTCTCATGTTTGCTCGACTGACGCATTAAAAACGGCATCAATTTAAATATATTTGTCCTCCTGTTCACCTTATTAATGAGAATAAATTTCAATGCATGCAAGTAGGACTATTAACTGTCCAACATATTTGAGGCGTTCTTTTGCAGAAACAGAATCTCCGTTTGTGTTATTATCCTCAGTCATGGTTTTTATTGTGCGTCGCAAATTATCTTAAATTATGTTTTGTTATTGCCCACTTCAGGGAAAATCAATCAAAGGAGTGTCTGATTATTTAGAAAGGCTTTAAGACTATACTACTCAGAGGTAACATTTCGATATATTTTACACAATAGTAGGCCTATTCATTTCAAACAGTTTCATCCTTCTTTTTTCATTCTTCTGCTACAAGTTTGTTTTTTATAGATCACAACCTTTGCTTGGGAAGTGGCGTATCACGTTTCCAGCCCTGTTTTGTACATACGCACCGTTTATAAATTGGACCCCTGGGGCCTCATGTATAAAAGACTGTGCAGCTTTCATACTGAAAGATGGCGTACTCACAGAATTTGAAGTACCATATGCACAAGTATAAAACCAGGCGTACGCCAGGACCTGCGCACCTTTATACATCCCAGCCAACGTGAAATTGAGCGCACATGCACGAGCTACATACCCCGCCTTGGCTCCTCCCATAAATTACTACGCAAATGCCCATAAATACGCCAGCGTCACCTCCTAAGGTCCAAAGAACAACGGTCAATCCTGCTGCTAAACAGTGAACAGTGATGGTGCGTAAGAGAAACTTCAGTGAGTGTGAGCTCGAGGTGCTGATCAATGAAGTGGAGGCGAGAAGAAAAATTTTATTTGATGGTTGAAACTCTTTGAACAGCTCTAGGGAATCTGAATCGAAGTATTAGCCCGTCATCATCATGGGCCAGGAAATATTCACTCTCTAATCCTTACACCCGCGTTTTCCTCTGCAGAGCCATTGCGCAGCGTTACGGTGCTTTCAGACCAAACGCAAATTTAATCCTCACGACGCTTTCCTCGCATGAGTACATTCGCTGCAAGTGTTCACACACAACGCGAGAAGGCGATTAGAACCCGTGAAAATTCACGCAGTGTTTAGATTTTTACAGCCATCATACAGGCTTCACACCTCGCCTAAATGATGGCTTCAGTCAGTGGTCTCCCCCACCCAGGCAGATCATTTGAAGATTGAGGTTTGACAGGTGAACACATTTTTAATGTCGGTTTTGTTATGTTTTTATTTGCATCATGAGGACTGATGATGAGCATGGAGAGTAGCGATTATGGGAGAGCTGTCCCTGGCTATATTTCCAGACATTTTCTAATTAACACAGTCCATATGTGCAGGTGGTGAAGATGTGCCGGGTGTGTCGAGGTGAGAATGCAGATCTGTTTGAGTGCCAGCGCGGCGTCTCAGTGCGCCTGGAAGCACAGTCTGTTCACTGCAGCGATTTTACACAGAAAACTAAACTGAAAACTAAAGAGTGATATATGCACAGAGGGTCTGGGTATCTCTGGATAATCCGTAATTCGTTTGTAATTCTAAAACGAAAATACCGTTTACCTGTTTTTTGTTTGAGTGTGTGCCTAATTATAATTAAAATAACGTTTTTAGTAGGTTATAAAACTAAACTAAATCTGGGTGTGGGAAAAATACACTTTAATTAACTGAAATAAAAACAATAACTAATAAAATAATACCTGTTAGGCTGATAGGGAGAATTAAACATTTGTAAGACCATTGGTGACCTGTAACTTCAGATTAAGACAATTGAACTAATGTTATATGTAGTATATGTATTTTTATTTTCCTTTGCATTTTTCTTCAGTGTAATATATTTATTATATTAGTTAAGTAGATTAAATATTTTTAATGCAGCCTGTAGTTCTCATTAGTTATGTAGGCCTACTTATGTGTGAAACCTGGTGAGCATTAAAGGAAAAACTTGAGGGGAAATCTGCTGTTTACTTGGCCATCCTATCTGTTTCTTGGAGGCTGAGTGTAATATGTGATGATAACTGGATCGAGTTAATGTTCCTGATCATTTGGTAGGTTATGTGTTTGTTGCAATTTGTTTTCAAAAGAGGGACATAATTAGGTTTTTGATCGACTACTTCATTGAGATCTGCACAGTAACTGCAGTGGAAACGCTATTTTGAAACATTTGGTGAGTTTTGGCACTTTGAAGTTCACTGACAGAGCCAGACAAAAGTTTGCGGAGGGTCCGCACATTTTCACTGCAGCTCAAGAGTTTACGCCACCGCCCGCACATTCTCACGTCACGTTCATTTTTATACATCCCATGTGCACGTGAAAACCAGCGTACGTAACCTTTTTGTGCCTAGACAGCGGCAGATTTGAATACTGGAACTTCAGATCTCCAGAGTAGGTGACACACTGACTAAGCCACTAATGAGAGGCGGTTTCGATACACCTTCTCACAAGTTGAGGTAATGACATATTATGTGCCAGACCTGGAGAGTTTTGTCAGTTTGAACTTAAAACGCTTACAACAGTCGAGATGTTCGTGAGAAAATTCGGGAAAAAATCACACATCATGCTGCTGGTTTTGGGTGTGTTGTTAATTATTTTGGTTGCATTGTATCCAACACTAAAAAAACGTTGTGCATACTGTACAAGTTATAGAAAAATACTGAACATAACACAATGTGAATCTGGTTGGACAAAAACTTAAATTTTAAATACCATGTTGATTATCTTACAAAGAACTTGAAATTCACATTGGGTTTTCTGTACAGGCTAAAGTCCTGTTTCTCCATGGCTCTCTTCACTTGCACAGGCTTGAACATTGGTATATTTTAATTTATAAGATAATTATAGGTGAACTTCCAAATTATTTAAACAGGACATTTTTAACTTTTCAAAGCCGTCATAATCTCAGGTCACATAACTGGCTACAGTTCAAAGTGCCTGCTATCAGAACAGAGGCTGGAAAGCTAAGCCTGTTCTATTATGGCCCCTGGTCTTGGAATGATGTGCAGACCAAGCTCAAACTTTAATCCATCATCTCTCTCAATGATTTTAAACAAAGAATAAAGGAGGTGGTCACTGCTAACTGCAGCTGCTTTGCCAATTCTGTTACCACTTAACTCCTTATTAAATCTATGACCTAATAATGTTGTTTTTGTGAACAGTACTATGTAGGGTATTATGTAATACCTAAATGTTTGTGTTGTTGTGCTGTGTCTCGGTGTTGTACAAATTGTTGTTGTGGAGACTTCTTTTGCTGTGTTTTCTGTTGTTGTGTGATTGGTTTCTTATTGTTGCTTGGTTATATATTTGATCCTGCTCACTTGTAAAAGAGATTTTAACCTCAATGTGACTTTCCTAGTTAAATAAAGGTTCAGAAGAAGACATATCAGCGGATGAGCTGAAAAAGTTTGGTTACAATAGGTTTAGTCAATTTTGATTTGTCTGGGACGAGTTCGCAAAAATAGGTTTCAGAGAAAAGTCACATAGTTTGACATTTTTAGAGCAGAAGACCATTGGATGCCATGTTTTAAACCTCACAAGCTTTATAACATGGCATTGTCAATGTGTTAAAGGTTTTCTGGGACAGCTTTGAAGTTCATATGTCCAACCTGCTAGCAGTAGTAGTATGTAGCTGCAGTACCAGAGGCTGCGGTTTCAGTTTTAATCAATTTACTTGGCTGGCTACCTAGCTATGTTACTCTTGACAGCCTCCCGAAGCCAGTTACCCTTACCACAACCACCACTGAGTCTGTGCCTAATCCTAACTTACTGATTATATGCATGTCGACCAGTTAACCCTACAGCTGCGCACACCGGCCTCACGACCGACTTGCTAGCAGACAGGGTTAACCTCCTTTGTGTTGATGTGCATTACCACAACCACTCCACTAGATGGCGCTGTCGCAGAAAAACTACTGTCCTAGAACCAGTCTCAGGATTGTGAGGGTCCTGCAACTGCTGCCTCCGGTACTGCAGCTATATAATATTGGCTAGGAGTAGTACATAACAGTGTAAAACGTCAAATATTAACAATGTAATTTCATGTTGCCAGCAGGTGGCTGGTTAATGTTAGGAAAAGATCATGGTTTGGGTTAAAATAACTACATACGTCAGTTAACACATAAATTACTTACGTCACTTACGTCAATTTACATAACTTGCCTAAATAACAATAATTAATGTTGACTTTTTGTTTCACACAGGACACGATCCCTGGTCTCCTTGTTCAAAATCAGGGTTCTGGCCCTCCATCCACCCCAACCACCTTCTTACTCAGTCTTTTCTGTTAAATATCATATATCTACCTTTACCGTCAAAAACTGACGCTACAGGACTTCCCCCACTATGTTGAACTATGACGGTAAAGGGATCCCCAGTGCGTTACCAACTGACGACAATGGGCTTTGACCATGCGTGCTTATGAGCTGTTTGCAGAGGAAGCAGGAAGGGCAGGCAGGCTAAGAGAGGAATCAGCTGAGCTGTCAGCTGATGTGCTGGGATTGTGAGCTGAGATTTACTCTGTTGCCTGCCTGAACTAACGCTATGCTTGATATTGCCAGTCCTTGCCTGGAAAGCATAAGAGCTGACAGACGGACGAGTGGTTCGAACTCCATTTAAGGAGTAGCTGTGTTCAGTGGAGCCCTGATCTTCGCTCTGACCCAGACAGAAACAGAAAAAAACTTACACAGTGAGAAATGAATAGATAATTCAGTGACATATAAGAGAGCGAGATTGGACAGAGTGAAGGAAAGGATATGGATCTCGCGCCTAAAGATTAGCAGAACTTCTATCCACTTGTAAACTTAGAAGTGGATCCAGAGGGGGACTGAATCAAAGAGGCTCGCACACAGACGTGTCCTGGTTTTAGTGTTGTGGGAGTTCCAGCTGATAAGTTAGGTTTGCAGTGCTTTAGCCTGGGTGACCTTACCGAATTCAGTAGACCCATAACTTCTGTTTTGATGCAAGGAACAGACTAGCTAGAGCTCATATGGGGAAGTGTAAAGCAAGGACTGAGTGTGAAACTACTCCAGGAATACCCTCACCAGTTGTGAAATTCATGACAAAAAAAAATGAAAGGAGCTAAATTTGTGCGCCCTGAATGTGCTTTAATAATAATAATAATACATTACAGAATACATTTCAAGGAGGCAATACAAAAAATCAAAACAAGACACAATGTAAAGATTAAGATAAAATAGAATAGAGAAAAACATTTAAAAAAGAAATAAAAGTAAGCAGTTCATCATGAAGCCGGTGGAAGGTGGAGTTATGTGGGGCAGGCCTTTCGAAATAAGTGAGTTTTGAGCGAAGTTTTAAAGGAGGATAGGGACTCAGTCATATAGATGAGTAGAGGGAGGGAGTTCCAAAGGTGAGGTTCACAATAGCTGAAGGCTCTTAACCCCATAGTGGTTATGCGGGGAGAAGGAATGGACAGTAGTGAGGAAGAAGAGGATCGGAGTGTTCGGGATGGGGTGTAAGGCTGAAGGAGTTCAGAGAGATAAGGAGGAGCAAGATTATGGAGAGCTTTGAAGGTGAGGAGTAGAATTTTAAAATCAATACGGTATTTGAAAGGGAGCCAGTGCAGTTGTTTTAGAAGTGGAGTAATGTGTTCAGACTGGGGTTCTGGTAATAATACGGGCAGCAGAGTTTTGGACCAGTTGGAGTTTATGAATGGACTTGTGAGATGGACCAGAGAGAAGGGAGTTACAGTAATCAATACGGGAAGTGACAAGAGTGTGGATGAGAGTAGCAGTGTTATGGTGTGTAAGTGAAGGACGAAGGCGATTGTTGGTGCGTAAGTGGAAATAAGCAGACCGGGTAAGATTATTAATGTGTTTTTCAAAAGAAAGTGTGCTGTTGAGGATAACACCAAGACTCTTGACGTGGGGGGAGCACAGTGGAATTGTCAATGAGTAGAGCAAAGATTGGACATTTTGCTAGGGTGGATTTGGAACCAACAAGGAAAATTTCAGTTTTATCACTGTTTAGTTTGAGGAAGTTTTGAGTGAACCAGGTTTTAAGCAGGTTTTAAGCAGTCAGTTAGAGAAGACGAGGGAGGGAACAAAGACGTAGGTTTGGTGGACAAGTAGAGTTGGGTGTCATCGGCTTAGCAGTGAAATTGGATATTATATTTCCTGAGAATAGAACCAAGGGGAAGTAGATAAATTATAAAAAGGAGGGGACCCAGGACCGATCCCTGGGGAACACCACTGGTGACTGGGGAGGGTTGTGATCGAACATTTTTAAGTTGCACAAACCGAGTGCGGCCAGATAGGTATGATGTGAACCAGTTCAGTGATGTGTTGATGATACCAATGGAGGCTAGGATAATGAATGTTGAGGAGTTTGTTTAGTCCATCATTATACTGCGAAACCAGATCACTGGTGTTGGCTGATTTATCTAAGGTGAGATTGTTAATTCCAGTAGAGAGGGCAGGTACAACAATGTTCCTGATGTTTCGAAATGAGATGGAGCGGAGTGGATTCGTTTTGGGTAGTGGCAAGTTGACATGAAAAGAAATGTACTTATGGTCAGAGATGGGCATGTCAGATGCAGTGTATTAAAAGGGGTTAGACCACAGAAACAGATGAGATCTAAAATGTGTCCTTTGTTATGAGTGGGAAAATCAACATACTGTTGTAGTCCAAAGCTGTCCAGTGCTGAGGAGAAATCCTTTTTGAGAGTGTTGCTACTATTGTCCATATGAATATTAAAACCCAGAATAATGACATTGGGGGCCATGGGGCAAATGGATGTTAAAAAGGAATTAAAATCAGTTAAAAAATTGCAAGACTTGGGTGGGCGATAGATAATGGCTAATATGGTAGGGTCTGGCCCATTGATTTGCCAGACTATGGATTCAAATGAATTGGAGGCAGGGATGCTGACAGACCTCTTCTGAAAAAGCCCAACCTTGATCCAGATATTTTAGCAAACTATAGACCTATATCTAACCTTTAGCAGTTGCTAAACAGCTGTGTGACTTTCTACAGAGCAATAGTTTATTTGAGAATTTTCAGTCAGGATTTAGAGCTCATCATAGCACAGAGACAGCACTGGTGAAAATTACTAATGACCTCCTAATTACATCAGATGCAGATAATACTGTTATATCTATCGATCAAACCAGATGAAACTAATCAGTTAGCTAAACTTCAGATGTGACTTCAGGATGTTAAAACCTGGATGACCTGTCATTTTCTAATGTTAAACTCAGATTAAACTTAAGTTATTATTCTGGGGCCCAAGCACCTCCGTGCTTTATCTAAAGATATAGTTTCCCTGGCCTCCAGCACCACTGTCCTTGTCTCTGTCGTCTAGTGCTAGCTGAAGGTGGGAATTGTTGGGTTTCTGTAAATAATATCACAGAGTACGGTCTAGACCTGCTCTATATGAAAAGTGTTCTGAGATAACTGTTGTGAATTGGCGCTATATGAATAAAACTGAATTGAATTGAACTTTTTCAGGGAGCAGGTGACTCTACTGACTCTGTCAGTACTTTAAAGGAAATAAAGATGATATCAGAGTTCATAGTTGAGCATAAGTTAGGTTTCATTTTTACCACTATTTATTCAGTGATGTTGCCACCCAACAATGCCCTGATTCAGTTTCAAGTGTTGAACAAAGCTCATGTGACAGCAGCCCAAAACAAACACAGTCAAAATAAACTCTGTTATCTCCTAATAGAAAATATTTGCCCACAAATTAAGAGAAGGAGGTATGATCCATGCTCCGTAAGTCATTTATTATTTCATTTTCAATGACCCTATAACGATGCAACAGTCAGGAGCAGCAGACACAGTGAGCTGTTAGATAAAGAGCTGCAGGCGACAGGCTGCACACCTCCACCATCTCAGCCAGGTAAACAACTCCTTTCACTTTGGCTGTTTGCAGACTCATGCTTAGTGCAGCATGAAGTCAGATCGTGACTGCTCACATAATTATGGAAAATACCAAATACTGCCCGACAATAGTTTATTTAGCTGCCCCAGACAGCTGTGCCCTGTGGTATTAAAAGGCATCTGCTGTTAGCACCAGTAACTACAGGTGTCTCATGCACAATTAAAAAAACGGTTAATTAATGCCAATCAGAGTTATATTTACAATGACTGATGATTTTAACCATCACTCCTCAGTGAACAGCCTCCTTGGCTGCAGTATGAGAGCATTTTCTAGTTTAGTAGGCCTATGTAGATTTATCATTATGGATTTAGGCCTAACATGTTTTTAGGAGTCTATTCACACTGTTATAAGCTAATGAAAACGTTCTCTTGCGAAAGTTGAAAATATTAAATAGTGACTGGCAATCCTTTCTGAAATTCTGGCCCCCCACAGTGTTTGCTTGGAAACATTTGTGTTGAGTATATAATATAATAAAATAAAATCAGACACAAACTACAGAATAGACAACACTAATATACACACTATGAACAAAACAATATAGACATATTGACAAATAGTGCAGTAATCAGAGTGCAAAGGATGCAAGAGTAAACTATTCTTATTATGTATGTGTAGAAGGTGGATATGATAAACAGGTACACATACACATACACAGTGTGATGGAGCATAGTGCAAAGGATGCTGGAAAAAATCTATATAATAATAATAATAATAAATAAATAATAATAAATATAATAATAAAATAAAGACCTACTATGACCTTATGACCTGAGGTAGGTGTATTGGTATACAGTATATACAATATGACATAGTATGAACATAGAATGAACCCACGTTATTTATCTGGTCGGCCAGGTGTATTAACGCCTCACTAACGCAGGCCTGAGGTGGAATGTAAACAGCGACCAGAACAAACGAGGAAAACTCCCGTGGTGAATAAAAAGGTTTAAAGTTTATAAATAATGTCTCTCGTTTATACAGAAACAGAGTCAACAGAGGGCAGCAGATCTGCAGAAGTCCGAGTTAGTTCTGTTGAGGAGCCTGCTCGTTTTCCATTGCGCCGTTTCCGAAGGATCCCAAACAGAACTGCTGCTCCTCCAGCTAAGTTAGGATAGTTCCAGGGTCACTAAAGAGTGGTTGAATAGTCTGAGCAGTTGAAATACCAATGTTTAAGAGCTCTTCTCTGGTAAAAGTTACCAGAGAGGGATGGCAGAAAACAGTGTTAATTAACAAAAACACAAAAAGCACTACGGAGCGTAATCCCGAGGTGGCCATCTGCGGGGCCATCTTGGCAACTGTTAAATCATACTGAACATTATAATTGTTGGGAGCACCAAGTGAAAATATCTATCCAGTAAAACCTAATGAGAGATCAAGAACAATGTAGCTACTTCTGAGATTGAGTAGTTTTATTGTGTACTTTTACTTTTTAAACTAGTGATCTAGTAAAATAGTAAAATCTGTAATTTTACTTTTCCCGAAATAGCCTTTGTTTTGTTTAAAGTATTGTACTTCGGCTAAAACAAGGCTGAATTTGGGCTGTCAGTGAAAAGGTAATAGACATCTAACCATAGACCTAAAATAGTCTTCAATACAATAGTCTAAAATGTCACATACCTCACAAGCTGCATGGCTGATAACTACATGAAAACAATTTGGTCTGAAACAGGGCTATAGTCAAGCTGTTGATATTAGACCACTGATAAAGACGGTGTCTGCCCCCCGACCATCAAAATTATTTAAATCAAAGGTAAGCAGAAGAGGAGCTGTGAAAAAAATAATCAGATTATGATATTGATTTATTTGGTCTTACTGAAACCTGGCTGGGTGATGGAGAATATGTTAGCCTAAATGAATCCACCCCTCCCAGTCATATTAATACTCACATTCCTCGAGGCACAGGCCGAGGAGGTGGAGTTGCAGCTATCTTCGACTCTAGCCTACTAATCAGCTCTAAACCTAAACTGAAATTATAACTCATTTGAAAGCCTTGTTCTTGGTCTTTTGCACCCAAGTTGGAAATCACTGCAACCAGTTCTTTTCATTATTGTGTACCGAGCACCTGGTCCGTACTTTGAATTCTTATCTGAATTTGCAGAGTTTTTGTCAACTTTAGTCCTTAAAACGGACAAAGTTATTATTGTAGGGGATTTTAATATTCATGTGGACGTTGAGAATGACAGCTTTAGTACTGAGTTTATCTCTCTGTTAGATCCCATTGGCTTCTCTCAGAGTGTTCATGAACCGACTCACTGTTTTAACCACACCCTCGACCTTGTTTTGGTATATAGTATTGAAATTGAACATTTAATAGTTTTCCCACAGAATCCCTCTTTATCCGACTACTGTTTGATAACTTTTGAGTTTGTATTGCTGAACTACACGCGATGTCACCTGTGGTGTTGAGTCTGGAGATGCAGTAACTGAACCAGCGGTGAGTAAGAAATACACTGCTCAAAAAAATAAAGGGAACACCTAAACAACACAATGTAACTCCAAGTCAATCACACTCCTGTGAAATCAAACTGTCCACTTAGGAAGCAACACTGATTGACAATCAATTTCACATGCTGTTGTGCAAATGGAAAAGACAACAGGTGGAAATTATAGGCAATTAGCAAGACACCCCCAATAAAGCAGTGGTTCTGCAGGTGGTGACCGCAGACCACTTCTCAGTTCCTATGCTTCCTGGCTGATGTTTTGGTCACTTTTGAATGCTGACGGTGCTTTCACTCTAGTGGTAGCATGAGACGGAGTCTACAACCCACACAAGTGGCTCAGGTAGTGCAGCTCATCCAGGATGGCACATCAATGCGAGCTGTGGCAAGAAGGTTTGCTGTGTCTGTCAGCGTAGTGTCCAGAGTATGGAGGCGCTACCAGGAGACAGGCCAGTACATCAGGAGACTTGGAGGAGGCCGTAGGAGGGCAACAACCCAGCAGCAGGACCGCTACCTCCGCCTTTGTGGAAGAACAAGGAGAAGCAGGAGGAGCACTGCCAGAGCCCTGCAAAATGACCTCCAGCAGGCCACAGATGTGCATGTGTCTGCTCAAACGGTCAGAAACAGACTCCGTGAGGGTGGTATGAGGGCCCGATGTCCACAGGTGGGGGGTTGTGCTTACAGGCAATGACAATGCTAGACCTCATGTGGCTGGAGTGTGTCAGCAGTTCCTGCAAGAGGAAGTCATTGATGCTATGGACTGGCCCGCCCATTCCCCAGACCTGAATCCAATGGAGCACATCTGGGATATCATGTCTCGTTGCACCACAGACTGGCCAGTAGTTGGCGGATGCTTTAGTCCAGGTCTGGGAGGAGATCCCTCAGGAGACCATCTTCCGCCTCATCAGGAGCATGCCCAGGCGTTGTAGGGAGGTCATCCAAGCACGTGGAGGCCACACACACTACTGAGCCTCATTTTGACATCAAAGTTGGATCGGCCTGTAGTGTGGTTTTCCACTTTGATTTGGAGTGTGACTCCAAATCCAGACCTCCATGGGTTGATAAATTTGATTTCCATTGATAATTTTTGTGTGATTTTGTTGTCAGCACATTAAACTATGTAAAGAAAGAAAGATTTTATTCATTCAGATCTAGGATGTGTTATTTAAGTGTTCCCTTTATTTTTTATGTCATTTGTTAAGCTATGAGGTTCCCATGTAAACTATCAATGGAGACTATCAACCAGACAAATCTTGACAGTTATTAAGCCAAAATGTATGCTTTTGTTAAATATGATTATTCTATTAAACCACGTTTTATGTGTGGTAGTGGAGTCATTTTAAAGTTGACTTTACTGTAGTTAACCAGTAACAACTATTTGTGTTGTTGTTGTTTCTTTTATGGCCTAAAGCAGTGAAGACAAGGCAGCATGCTGTGTTCACCACTCACAGGAGGACGAAAAGAAGAAGACATATATATTTGTGGACAGCTTCATCCTGGAGTTCACTGTTATTGTCTACAATGAATGAACAATAAAAAAAACAACAACATGCTATTCAATATAGTTTTCCCTCATAAAAAAACAGACATTTCCACCGTAAATTGGAGCAGAAAATGTTTCCAGAATGCAGGAAATTACGAGTTTAATGCTTAAAGTCTTCTGGGGGAGTACCCAGACCTCCAGCACATATATTTCACCATCATTGCTTCATCTAAATAGTGCTATATTTTTGTCTTGTTCTCGTGCATCTTCACGCCACAAGATCCGGCCTTTCGAACCTCAATTTTCAGAGTTTCAAACCTTTTTTTCACACATTTGCACACCAGTTTTCAGATCACCATTTACAAGGTTTCAAACCTGGAAAACACTGGAAAATTTGAAACTCTGAAAAATTGTTCTGAAGAAGGAAAACTCAAAAACAACATAATGTTTGCAGAGATTATTGAATTTTTTTTTACATTTTGCAAGCTTGCAAATCTTAGTTTTCGAACTTAAAAAACTTTTTTTTGTAAGATTTTGAGTTTTCAAACACTTAGTTTCAACCTTTCAGAACTTCATTTTCAGTTTTGAATCAAGACAGGATATTAATCCCATACAAATTGATCATCTTGTTTATAGTGCTGCAGGCTCGCTGCGAATGACACTCGACTGTAGCCCCTCTAAAAAAGAAAATACTAAAACAAAAAGACGGTTAGCTCCATGGTATAATACTGAAACTCGCAAATTAAAGCAAATATCGCGGAAACTTGAGAGGAATTGGTGTTCCACCAAACTGGAAAATTCTTGTTTAATTTTCTTAAAACTTATAGGAAGGCCCTCCGTAATGCCTGAGCACAACTACTCGTGATTAATAGAGGAAAATAGGAACAACCCCAGGTTTCTTTTCAGCACTGTAGCCAGGCTGACAGAGAGTCACAGCTCTATTGAAACAAGTATTCCCATAGCTCTCAATAGTTACAACTTCACAAGCTTCTTTAATGATAAAATTCTAACTATTAGAAACAAAATTCACCAAGACCTGCCCTGAACTGGCACCGACTTATCTCTAAACTCAGGAACCTTAGAAACAGCTGTAAAACCAGATATATAGACTGTTTAGACTGTTTTGCTTCCCTCAATCTTTACCAACTAACTTCAATAATTTCTTCATCTAAACCATCAACCTGCCTCTTAGACCCCATCCCGACAAGGCTGCTTAAAGAAGTTTTACCCTTAGTCAGTACTTCTATACTAGATATGATCAATCTATCTTGAACAACAGGCTATGTACCACAGTACTTTAAAGTAGCTGTAATTAAACCTCTTCTGAAAAAGCCCAAACTTGATCCGGATGTTTTAGCCAACTATAGACCTATATCTAACCTTCCATTTCTCTCTAAAGCAGTTGCTTAACAGCTGTGTGACTTTCTACAGAGCAATAGTTTATTTGAGGATTTTCAGTCAGGATTTAGAGCTCATCATAGCACAGAGACAGCACTGGTGAAAATTACTAATGACCTCCTTATTGCATCAGACAAAGGACTTGCCATTGTCATTTCATTGGCATTAAAGGAACTGCTCTAAGCTGGTTTAAGTCCTATTTATCAGATCGATTTCAGTTTGTACATGTTAACGATGAGTCCTCCATTCATGCCAAAGTTCCTCAAGGATCTGTCCTCGGACCAAACCTCTTCACTTTATATATGCTTCCTTTAGGCAATATTATCAGGAAATGTTCCATAAGCTTTCATTGTTATGCAGATGATACTCAGTTATATCTATCGATCAAGCCAGATGAAACTAATCCTGAACCCAAACTGGAACCTGGTTCCACAGGAGAGGAGCTTGATAGCTGAACGCTCTGGCTACTAGTCTACTTTTGGAGACTCTAGGAACCACAAGTGACCCTGCATTCTGGGAGCGCAGTGCTCTGGTGGGGTAGTAAGGTACTATGAGCTCTTTAAGATAAGATGATACCTGACCATTGAGAGCTTTGTAGGTAAGAAGAATGATCTTAAATTCTATTCTGGATTTTACAGGAAGCCAATGCTGAGAAGCTAAAACAGAAGAAATATGATCTCTTTTCCTGGTTCCTGTCAGAACACGTGTTGCAGCATTCTGGATCAGCTGAAGAGTCTTAATGGACTTTTTTCGAGCAGCCTGATAATAAGGAATTGCAGTGATCCAGCCTAGAAGTAACAAATGCATGGACTAGTTTTTCTGCATCATTTTTAGACAGGATGTTCCTGATTTTCGCAATATTATGTAGGTGAAAAAAGGCGATCCTTGAAATTTGCTTAATGTGAGACTTAAATGACATGTCCTGATCAAAGATAACTCCAAGATTCCTCACAGTGGTGCTGGAGGCCAGGGCGATGCCATCAAGGTAAACTATATCTTTGGATAATGCGTCACAGAGGTGCTTAGGCCCCAGAACAATAACTTCAGTTTTCTCTGAGTTTAACATTAGAAAATTACAGGTCAGGTTTTAACATCCTGAAGGCACATTTGAAGTTAAGCTAACTGATTAGTTTCATCTGGCTTGATCGATAGATATAACTGAGTATCATCTGCATAACAATGAAAGCTTATGGAATATTTCCTGATAATATTGCCTAAAGGAAGCATATATAAAGTGAAGAGGATTGGTCCGAGGACAGATCCTTGTGGAACTCCATGACTAACGAGTGGAGACTGCGAGCCAGGCCTTCTTGTCCAACATCTGTGCCTGACCTCAGCGCTTTAGGAGGAATGGTCAAAAATTCCCATGAACACACTTCTAAATCTTGTGGACAGCCTTCCTAGAAGAGTAATAGCTGCAAAGGGTGGGCCAACTCTATATTAAACCCTACGGATTAAGAATGGGATGTCATTAACCTTCATGTGCATGTACAGGCAGGCAACAATAAACTATAATATAGTGTAAGTGTAGTTCTAATCCAGTAACAAAAGATGTGCGTGCAAATATTTTGCAAGCACAATTTACGCATACCCTGGGGGCCAAGCCCCCCCTGTCTTTCAATCCTAGTGACGTCCCTGGTGCACTCTATAAACTCTTAATATTTTGTCCTAATAGTGTGTTTGCTAATATTCAGTGATGGTTAACTCAAGTACTGTCCTTAAGTAAAAATTAAATGTATTTGTACTTTACTTGTGTATTTTCTTTTCATGTACTTCTACTCCACTAAATCTCAGAGGGAAATATTGTACTTTTTACTTCACTACATTTGTCTAACAGTTTCAGTAACTTTACAAAGTAAAATTTTTACACACAAAATATGAAGAGTTTAAAAAATGTGATATATGATTGTATAATCCTACTTCAGTAGTATAGTAATACTAATCAAATGATATAATATATATTAGTATAACAGTCACAGGGGACATATTTCTTTCTACATTGAGTACATTTTCCCAATTTTACTTACATATTTTTACTTAACATTTTAAATATACAGTGCTTTTTTTGTGAGTATTTTTAAGTGAGGCATTAATATTTTTAATAAAGCAAAGGATATAAATAAATTATCCATCAATATGCTAATGTTTGTGTTTGTACAATAGGCTGTTTATGGTTTTGTGTAAGACCATTATTTATCCACTGTTGGCGTCATCCAACAACGCCCTGATATAGTTCCACATGTTGAACAAGGCTCATGTGACAGCAGCCCAAAACAAACACTACAAAGTAAATTCTGTTATCTCCTAATTGAAAATATTTGTCTACTGCTATAAAATTGTAAGAACACGAGACAGAACAGCACACCAGCCTTTAGAGCATAATTTACATGGTATGAAGAATAAAATACTGGTTTGTGTGTTTGTTGACTAGAGTGTAGCAAACATGAATCTGAAATATATTTCCAAACACCTGTATCCTTAACAGAATTACAGTTCACCCAGCTAACAGCCATTACAGGGTCAAGAAGTAATTCCTTCTGATGAATCCTACTATACTTTTTTAGGAATTGAGAAGGGTAGCACTGCATTAAAAAAATGACAGATAAAGAGCATTTGAAAATCCATTGTGTTAAACCATGTTTGACATCTTCATCCCTTCTGTAGTGTAACCAAAAGGCAGCTCATTAAAAAATAAAGACATAAAGACAGGTAAGTTCGCAAACATACACACTATCATATATCCTTCTGATGTTTGGTCAGTACAATATATATCCGTGTCAGCTGCGGAGCTACTGCTGTAACAGTAAAACATCCAGCACAGGAGTCAGTCAGAGCTTTTTATATCTCTACAGAACTAATAGTAGCGACACTGGAGGCTAATATTCTTAAAATACAAAGGAGTAAACGACATGTGAACTAGTGAAGAGTGATAAAAGATGATAACTGTCGGTAACTGATTGGATCAACTCAAAGAAAAAGATATTCAGAGGGAATCACATCTCTAAAACACATTCAACTCCTTACATTTTGAAATGCAGGTACATTTTTACGATACCATTTTTAGATCTTGGTCATTTGTAACTACATCTTTTAACTGTATGAAGGACTATAGTCATCAGACATCTGCATCTTGTGTTATCAGACAAATCAAAGCAGAACAAGCCTTAGTGATAGCTCACTTCACTCACTTCCTGTGCTCTGTCTCTCAGAGTTGTACTGAACACAGGCTTTACATTTAAACATAATAATAATAATATAATAATTAAAGTGATGGATGCTCTGCAAAATGCTCACTACATAAATATCAGTGAATTGAAACAATGCCAATGTCAAATACGTCATTTGATAGTTTGAGTTCCACTTCAAAATGATCTAGTATGTTTCTTTTGTGATCATATTTCACAGCTCTGGTGGTTACAAACATTGTGCAAACAAAACTTTAAGCTGGACATGGTGCCTGTAAATGTGTATTCTGGTTGTGTGTTTTGTCTTTAGTTTCTGGTTTTGTGAGGTGGCAAGATAATTGATTGCATCCTCAGTTCCTGGCAAGATCCGTCATGAACTGTATAAGAGTTTCTCTGGTTCAGCAGCTCCAGACAGGACAACTGAAGCTACAGACGCTGAGAAGGAAGAAGAGAAGATCGTTCTGCAGCAGGTTTGCTCACAAACTGTCATTATAGGTTGACCTGACTGCCACTACAGGTGGTCTCTTCCCTAGAGAAGTATTACTAACATGTCCCTGTCTGTCTTTATTAAAGGTTATCATCATCTTCAACATCTGCATCATCTCCACCATGAAGACGCTGACTCTGTCTGCACTTCTTTGTGCCATGATGGCTCTGACCAGAGCTGCTGGTGAGTATTACTCCATATGTGAGTGAGTGTGAAAGAGAGACAGCTTATGTTCATGTGTAATTAAATGTATTCATAAATAAACAATGTAAACAGCAGACAACTTAAATCAGTATCTATGTCAAACTGTGCAGTTCTTCCAGACGCAGAGGCTGGAAACTGGACCAACTCGTTCAGTCCAACAGGTCAGTCGGTACTTTATAAGAATTATATTAAAGTACAATTTGTCATGATGTTCTCCTGTAAACAAACAGAAATACTGCATTTATCTACTGCTAATGTAGACTCACTGTCCACTCTTTTGTATGACAGAAGAGAATCATGTTGTCAAGAGGTCCACATCATGTCCAAAAGATTGGACTCCTTTTGACGGTCGATGTTATCTCTTCGTTCAACAACCCATGATTTGGGCTGTGGCTGAGGTAATGGGGATTATCTTTATTCAGTGAACCTTCCACACAATGTTTGTTCTGTTCACTACTTTCTACACTTCTTCCTCCTCTGTAGAGAAACTGTCACTCTTTGGGTGGAAACCTCGCATCTGTTCAAAACTCCAAGGAGTCCGGTGTGATTCAGGCGGTGATGACATTGAGCAACACTCAAAATCAAGTAATAGCTTGGCTTGGAGGGTCTGATGGACAACAGGTATATTATTTGTCATTTACATAATGTGCAAAAGTTATTTGATTAAATAATTATTGTCTTTTAAACGTTCAATATTCTCTTCTGTGCTCAAGGAGTCACTGTGGTTCTGGAGTGACGGAACGCCTTTCCACTTTACTCAGTGGTGTCCTGGACAGCCTGATAACGCTGGTGGTCGTCAGAACTGTATTGGTTTTAATTTTAGAGGTAAATAATAAAACATTATTTTCAATGAGAGCTCAGTGTATAATTGTTGTAAACTGGACAGGATGAATATCAAAGAAAAGGCTGGTGAATTACAATTTTAATATTTTTTGCACTTGTAGTTACAAATACATGGTATTACATCCTAACCTACAAAATGTACACGATTGATTTTGAGATTTATTAGTAACCTATTAATGTAGTCATAGAAACTGTGGTGTTGTAATGACAACAATAAAGAGTAACTGTGAGTGATGATGTTCAAACGGACAATATATCCCAGGATGAATGATCTGTCTACATAATGCTTCATTCAACAGTTTCAGGTTTGCTGTCTGACTGCTGTATTTTTGGTTCTTATAGACTCGAAATGCTGGGATGACCTCTATTGTGATTGGCAGTTCCCATCTATCTGTGTCAGAGAGGAATGATAAAAGCATGTGTTTGTGTATCTGAGAGGAAATTCGTCTCTCTCCAGCCACCAGTCTCATATTTGACCTGAATTCTCTTTATCTCGATTTACATCTTTATTTCTTCTCTATCGCTGTAACGCTACTTAAGGAAAGAAGCGACAAGTGACATAAACAGCAGCTGGATTGTCTCTGTCTCTTTAATACGAGCAGACTGAATGTGTAATGAAAAGAAAGCTTTTAGCACAACTTTATTCTGCAGAGTGAACTGTTCTTTCTTGTCTTATGCAAAATTAAAAGCCTCAAGCATTGAAACAAGCTGGTCAGTATTATATCTCTTGTTTGTGTGAGTTTAATTGGCCTAGAACTTTAGCTTTAATACTGTTAAATAATACTGAACATTATAATTGTTGGGAGCACCTAGAGAAAATGTCCATCCTATAGAACCTAAAGAGAGATTTTACACGAGCGATGTGATTCAAACCTCAAATGGATCTTTCTATTCAAAGTTTTCGAGTGTCCGACAGCATTTGGTTTAGTTTAACCCTCCTGTTGTGTTCTGGGCAATATATATAAATGACTGAAGTATATTTCATCTAATTGAGCAAAGGCTTTATGTATTCCTCCACACTGTGCATTTCAATACATCAAATTTATGATGACCACTTTAATTGATTTTTAATGGTTTTATTTAAACTCATCTCTGGTGTTCCAAGAAAAATTTACCTGCCATCGTAAATTGATATGAGAGACTATATCATATTTAAACAGCAGATGGAAAACTTCCCCATACACCCCCACACCCCCACCATCTATCTGATTTTTTTTTTTTAAATGTTCATTTGGAAATAAGTTGTCATGAATAAAATCACATCATTCAGGTTTTGAATGGGACAAATATTTTTTTAAGATGATTTCAAAACAGTGTGCTGGTTAAACAGATCCCAGTCTATGATACATATTATTTTGACTGTAGACCAGATGAAATGTAAGTTGTACTTCTTCTACTTAAAAACTCGTATTACAGTCTCCTCCAAAAGTATTGGAACAGTAAGGAAAATTCCTTTGTTTTTGTTGTTCACTGAAGACGTTTGGGTTTAAGATCAAAAGATGATTATGAGACAAGAGTTCAGAATTTCAGCTTTTATTTCCTGGTATTCACATCTAGATGTGTTAAACAACTCAGGACAAACCACCCTTTGTTTGAACCCACCCATTTTTCAAGTGAGCAAAACTATTGGGACATGTGACTGACAGATGTTTCTTGTTTCCCAGGTGTTGCCTTTTAGGTTGACTGTCCAAACATTAAATATCTCTGCATGACTGGTCTAAGTTTTCATCCTTGGTTCAAACCTATGAAGACTGCATTTCCTGTTAAAGAGGATAAACCAACATGAAGACCAGAGAGCTGTCTGTGGGAGAAAAGCAAGCCACTGTCAAGCTGAGAAAAGAAGGAAAATCGACCAGAGCCATTGGACAAACATTGGGCAGAGCAAGCACAACAATTCGAAACGTCCTTAAAAAGAAAGAAACTACAGGTGTACTGAGCAACAGACGTCGAACAGGTCGGCCAAGGAAAACAACTGTAGTTGATGACAGAAATATCATGATAGCTGTGAAGAAAACCCCCAAAACATCAGGAAGTGACATCACCAACAACCTCCACAGTGCAGGGTGAAGGTATCACAATCCACTGTTGAAAGAAGAAGAAGAAATATAGAGGCCACACCAAATGATGCAAACCACTCTCAGCAGGAAGGATAGACTAGGACAGAATAGGAAGGCCAGACTGAAATTTGCAAAGAAGTACAGAGATGAGCTGCAAAAGTCCTGGAACACAATCTTATGGACTGATGAAACCAAGATGAATCTCTAGCAAAGTGATGGAAAGGCCAAAGTGTGGAGAAAGAAAGGAACTGCTTAAGATCCGAAGCATACAAGCTCATCTGTGAAGCATGGTGGAGGTAATGTCACGGCTTGGGCGAGCATAGCTGCTTCTGGAACAGGCTCATTAATATTTATTGATGATGTAACTGATGATGGTCGCAGCAGAATGAATTCAGAAGTGTACAGAAACATTTTGTCTGCCAATTTACAGAGAAATGCTTTGAAACTAATGGGGAGGAAGTTTATCATGCAGCATGACAACGAGCCAAAGCACACTGCCAACAAAACAAAGGACTTCATCAGGGGAAAAAGTGGAAGGTTTTAGACTGGCCAAGTCAGTCAGCTGACCTTAACCCAATAAAGCATGCATTTCACCTCCTTAAGAGGAGACTGAAGGGAGAAACACCCCGAAACAAACAAGAACTGAAAGAAGCTGAGATAAAAGCCTGGAATAGCATCACAAATGAAGAATGCAACAGTTTGATGTCGATGGGTCGCAGGCTTGAGGCAGTTATTGCAAGCAAGGGTTATGCCACCAAATATTAAATTTATTTACTTTAAGATTATTTGTTCCTTTACTTTTGCTCACCTAAGAGTGCTGTGGTCTAATACAAACAGTGGCACTGTATGTCCTGAGTTGTTTAACATATCTAGATGTGAATACCAGGAAATAAAAGCTGAAATTCTGAACTCTTGTCTCATACTCATCTTTTGATCTTAAACCCAAATGTCTTCAGTGAACAACAAAAACAAAGGAATTTGCCTCACCGTTCCAATACTTTTGGAGGGGACTGTATGTCAGAGGTCTGAACATCATAAATTCCAAAAATAATGCAGAACTTAATAATAATGAAATGAAGTTGGTGGGGATTTATGCTTTGTTTGACTTAACAGTTAAACAGACCTGATAATTTTTGTTGGGAATCATCATAGGAAACCAACACAATAGGAGGGTTAATTTAATAAATGAAAATATCTAAGGAACTGTTTTATCTGTAGTTGCAGTAAATGTTGTGCTGTCCAAATCTTCAAGACTCACCACCACTGAGGTGAAAAAAAGCTTATATTATTTAAAATTAAATAATATATCCTTATCATTATGAGTTGTTCTTTATTAAAAGCAAATATTTATAAAAAAAAAATTAAGCTATTTTAAAGCCAAACTATATTTTACTATTGTTTAAAGATGTTTTTCTCACTTAATGAACGGGTGTAAATTCAGAATATTCAGCAGTATTTTAAAGAGGTGGTATTAAGCTTTTTTGGCTTTTCCCCTCTCCTTTATTGAGTTATATATCTTTTTTGTGCATGTAACAGGTTTGCAAAGTGAAAAAGCCCAAAGTCCAGCCCAAAGGGAGTTCCCATCTCCCACAGAAAGCTCTGCTCTGAACCGCTTGAAAACAGCTCCTTTATAGTCCAGCCCTTCACTTCCTGTGCTTGTGACGTCACAATGAAAAGACGTCATAAAGCTTGCCAAGCGGCTAGCGGGGTCAGGCACGCCCTCAAACAAAGCTAGTCTGAGCGGAGGCCCTTTGGCTCCACTCACCTTTGTTTGGGTTTCCATTGTAGAAATGTTGTACCTGCTTCCAGGTACTTTTTTTCGTATCACCTCACCTCCATCGAGGTTCCAAGCGAGCTGACGGACACTAAAATGTAACGTGAAAACACGACAGACTGCTGACTGGTTAGAGAGAATATTCACTATTCACTGCATCATCATTGCATGTGCCAGACAGCAACAGAAAGTTTTATATTTTACAGTTTTCGTTTGGAATTTAAACACTAAATCCACTTCTGAGAAGTTTTGAGGTGAGAAATCAGCTGTGTAGATTTTAAATATTGACAGTTTTAAGAGAAGTGATGGCGGAACAAAAATGTGATGAATATTTTCGGAGTTGAGGGGCTCCACAAGTGTCTGCGGTGGAAGCCTGTGCCAACCCGCAGGAGGAGCCTGTGAGGGCGGCCAGCCGCCCGCTATGTACTATCTCTGGGTACTATCTCTGGGTACTATCTGCGATGGAAAACGGAGCAGGGCCGAGTAGAGTCGAGTCTATCGATTTGCGCTATGGTAGCATTTTTCGGCAAGGCAGCTTAGATCGTCAGAACACCGGCAACAGTTCAACGTTTAGTCCTTATGGTAAGATGTGGAACAATGACGTTGTGTGGTTGTGGACTTGTGAGTAACTTATACCATCTTCTAGGTTACGGTCTCACTCTGAAGCGGCTTTGATTTGGATCACACTACCTTTTTTCTTACGACCCGCCCTTCTCTGCTTCTGATTGGCTAATAGTCCTTACCTGGGAATTGCGCGTGTGCAACTCCCAACAAAGATTTTGTACAAGTAAGATGCATCACTCTGTAGCTCAAGAGCGGAGCGTACAAATACACATAAGGTGAAAAGAGGAGCTTCAGCAATGTGCAGTAAAATATGGTGTTTTTTGAAAATTAAATCATGTAAAACTGTTCTGGTAAGGTGTTCCCTAAATAAAATTTTGAACCTGAAAATGAGTATAATATCACCTCTTTAAGAACAGACAACAGCCTCCTGCAGTATATCATTTGTCACCACATGGTGTGCTGTAGGCGGCTTTACAATGAAAGTCTATTCAGTAGTGAATAGGTGCGTTTGACTTCATGCGTCGCTGTCCATCGCTGACTTAACATGATGCATTCTGGACCAAAAATAAGGCATGCTGGTTAAAAATTTTGGCCAGTGCTGCAAAACATCCAGCTATGACAAAAATAGGAGAGGTAATCCATTCAGATCATTGTGATACCAAAAACTTGGACTATTGGACTATATTACATACTACTGGCAACCACAGTATGCAGTATGCTCACCCTCCCCCATCACCCCAGTCACCACTTCTGCTTCCTGGGCACCATCATCTCCCAGGACGTCAAGTGGGAACTCAACATCACCTCCATCACCAAGAAGGCCCAGCAGAGGATGTACTTCCTGCGGCAGCTGAAGAAGTTCAGCCTGCCAAAGACAATGATGGTGCACTTCTACACAGCCATCACTGAGTCCATCCTCACCTCCTCCATCACCATCTGGTATCATTCGCTCTGCAGAGAAGTTGATTGGCTGCAATATTCCTTCGTTTCAGGACTTGTACGCCTCCAGGACTCTGAGGCGTGAAGGAAAGATTGCAGCTGACCCCTATCACCCCGGAAACAAACTGTTTCAGACTCTCCCCTCTGGCAGGAGGCTGCGGTCCAGCAGGACCAAAACCACTCGCCACAGGAACAGTTTCTTTCTGATGGCAGTGAGCTTCCTCAGCAAGGTCCCCACTGTCAGTGACTCTCCCACTCTCTACCCCCCTACCCAAACTCACACACACTCTCCTGACCCCACACTTTACAACAACGCTCAACTGTGCTTTATGCTCATGTTGCCAACTTTTGCACATACTTGTCAGCATTGTATTATTGTATTATTGTATCGTTTTATATTTTTTGGTGGTCGTCCTAGCTTATCTGGAGCAGGCCATGAATGACCCCTATTGCTACCCAGGGCCTATAAATAATATTTAAAAAAAACCCACACACACACAAAAAACACATTGTGTGATATACATCACCATTATCCAACGTGTCTGTCTCAGTCTGTAGGTCTGTACTATATGTAGGCCTATTACAATAAATCACACCACTAACATTCTGCATTACAACAAATATACCAAACTACCGATATGATATTTTGCACAACTTTTACACTAGATAAAATATAACTACTGCAAATAAAATACCACAGATAAGATATAATACATCTCAGTTCATTCTAAAACCCATACATATTTGCTCCAATCTCTTGTTGACATGAACATCGTCAACAATCCCCTAACATCAATAAGGTTGTTCTGTTTTTTTTGACGATAGGGGCTTTTAGGCGCAGGCCAGATGGTAATAGTGTATACTCAGAGTTAAGAGGATGGACACTATCTGGGGGAATAGCCGTTACTTTTATCAGCTTTAGCGAGTTTCCTTAAACAAAAAAGCCATTGCTGGCCATTTTTGCACAGCAATTCAGTATTAAAATCAAAATTGAGGAGATTATCAATCATAGTGCCCAAATATTTAAAATTAGTGACATTATCCACTGTCTGTCCTTTGACAACACTACTCTGAGTAGCTGGATGGGAACGTCTGAAGTCAACACACATATCTTTTGTATAGGTATCATTAAGTTAATAAATTTTAATGACACCAGGAAACAAAATCGTTAACTGAACCATAAACAATTTCATCATCACTGAGAAGGCTAACAATAACAGATTCGTCAGCAAACTTATTAATATGTCTGTTGTCATAATGGCTTCGGCAGTCGTTTTGTTGGGAAGAGCTCTTTTATGACCAGTTTTTCGAATGACTTCATTACCAAGGGAGTTAAGGCCACAGGCCTAAACTCATTAAGGGCTTGGGGGTGGTTGCCCTTGGCACCACAATAGACTTCTTCCATTTAGATGGTACTCTACTGCTGTGTAAGTGACAGCTGGAAAATATAACTAAAAATAGGAGCTAGCTGCTCTGCGCACACTATGAGCAGACGACTTATGGTGGTGCAATATTATCAGGACTGGGGCTTTTCCTGGGTCTTCAACCTTTAAAACATTTGATCACACTCTGCTCATTAAAGAAAGTGTTCACATGAGACCTTTCCTGAGCTGAGAGTGTTGGTTGCTAAAATCCTGTACATAGGACAATCCTGTAACATTATTTTCACTATAAGATATCCAGCTATTAACAACATCAATCAGTTCATCAATATCAGAGCATGACTCCTCAAACATGTGCCATATTTGTCACCTTGCCCCTCTTCAGGGCGGTGTGATATACAGGGATGAAATGCACACAGTTATGATCGGACGAGCACCATAGCACAAATCCAGTCTTATTGTGTCTGGTCGAGCATGTAACATACTGATAAAAGTTTCTCAGTGTTGATGACAGTGTACAGTGGTTCATATCACAAAGAATAATATTGGGGGCGTGGACTTGGTGGATAAGCTTACAGGCAATACTTTCATTTGCCTTAGGATTGATGTACACAAGTGTGACTCTCGGGGCAAATAACGTGGGCATAAAGAAACAGAAAGCAGTAATAGGGACGTTTCTGGTTTCTTGGTTTCTGAATCAAAAAAACTAAATCAAATTCAAATGACGGTGGGGTTTTGTTTTTTTTTAAATTCCTTTTTCATTTCTCCGTTTGAAGATAGACATTAAGAAAAGAAAGACTGGTGCGCCAGGTGACCCGGAAGTAATAGTAAACATAGGCTATTAAAAGTGAAGCCAAGCTTGTAGAACGGTCAAATCTGTAACATTATGCAGAACTAACGTTATACCAGGGTGATGTTAGATGCAATTAAATAAAATTAATTAATTAATTAACCTTGACCGAGAGAAATACGTTAGCAACAGCAGTTGATTACATGCATATAATATTGTGTATTTATTCATGTAAACAGCAAGAGTCACATTTTTTAAGCGCATTGCTTGGTGTAATAAAGTTGGTAGGCTAATGTTGGTTAACCTAAGAAATGATTGTGTGTGCAGAGTTGTTACTGTCAACGCTATATTTTTAATATTAAATTAATATTTAATGTGGTTTCCACCGTGATTAACCAAGCTGTTCCCCCTTTCAACCAGCAGGTGGCAGGATTTAACTGAAGGCCTGTACTGTGTCTTTATAAAACGTTTTGAATCCAGATTACTTATATAGATGTATTTATTGTTGCTCATTTCATTTGTTTTTGATATCTATGTTTTATTTGCAGCCTAGTTATCATCTACATCATTCACCCTCAGCCCAGAGTTAAACCTGCATGCCCTTCTGTTCTAACCTAAATGTACAACCTATGGCTGCAGAACATTGACTGTGAATTTTGTGATTTTACGAGGTCCTCAAAACAAAGTCCAAATACGTAATTACATTGTTTAAAAAACAGGCTATCAACACTGAGAATGTCTTCTCAGGACGTCAGTCAGGCTTCTGAGGCCACATTTAAAATGTTCTGGCTGAAATTGTACAACTGTATGCTAACAAATACAAACAAAAAACAAAGTTAAAATTCAAACAAAGACTTTGGCTTTTTAGTTGAACTTAAACAAGTAAAAACAAACTGGCATTTATGTATATACTAAAAACACACAGGCCTAGATGAGGGACACCTTAAAAACATTGCTGGGCCTCAGCAAGTACAGTATGCCCGCACCTACAAAGTCAGCATTTAAACTTAAAAAAAAAAAAAAATACAGGCTGTTAATTTTCCCCCTGACCCCCACATTGTCAGAAACCTGCTCTAGCCCAACATCACCAGAGATGCAAACTCTTTCACCATTACTTATTACCAAGGTTTACCCTCTCTTAATACCCATCCTACCATATCCCTGGCTGCCCATACAACCCTGAGTCTTTATTACCATGCCCAAAAGTCCACTCCTCTAATGCACTCTACCCAACGCTCTAAGCGACCTGTTCTTATAGCCTTTAGCCATATTATTATCTTACTCCTCCTGTACTCCTCAGGGGATGTGGAGTTAAACCCAGGCCATGTAACCCCCAGTGCTATACCTACGCCCCAGCTAACATTTGTTGATTTTCTGCAACCATAAAAGTCTAGGTTTCCTGCAAATTAATATTTGTTGTCTGCTCCCTAAATTTGATTCATTCAACGCCCTCGCACAGTCAGCTAACCCCTATATCCTGGTCGTTTCTGAATCTTGTCTTAGGAACTCCACCTAAGTATTTATATCCAACTATAACATCTTTCGTCAAGATAGAACGGGGAAGAGGTTGCAATCCATTGCAGAGATAGCTTACAGAGCTCAGTCATGCTGGACAGGTCTATACCCAAACAGTTTGAATCTTTCTAGAAATAAGTCTCTCACTGTGGTTGTCTGCTACAGACCCCCCTCAGCCCCAAGTAGTACCATTTGCTAACTGATTGCCCCCCATCTATCCTCTGAGTTTCTACTGTTAGGAGACTTAAACTGAGATACCACCTCCTTCTTTCAAAGCTTGATGCCCTCAACCTCAGATTATCACTGAACCCACCAGGTACACCCTCAAACCTGTGATCAAAGGCACCCTCAGTGGGGGGTCTGGGGTTCCTCCCCCAGAAGATTTTGAGAATTAAATACTTATTTTCCTGCATTCTGGAGACATTTTCTGCACCAATCTATGGAGTAAATGTCTTTATTTATATGAATGGCAGCACAAAATTCAGCAGGTGACAATTCAAAATATAACAATAAAATGCAGTAAAATCAGTAGCTTTTTTTTGTGGCTTAAGTAATTTTCTTGGACAATGTACATTTGTTTCTTCTAATATTTAAATTGCATTGCATGTTTTCTTATTGTGCAAATAAACAAATAATTTTCACTTGTTTCTTGTTCTAAGCTATTTTTCAGAACATATTTTAACCAATTTCGCTTTCAGAAAGTGATGGGGACATATTCCCAGCGACCATAGTGTAAATGACACCAATGGTAATAAATTTGTAACATTTTTTCTATGTGACTGGCACACAATAGTTTTTTACATTACATTTACATAATTCTTTACATTTACTCATTTGGCAGACGCTTTTATCTTACTTACATTTGAGAAACAACATACAATCATTTACAGAGCATAAAATACAGCACAAGCTCTACAACTGACAATACATATTAATAAAAGCAGCAATAAATTCTAGTAAGCGCTAATAGCACATATCGCATCAGTGGGGTAAATACTTAGGGAAAGAAGTTAGAGTTAACAAAAAGTGCAATCATTACAAGGTAATTGTAGGAAATAGAGGAGGAAGATCACAGGAAGTGCATGTTAGATGTTAGGAGTTAGAGGTGTTATAAGAGGAAGTGTTCTCGGAAGAGATGAGTTTTCAAGAGCTTCTTGAAATTAGAGAGGGCTCTGCTCTGATGGCGTGTGGTAGCTTGTTCCACCATCGTGGTGTCACAGATTCCAACAGCCGGGACCGGGATTGCTTTGTGTGCTTTGGCCATCCCTTCACACAAAGTAATCCCAGTTCCACAGTGCCATCCGTTTTATTACAGGGGCCCCATTTAATACCCACCACTGCGACCTCTACGCATTAGTTGGCTGGCCGTCGTTACGCACTCGACGCCTAACTCACTGGTACCAACTTATTTACAAGTGCTTGTTAGGCAAAGCCCCCTATATCTACGCTCACTGTTGTCTATATCATTACCCACCCGCAGCCTCCGCTCGAGCAAGTACATCTCTCTGGTCACCCCAAAATCCCACACCACCTTCAGCCGCCACTCCTTCCAGTTCTCCGCTGCCAATGACTGGAATTAGTTACAAAAACCCCTCAAGTTACAGACAACAGCAAATTTCTGTATGCTGATTTTTGTTAAGCCACGCTAAGAAATGTGTCATTTGCATATTAAAATCACAAAATAAATCGAGCCCCTTCAGACCGTCTGACAGACACAGAGCTTGTATGGGACTGTACTTCATCAGAGGTACAGGTACAGGTATATATACAGGTATCGCGGTCAGGTGTGTCATGTTATTCTCTTGCTATGTTATTCTCGGCGGACTGTTAACTGTTTGTGTAGCAAATACATTGATTAGACACTGACCGACAACATTTACATATAAATGTTTTGATTCCTACTTTGCTGGGGACAGTTCAGCAGTCTCTGACAAGAGCTGAAGCTGTGAGCAATGCATTCTCCCGCTCTCTCTCTCTAAGTGCAGGCAGGCTTCAAACAAAATGTAGTAATGTTATTTTGAGTAGCCAGTGTTCTCCAAAGACCTGCGAGACAGGCTGCGTCATGAGGATTATTGCATTTTTGCATTGCGTTTTTATGTTGTTGAGTTACATTCTGTGAGTGTTGGCCTGTTTAAACCAACTAAAAGTTTCCTGATTCACTTTATACCACAAAACCACTATTGGTAATAAAATAACTGCCTCTCCGTCTCAAAGTCCTAAGCTGAATTTCAGTCGCAGTACAATCCCTCAGGAGCCTGGCATCGAAAGCAGAATGCCTCAGGAGGCCGGCAGAAACCCTGTGGAGGTGGGGCAGGAGGCCAGCGACATGACTTAAGAACAGGGCCAGTGTCTGATGGCTGGAGTCTGAGACAAGAGGCTGGCGGCATGGCAACTTCCCTGAAGGCTTGCTACAGGGCAGCAGGTCTGGAGGCTGGCTGGATAAACCGGAGGAGATTGCTGAAGCTCAGAGAGTCAGGAGATTGTTGCAGCAGCTCAAGGGAGGCCAGAGGTAGTTTTGGCTCAGTGACGTGCAGGAGGTTGCTGCAGCTCAGCAGAGTCAGGTAGTAGCAGCCATCCAAAAAATTCAGGGTTTGCTCCAGCTCAGCAGTGACAGCAAGCTGCTGTAGCTCAGCAGGAAGAGGAAACTGCAGTTCTGGCTCAGGGAATTGCTGCGGCACTGGAGATGAAGTCATAAGGTGTTGACTGCTTCAGCAGGCAGAGGAGTTGGCTGGTCCGTCGTTTGGCCATGAGGAGTAGAAGTCTGCCAGGCCACCTACTGGAAATGAGGAGGAGGAGTTGGCTAGGCGGCTGACTGGGCACCAGGAACAGATGTATGGCAAGGGCCCAGGGCAAGCCAGGAGCAGGGTAGAAAAATATCTAGGGAACTGGGTAACAAAGTCTCTGGAGAGCCAGACAGCTGAAACTTAGTGAAGCTGGGGGTCTCTGGAGTCTTGATCAGTTGAGTCTGCGGGATGCTATCCAGCTGGATCTCTGGTGAGTTGGATAGCAGTCTCTGTGAAGCTGGCTAGCTGGGTCTCCGGGCCCTGAACTGGCAGGGAGTCCGAATTGCTGAACAGCTGAATAGAGTTGGCATGCAAAGAGTCTGTGGCATTGGACAGCACAGTATAAACAAGAGGTGGGAAGTAATTACAATTACTCTCGTTACTGTAATTGAGTAGCATTTTTGTGTGTAAGTATTTTTTAAAATCTGTAATTTTACTTTTACTTAAGTTGTTATGTTTTGTTTAAAGTAGGCCTGTTGTACTTCGCTACATTTTCAATCACATCCGTTACTGAGTAAAGGAAAAACTCGCGACCACTTTGTGTGCAAGAGTGCATTGAACAACTTTATCATGATGCAGTACGAGCTGTGAAAAATGCTATTTTAAGTTAGTGTTAATGCAAACCGAACACTTCCTGCTGCTGCAGCTTCACATTAGATGCAATTAACTGGCGAAACAAGAGTTGACTTTTATTGTGAAGACGTCACAGGAAGTGCAATCTGTGTGTAAGTGAGATCAGCGCTGACCGCTGTCGTGCAGACCGCTACAATGCGTCTACACAACAAGATAACCGTCATTTTCAACAGTTTTCAGACAGCGGACCAGTTTGAAATATTGCAGTGGGTAATGCAACAGTCAGGAGCAGCAGACACAGTGAGCTGTTTGATAAAGAGCTGCAGACGACAGACTGCATCCTTCCACCTCCTCAGACAGGTAAGTTAACCAACTCCTTTCACTTTCGCTGTTCGCAGACTCATGCTGTGTGCAGCATAAAGTCAGCTCACATAATTATGAAAAATACCAATAACTGCCCGACAATAGTTTGTTTAGCTGCCCCAGACAGCTGTGCCCTGTGGTATTAAAAGGCATCTGCTGTTACCACCAGTAGCCTAACTAATGTTACAATGACAGTGCAGCTGCATAGCTTCAAACATGGTTAATTAATGCCAGTCAGAGTTACATTTACAATGACAGATTTTAACCATCACTCGTCAGTGAACAGCCTCCTTGGCTGCGGTCTGAGAGCATTTTCTAGTTTAGCAGGCCTATGTAGATTTATCATTATGGATTTAGGCCTAACATGTTTTTAAGATTCTGTTCACACTGAAATAAGCTAATAAAAACGTTCATTTTGCAAAAGTTGAACATATTAAACAGTAATATGGCAATTACAAATGTTTTTGAAAAATGTGTGGCCTTGAACAAATGTAGTCCTTGATGTGGAGGTCAGTTAAATAATAGCCTACTTCCATTGGTGGTTAAAAATAAGTTTTTGTAGTTTAGTAAGATGCTTTGCTCCAAATAGCCAAAAAGACATTGGTGCATGACAGTTTTGGTTGGCATTAGCAACTTGCTGGTAACTAGTTATTTATTATACTAATGCTTATGATATCCCATTAAAATGACCACCTGATTGAATGTAAAAAGGGATATGACTTCATGTATAGTCTAGTGTTTCCTGTTTTCCCAGTCCAGTGCGGTCTGCCAGAGTCTAATTTGTGCCGCCACAGTTTCCTGATGAAACAAAAAGATTCTCAAACTTCTCATTATAACACTTCGTTTTTCGCCATTGATTTGGCAAAGTATCTGTCAAACAAACTAAAATTGAAAGTGCCATATGGCTTTCTTCCCTTATCAAATCGCAAAAGACTGCAATTTAATTAAATAAGTACATGTATAAATAAGATATTCAATCAATATAGATAAGTTATTTTAGGAGGTTAAAAAAGTAACTTTTACTCTGAGTAAATTTTAAATTAGCTACTTTTTACTTTTACTTGAGCAGATTTTTATACCGGTAATTTTACTTCATCAAAGTTCATCAAAGTAGTTGTTCCTTCACTTAAGAAGAATATTTTTGTACTCTTTCCACCTCTGGTTTAGACCTACTAAAGGGATAAACCACTATTGGGAGGCTCAGGGGACAAAATTAAATTAGTTATTACATTAGTGTAATTTGGTTAAAGAGATAGTTAAGAGATGGTAAGTCTTTCCTACCTACAGTGAAAAACAATAAAGGACAGAGCTCTTTTTATGTATTTGGTGTATTCTGAAGTTATGTCAAACAGCAATATTATCTCGAGTGTGTATGTGATCAAATAACATAATCCTGATCACTTAGGCATCTGGACTTTAATAACTAACCAAGTAAATTAAAGGGAAGTAAGGTGGCGCCTTTTTCCAAGCTTTGTCTGAGGGGAGGCCCACAGTCTTGGACCTAGGTTAAAAATTTTTATTGAGCGTGTAATGGAAAATGTATTTACTTTTACTTCCCTATCTCTGTTAAAGTGTTAGACAAGTGATAGAAGCATTGGTTTCAGTTCTTTCACACCATGCTTTAGGGTGAGAAAAACACTGGGGAGGGAGGCCGGGGTGCAGCAATTCAGAGTAAACAGGAACTTACACCCTTGCTTAGTTTTTAGTTTTTAATTTTTATTTGATACATATCACTAGTTTATTTACGATGACACCTCCATTTAAGAAGATCTCTTCCCCTGCTTGCCTTGTAACCACGAAACTCAAATTCCACAAAAACAGCAAATCCTTAAATTTTTTGTCTAATTATGTATAATTAAACCCAAAAGGCTTGTATTCACTGATGTATATGATAAAGTTATATATTCTAGTGCAATTGAATGGCAAGAGGGAATTTGTGTGTGAATTTATAATATATAAGTATGTTCTTTCTATGTATACTGGTGTTAGTATGCCCTCACTGTTGAAGAACTTCATGTGTTAGCTTGTTGCTGAGGTACAGACATACAGACATATCTTACTGTTAAACATTGAATAACCTGCGGCAGTGCCTGTTCAGAGCAGTGGCGGGAAGCCAGGCTTCCCCTGTTTTTAATCAGACTCTATTAATCATTTTAATAAAAATCAAAATGTTTATAATTGTGATAAATGTTATGTGCTGTTGCTGTCATCTCGTCCCCATTTCTCAGTATTTTACAATAAGTGAAACAGCGTGAAGCCAGACAGCATGCAATCAACGTCATTCAGATGAAATAACGGGAGCAGTTAGCAACTTTAGCAGTCCTCCAGTTATGGAAGATGGAGATTTGGAGTTTTTAGTTATAATAAATAGTTTTACTAAACTACCACTACAGCAGCAATTTAAGATTAAATCTGATGGAAGACCAACAGCAAAACTGGAGCTGGCCTGGAGAGGAAAAAGGGGTTTTGGACGTTTAATGAGTTAAACTATATCCAGACAGAGTGGCGAGCTGGTATCCAAACTTCAGTTGACTTGTTGTGGAGGATCTAAAAGCCAGTGGGAAATTCCATAACTTTGTTATTGACCCCTTCACCTCCATGACAGACAGGAGAATGGCCTTCCTTTTCAAATAGGGTGAGTGAAATATCACCTTCTTCTCTCTGAACTTAACTGAACTGCAGCTATGTGTGTGGTGACATTGTTTGTTTTGCTTTGCTTGCCTGGATTTAGCTGTGAATGAATAGTCCATTGAAGTAATCTCATTGTTTTTACTGCGGTTGTGTATGCATAGATAATGAGCACCACGTACAGCACTTGCCACAGCGCACTGTGCCAGGTTACCTGAATAATTGTTTGGTCTTAGTACTTGGTTGTTAGTCTTGAGTAATGTTGTGTTATGAACATTAAATAAGCATTAAATAATAAGTTTGTAGGCCTATTTGATAAATGCACCATTGCTAATTTGCAAATGTAAAACTTCAAAGTCTTCTGATTGAGGTTGTGAATGCTTCTTTAATTTTTGACAGTAGCCTGTTTTTACTGTGCACCATCAGCAGCGGGCTATGTATGCTATTTGGGGTGAGAGAGCGTACGTGTCGGTAAATTCAACTTTCAGCGTGTGTGGTGATAACAGATAGTGCGCATCTTTAAAGTACGATTCAGTTTGTGTAAAATTATACCCTGCACTGTAATAGCACAATACATTAGATAATTGCCCTCCAAAAAGGACATCCCCTATATTTGAATATTCGCTCGTAGGGTGGGCCTACATAATCGATTTTCAATTTTGGGATTAGAATTTTTTTTTTTTACACCGACATTTGGCCAACGGTGAGTATGGAGGCGTACATGGCCGTCACATGTCACTTTATAGCTACAGAGTGGGAACTTTCTGGTGTCGTTCTGTGAGGCAACATTGCACAACAGCTTAGAGTCGCGACGGACGCCTTCGCTATTCCAAATTGACATGACAATGCCTGCAATATGAAACTGTGCACTGAGATACTCAAGAAAGAACCAGAGAAATGGGGCAATGACGTTAGACTAATATTTTATTTTAAATAACATTTAAATTATATTTACTAAGCGGCAAAGCTTTGATTATTCGCCGATAATTTCTATCAAAGCTTCGAAGCTCAAAAAATGACATTCGTCCCTATCCCTCTCACTTGGCTTCCCCAAAAATTTACCCCACCCCACGCCACTGGTTCAGAGCAGGCCGGTTGTCAAGAAAATCAAAAGAAGAACATACAGACAGAGACTCCTTTCGTTGTAGTTGTTAGTTGTAATAGAAGATATTATGGCTGGCTGTTCTGAAGAGTTTTTCCCTTAAGACATTATAAAACTGATCGGTGTGCAGCCACAACACTCTCTACGTAAATATCAGTGAACAGACACAATGCCCATTATTGGTAATTTTATAAATTGCAGGCAAGTCACATATGTCGTTTAATATTTTGAGTTCCACAGTTTCTTTAGTTATCACATTTCACAGCTCTGGTGGTGTGAGTGTATGTGTCAGTTTTTGCAGGTTTTAAGAGGTGGACGGATAAGTGACTGTGTCCTCAGTTCCTGGTAAGATGCGTCATCAACTGTATATAAGAGCTGGTGTTTCTCTGGTTCAGGACGACTGAAGCTACAGACGCTGAGAAGGAAGAAGAGAAGATCGTTCTGCAGCAGGTTTGCTCACAAACTGTCATTATATATTGACCTGACTGCCACTACAGGTGGTCTCTTCCCTAGAGAAGTATTACTAACATGTCCCTGTCTGTCTTTATTAAAGGTAATCATCATCTTCAACATCTGCATCATCTCCACCATGAAGACGCTGACTCTGTCTGCACTTCTTTGTGCCATGATGGCTCTGACCAGAGCTGCTGGTGAGTATTACTCCATATGTGAGTGAGTGTGAACGAGAGACAGCTTATGTTCATGTGTCTATACACAGCAACAAGGGTAGATGAAGACATGAACTCACTAGTGGGTCAAAATGTCCTTCCAGCTCTTCCAGACGCAGAGGATGGACCTGGGACAGAGGGAACTGTTGTCCAAGGTGAGTCAATATTTCTTTACATTTGTAATGGTGCCCTCTTGTAATCACATATATGAGACATGAGTATTACTGCATGTACAGAGAAAGCAATGATATGTGTTCATAAATATACAATGAAAACAGCAGACAACTTAAATCAGTAACTAGGGCTGAACGATTAATTGCATTTGCGATATTATCGCGAGTTAATAAAATGAGATTTTCTAATCGCAAAGGCTGAGATTACACTCTGGTCACATGACACCGAAATGAACAAGCGGAAAGCAGTCTGCTTTCTCCACGTTACGCTGTACTTTGCCTTCTTGTTGTACAATGGCTTAAGCTCGACAAAAACTGACACTACATAAACTTTAGTGTCACACAGGGAATGAAAGTAGCAGCCACCACCCGCGGGTAACTTGGCGGTGGTGGGTGAAATTGTCGGGCCTTCCATCCGTGGCTTTGACGGACAGGAAAAATGCACAACAGAAAGACGTGTGTAGTAAGCATAGACTGTATATAAAAAGGTAGTAAGGCAAGCGTATTGTGGCGATCTGCGTCACACACACAACCACCAGTCAGCTCAGGAAATATCTGTGATACGGCGTCCCAGTCTGTCCCGAGTTACTGCCCGATTACAGCCAGTGCGCCGCTTACCTGCATCGCAGGCTGCGGGGGAATTCCGGTGTTGTCGGAGAATTACTAAGCTTGTCTATTAAACACGAGAGGCGACACTTGGTTTTATTTTCGTTAGCCAACTTTTGAATTGAACCTCAAACTGAGTATTCTTTGTTTGCTTACTGGAATACAGAAAGATGGACTAGGAGATTGGAACTGAAATAAGGACTCATTAATTGCTGGTTGAACTGTGGGTTTTGTATTGAGCACTTACTTTATTAACACACTGTGGATGAGTTCGTTTTTCTTGTGGTCTGTAGGTAGGCCGACCTGATTGTTTGATGCCATGACTTGACTCAAATTATCTTTCTCATATTATAATTTGATATATCTTCTCCACCATTGCTCATAATAATAATTCTACCTCATAACACAAAAAAGAACAGTGTAGTTCTATCTAGCTAATATTGTGTTTGTCATAGCATATACTGATTTACTGCTTGTCCATTTTGAATAATATAGAAGGTAAAGAACTTAAAAATGAATCGCATATTAAATCGCAATTGCAATATTGGTTAAAAAAATCGCAATTAGATTATTTTCCAAAATCGTTCAGCCCTATCAGTAACTGCTGTGTCAAACTGTGCAGCTCTTCCAGACGCAGAGGCCGGAAACTGGACCAACTCGCTCACTCTAACAGGTCAGTGGGTACTTTATCAGAATTATACTAAAATACACTTGGTCATGATGTTCTCCTGTAAATAAACAGAAATACTGCATCTACTACTTCTTGTCTGTTTGACTTCAGGAGAGAGTCGTGTTGTCATAAATTCCACGTCTTGTCCCGAGGGTTGGACTGCTTTCAACAGTCGCTGTTTCCTCTACGTTCCACGATCCCTGAGTTGGGCTGTGGCTGAGGTGAACAGGATTATCTTTATTCAGTGAAGCTTCTACACTACATCTGTTCAAAACTTTCTACACTAATTTGCATCATTTACTATCTTTGCTTCTTTCTCCGCTGTAGAAAAACTGTATGTCCATGGGTGGACACCTTGCATCTGTACACAACATCGAGGAGTACCATCAGATTCAGACGATGATCTTGAGCGCCACTCATTATCAAAGAGAAGCATGGATTGGAGGGTCTGATGCACAACAGGTATTTTAATTGTCTTTATATAGTGTGCAACAATAATTTATTTAAGGAATGACTGTCTTGATTCTTATACATAAAATATTCTCTTCTGTATTAAAGAACCAATGTTGGTTCTGGAGTGACGGTACTCTTTATGACTTCACCAACTGGTGTCCTGGAGAGCCTAGTAACGGTAGAGGTCATCAGAACTGTCTGCAAATGAATTATTCAGGTAAATTAAAACATTATTTTCTTCAGAGCTCAGTGTATGATTGGTACCGGATAAATATGAATGAATGAATATTACCAATACTTGGTATTATACTACAACATTTAAGTATTCAGATCCTTTACTTCAATAAAATAACTAACTATGATTTAATCCTTAGATTATTATTACTCACGCATTTATTTAAAAGCAGGATTTTTTTGAAGTGGAGCTCATTTTTAATTATTTTGTATCGGACTGCAAATAATGAAAACTTTTTTTCTGTTTTAATCAGCTGATTATTTTCTCCATTAATCGATTGATCGTTTGGTTTGCAAAACTTATTAAAATAGCGAGAAATGCCGTCACAGTTAACCAGAATCCAAAGTGAGACCTTCACAAAGCTCGTTGTGTCCAACCAACAGTCCAAACCTCAACATTATTAACAAACATAACAATTCTACATATTTACATAAATAAAATCTAAATCTTCACACGTTAAAAGCTGAAACCATCAAATGTTTTTACAGGAAAAATGACTTAAACCATTTCAATAGTAGCCATTTCATTTTGTGTTGACTTATTGATTAATCGACAAATAGTTTCAGTTGTACTTGTATAAACTGTTATTAAGTTTAATTTACAAGAAAACACCATATTTTATAAACTGTTCATATGTTTTGTATGTAAAAATCCTGATTTATAAAGTAACTCCTAAATAAAGCTGTCAGATAATGAAGGTACTTTTTTCCCTCTGAGATGTAGTGGAACAGAAGTACAATGTGGCATGAAAAGATAAATAAAATAAATAATAAAATAATGAAATACCTAATACTTAGGTACTGAACTTGAGTAAATGTACTATTGGTTTTTAGATTTATTAGTAGCCTATTAATGCAGCTATAAAAACTGTGGCGTTGTGATGACAACAGTTAGGAGTTTCTGCCTGTAACTGCGAGAGGTGCTGACTATATATCCCAGGATGAATGTCTGCTGTGTTTTTGGTTCTTGCAGATCAGAAGTGCTGGGATGACACTTGGTGTGATGTTCACCTCCCGTATGTCTGTGCCAGAAACGTCTGATAAAAGCGTGGATAACGTGTCAAAAGCACAGACACTGATCAATTTCTGTTTGTGTGTCTGCGAGCAAACTTGTCTGTCTTTACGCCACGAGTCTCATATTTGACCTGAAGGCTCTATATCTCATTTCACATCTTTATTTCTTCTCTATCGCTGTAACGCTACTTAAGGAACGAAGTCACAAGTGACATAAACAGCAGCTGGATTGTCTCTGTCTCTTAAATACGAGCAGACTGAATGTGTAATGAAAAGTAAGCTTTTAGCACAACTTTATTCTGCAGAGTGAACTGTTTTTTCTTCTCTTACGCAAAATTAAAAGTCTCAAGAAGCATTGAAACAAGCTGGTCTGTGTTATATCTCCTGTTTGTACGGGTACAATAAATAGACAGGTATATGAAATAGATCTCAAAGAGCTTCAGCTATAATACTGTTAAATAATACTGTTCATTATAATTGTTGGGGCACCTAGTGAAAATGTCCATCCAATAAAACCTAATGAGAGATGGTACAAGAGGGATGTGATCCAAACCTGTAATGAATCTTGATATTAAAAGTTTCTGAAAGTGTCTGACAGCATTTGGTTCAGTTCAAACCTCCTGATATGTTCTGGACAAATAAAATAAATAAATATGGTATCTTTCATCTAATTGATCGAAGTCTTCATGTATTCCAGATGGGCATTTGATTATATAAAATTTTGACCACTTTATTGATTTTTAATGGTTTTATTCAAACTTTACTCATCTCTGGCATTCCTGTTCAAAACTGAGTATGTGTGAGACTATATTATATTCAACCAACAGACGGGAAACGTCCCCATACACCCCCATCTATCTATATGTTTTGAAATAAATGTTCATTTCAAAATAAGTTGAATATTCTTTCTCAATAAAACCAATGTGGCTTACAGCATCCACCAAATGGGACTCTGGGACTAATACATCTTTTTAAATGATTTCAAAACAGTATCCTGGTCTGTGATATGTTTTTATCTGGTCTACACTCAAAATAATAGATAAATTATACTTTTTAATTGAAAAATGAGTGAAAGTATTTCAGATAACTGAGCTTTTAAAACCATGAATTCCAAAAATTAGTGTAGAACGTCATTGTTAAATGACTAGAAATTGGGTAAAATATGTCCCACGTCATGTGGTGATAATTCATGCTTTATGTTGGATTAAACAGTTAAACAGAGCAGCCAATTTTTGTTGGGAACACTTTGAATAGGAAACAATGAATGAATACAATAGTAGTATTCATTGTGTAAATGGAAATATTTAAGGAACTGTTTAATCTGTAGTTGCAGTAAATACTTCAACGATCACCACCACTGGTTTAGATTACTCAACATTTTTAAGGTAACACATAGTTCTTTATTATAATGAGTTTTTCTTATTAAAAACAAATTAGAAAACATGAAGCTTTTTTAAACCAGCAGTACAGCAGCTTGCAGTACATCCATCTAACCACTAGGTGGTGCTGTCTTTAACTTTATCAGCCTATCCACAAAACACTCAGCTAGAGACAAACACAGGAGAAGAAATCCATTCAGATCACAGTGATACCGAGAAAAAAAAACTGTTACGCAAAAATGTATGTTTATATTCATCAAATATAACGAGATGTCATTAATATATATATATATATATATATATTCAATATTAATGTCATTAATATTGAAACCCTCAGAATGTTAAATAATGAGTCAGACTTGATAGAGAATGGAGATTGTTTTGGTGGAACAATAGGACATGTAGTTTAAGGTCAGCTGTAGTCTGGTCCTAAAAATTAGTTTGAGTTATCCTGAAACATTATGAGATGGAAGACATTGAAGTGCAATGTGTTTTAAAAAAACAACACCAACAAAACATTTGCTGCTTTGTATTGCAGTCAGATGCAGACACCAAGTTGTAGGCTAGATGGCAAAAAAAAATGTTCTTCTTGTGCATTTTATGGGCTTGAGTTATTATTGTGATCATCGTGACATACTGTTCTGCTCTAAACTTCTCATAATACTTCACTTTAAACACTTAGTACTTACATTACAATACAGGGATGTTGAAAATATTGACTAAAGAATGTGCAAAAGTTCACAGTGTGAAGAAGTGTAAGTAGCTGACCTCGAATAGTTGAAGACTCGATGCTTCGATGGGCGGAGCCTCATTCGACTGTCAGTCTCACAGTGAAGCTTCAGAGTGAAACGAGGATCGTGCCATTTTGTTTATATGGGGTGTTCAACGTCTGATTTTACATTACTTAAAAATAAAATAAATTATAAAATATTACTTGTTGTGCAACAAGCGAACTTGTTTTGGTATTTTGGTGCATAACAATAGTAAGACAGTAAGAGAAAGGGGTCTGTATCTGCAAAGAACCTGCCCCCTGCCTGTATTTTTCTCATTTTGCTGTGTTGGGGATGTTCTATTTCTTATAGGCTTCGCCCTCTAAGGCCATCGCTATTGGGTTTACCCCCTGCGCGGCACTGAGAATTTTACTCTACGTCCACCCACAGCGTGAGGTTAAGTATATATGTGTGAGGTTAAGTATATATGTGTGAGGTTAAGTATGTATATGTGTGAGGTTAAGTATGTATATGTGTGAGGTTAAGTATGTATATGTGTGAGGTTAAGTATATATGTGTGAGGTTAAGTATGTATATGTGTGAGGTTAAGTATGTATATGTGTGAGGTTAAGTATATATGTGTGAGGTTAAGTATGTATATGTGTGAGGTTAAGTATGTATATGTGTGAGGTTAAGTATATATGTGTGAGGTTAAGTATGTATATGTGTGAGGTTAAGTATGTATATGTGTGAGGTTAAGTATATATGTGTGAGGTTAAGTATATATGTGTGAGGTTAAGTATGTATATGTGTGAGGTTAAGTATGTATATGTGTGAGGTTAAGTATGTATATGTGTGAGGTTAAGTATATATGTGTGAGGTTAAGTATGTATATGTGTGAGGTTAAGTATGTATATGTGTGAGGTTAAGTATATATGTGTGAGGTTAAGTATGTATATGTGTGAGGTTAAGTATGTATATGTGTGAGGTTAAGTATGTATATGTGTGAGGTTAAGTATATATGTGTGAGGTTAAGTATGTATATGTGTGAGGTTAAGTATGTATGTGTGAGGTTAAGTATGTATATGTGTGAGGTTAAGTATGTATATGTGTGAGGTTAAGTATGTATATGTGTGTGGTTAAGTATGTATATGTGTGAGGTTAAGTATGTATATGTGTGAGGTTAAGTATGTATATGTGTGAGGTTAAGTATGTACATGTGAGGTTAAGTGTGTATATATGCACAGGGTTGAGTATGTGTATATGCGCAAGTTTAAGCATGTACATATGGGCAAGTTATATATGCATGAGGTTAAGAATGTAGAAATGTGGAATGTTGAGTATGTGTATATGAGCAACCTGATTATGTATATGCACGAGGTGAGTATGTATAGCACGTATTCTGGCCTCTTTTCACTGGTTACCAGTGCCAGCTAGAGCTGACTTTAAGGTCCTCCTTTTAACTTATAAGGCCTTGCATGGACTTGTACCATCCTACCTAGCTGAGCTAATTACACCATATACACCAGCTCACCCTTTCCACTCTCTCAGGGCTGGTACCCTGATTAAACCTCTGCATAACAAAAATCTACAGAGCTTTTACCTACATAGCTCCATATATATGGAATGATCTCTACATGTTACGGAAGCACGTTAAATGGATTTTTTAAAGTCAAAAGAGAGTCACGCACTCTCAGGCACTGACTGAATGAGTTTGTGCATGTGACCAGTTGTGTGTGGTGGCTGGTGATGACAAAGATCACAGCATCAGGTTAAAAGCAAGCGGAGGGGCTGACGGCCTACAGGTCTATGGGACTGGGGTTGCCCTGTGACAGACTCAACAAGAGTCTAAAACTCATACACATACACCCCACTGCAGCAAGAAAGTGAGACGGAGACGTGTCCGATGCATGGATTCTCCTGCTTGATATTATATTGCTGCTACTGGTAAGGTTGCCCTCAGGAGCACTGGAAAATTTCCCAGTCCGCTAGTGTAATCTCCACAGCCTCTTCTTGTTTACAGTGTCATTGGTCACTAGTGCTCAAGGCAATAGACTTCACAAATGGACCAATGAGCAAACACTGTGTGTATTCATAGGAGTTTCGTATCACACTGCAGTTTGTTTGTTATTTCACATGCCTTTTGACAAGGCTACAATTTTATAACCCAGCAAAGTGTCTAGTGGGAAAAACTGTGCTGAAATCCACCTGTGTTTGGTGGATTGATCAAGTGGTAACGTCAATTCCTGGTTGCCTGTGACTTTTATCATGGACATTTAGCCAACCAAACCACTTCCTTTGATATGAAAGGCGTTGCATATGATCTGCCATCTCCAATCGCACAGGGACCCAATAGAAAATGATTACTCCTAAAGCTTCTATGAACATAATTTTTACAACTCAGAGTTATGTTGGCAGTAACATGGGAGCAGCCTTTTGCAGAATGAAGAAGTGTAAGCCTACATAATAAAGGGAGACCTGCTCAACAGGACAGTTTTATCCATATTTAAAAAAAACAAATAGAAATATATAATATTGCCATCAGAAAGCCATGCTCTGTGCAACGAGAGGATTCTGTTAATATATCATCATCTGACTTAGATGTTTCAGTGTATGGCCTGCATTTGTTCTGCAGAGACTAAATGTGTGAATATTCAAACGGCATATTCAAAGCCTATGCTTTTAATATGCCATTAATTGAATATAAAAGTAGCAGCTTTTTGAAAGGGTGATGCAGGCTTCTTTCCAACAAGAGTTACATTAATTGAACAACCAAACCTTAAACTGAAATGGTATTTTGCCTGATTTTCTAAATGTTTGCATCTGTCCAGCTCATTCACATCTGGCACAAGTGCACCGGTAAAGCTCTCCTGCAACTTCGATGACTGTTCATTTACGTTAAAGGAGCAAAATGCAGAGTAGATAACAAATGGGTATAAATGGCAAATGTAGCAAAGTTAATATTGCTTCACCACAAAATACTTAGAGTAAAAGTACAGTTTTTATAAAAGCAATGTGAAAAGCTGCTAACAACTTTTTTTCTGGCCCAGAAACCTCACACCATGGGCTAGTCAATGAAGGCACATACCAACTATTTTTCAACTGCAGTTTAATACTATGTGGTTTATCGGCCCAATTGTCCAGTGGCCCAACGGTTTTCCGGTACTCCCAATGGCTAATCCGAGTCATCATGGCACAAACACACAACAACACAGTCAGTAAATTAATGGTGGAGATGATATTAAAGATGACAGACAGTGTTACTCATCCTTCTTGAGGGAGCAGAAGATGCTACTGATACTGGCAGTACTTTAAAGGAATAAAAGAGGATGATATCATAGTTTGTTGTTTTCAGTTAGGAAAAATGACTCATTGTTTATTTTCACTGGATTTTATCCAGCAATGGTGTCACCCAACACCGCTTGTTTCAGTCTCACATGTTGAACAAGGCTCATCTGACAGCAAACATGAATCTGATATATATTTACAAACAATAATTACCTCTAGTTCTTGAGAAGTCCTCGTTACACAGAATAACAGTTCATTGGCGTCTCGCCCACTTTTTAAGTGAAATTTGCTTCTCTCTATCAATCTTTTCTTTGACCTTCATCTATACAGAGAATCAGACTGAGACCAGGGTTTCTTTTACAGCTGAGCCAAAAATGATTAAACAGATGAAAAAACACTCACCGGCCACTTTATTTGGTACAGGTGTTAAAAGCTAATCAGCCAATCCAACAAGTCCTCCAACCTAAACAACAACATATCATCAAATCAGCGTCCTACAGTTGTGGCTGACAGGACCTACGTTTTAGAAATCACGTGAGATCAGCGACACAAAGAAGGTGAACCCTACTTCACCAGTCTCTTGGGTGAAGGGCTTTGTCATGTGTTTGCATTGTATGAGTGTATTGTTAGAGATCGCTGCCACAATAAAGTTACACATGAGTTGTAATTTTGTGTGGCCGAAACTACCTATATGGTCATTTTTCTGTGGAGGACAGGCTCGCCAGTCACATGGCAGCAGCTCAATGCATTTAGGTAGACGTTGTCAAGACAACTGAAGTTCAAACCAAGCATCAGAATGGGGAAGAAAGGGGATTAAAGTGACTTTGAACGTGGCATGGTTGTTGGTGCCAGACGAGCTGGTCTGAGTATTTCAGAAACTGCTGATCTGCTGGGATTTTCAGGCACAACCACCTCTAGGGTTTACAGAGAATGGTCCAAGAAAGACAAAATATCCAGTGAGCGGCAGTTGTGTGGACAAAAACGCCTTGTTGATGTCAGAGGTCAGAGGAGAATGGGCAGACTGGTTCCAGATGAAAGATTGGCAACAGTAGAGCTGTTTATCCATTTTCGGCTACTGTAGAAACATGACGTTGAAACATGGCGACATCCATGGAAGGAGGGACCCGAGGTTATGTAGATATAAATGGCTCATTCTAAGGTAATAGAAACATAACGTTTCATTATGAAATGTCTTTATACACCACTAAAAACATAGTTATGGATATTATATTGAATTTCTGTCAATATATCCTCAGAAATATTACACACTGAACCTTTAAAGCCATTCTTCTCCATTCTTCCTTTAGCTTTTTGGGTAACAATTGATTTGAACAACAGAAGGTCTGGCTTCTCGACTTGAACTGCCCCTGACAAGGACAACAAAACAAGCGGCGTTCTGGTGATGCAGTAACGCAGCATTGCTTGGATTAGTAACTGTAATAATATTACTGTTTTGAAAATAGCAACCTGTTACACTACTAGTTACTGGAAGAAGTAATATTATAACAGTAACGCGTTACTGCCCAACGCTGGTAATCAACAGCAGAGTCACATCCATTGCGGCACATACAAACAGTGCCTCTTAACGGTGAAAATGATATTAAAGATGATCACTTCTACTTGTACTGCAGTACTTTAGATGATAGAAAGAGGATGATAGAGTTCATAGCTAGTTTTTTTTTGAAGTTAAGTAAATTTAAGTTAAATTACTGTTTTCTTTCACTGGCATTTTATCCAACACCTCATTCAGTCTCACATGTTGAACAAGGCTAATCTGACAGCAGCCCAATACAAACACAATCAAAGTAGTTCCTGCTACTGGACGAATCCTAATATACTTTTTGGGGATGTGGGAATGGTAGCGCTGCATAATAAGGTAATTTACTGATTGTGGATGACTGTGGATTAAAATCCATTGCATTTAACCGTGTTTGACAGCTTCGTCCCTTCTGCAGTGTTACAACAAAGCAGATTATTAAAGACATGAATCTGATGACACAGTGCAAACATACACACTATCACATATCCATCAGATGTTTGCGTGTTTGATCAGTACAACATATCCATGCCAGCTCCGGAGATAATACGGGATGGTGGCTACACAAACGGTGTGTCTTGTGACAATAAGTCATTCCAGCAGAAAAGGTAAAGACACAGGTGTCAGTCAGAGCTTTGAGCTGCTTAGTGGCCAGCAGACCAGGCTGCGGTTGTAATGGGCAGCTTCCAGGTGTGAATGTGATCAGGGCCTTCCTGCAAAACAGAGGCTTCCTCTCAGTGAAGCTCCCTCACCCAGTGCCTTAAAGGTTATCCCACTAATTAACGGGGAATGTGTGACTAAGTCTGACACAAGTAAAGCAGAACTCAACACTGAACTCCTGTTAGCTCAGTTTGTCACTTTTATGTTGGGAGGTTGAAGGGTGTCTATTTGCCTCTACAGAACTAACTTCTGAACTATTAAACACTGAATAAACCAGTGCAGTGCCCGTTCAGAGCAGGTTGTCAAAGGACAAACAGAGACTTCTTCCTTTACAGTTAGAAGACATTGTGGGCGGCGGCTGTGTGGGGTTCTGTCTTTCACTAAAATATGTTGTATTTTTTACTGTCATCAGTGAAGATACTATATTTATGACCCAACTGGAATTTGTTCTTAATAATGACATTTATTGCAGGTTTTTAATCAATTGCAGGCAAAACAAATACGTCATTTGATAGTTTGAGTTCTGTTTAAAAATGATCATGCATGTTTCTGTAGTGATCATATTTCACTGCTCTGGGGTTAGGGTTAGGCACCATGTTCACCAAGGTGCATGTAAATGTCTATTCTGGTTGTGTGTTTTGTCAGTGTGCGTGTCATTAGTTCCTCGTTTTGTGAGGTGGTAAGATAGGTAAGTTTGTCCTCAGTTCCTAGGAAGATGTGTCATCAACTGTATATAAGAGCTGGTGTTTCTCTGGTTCAGGACGACTGAAGCTACAGACGCTGAGAAGGAAGAAGAGAAGATCGTTCTGCAGCAGGTTTGCTCACAAACTGTCATTATATATTGACCTGACTGGTGGTCTCTTCCCTAGAGAAGTATTACTAACATGTCCCTGTCTGTCTTTATTAAAGGTAATCATCATCTTCAACATCTGCATCATCTCCACCATGAAGACGCTGACTCTGTCTGCACTTCTTTGTGCCATGATGGCTCTGACCAGAGCTGCTGGTGAGTATTACTCCATATGTGAGTGAGTGTGAACGAGAGACAGCTTATGTTCATGTGTCTATACACAGCAACAAGGGTAGATGAAGACATGAACTCACTAGTGGGTCAAAATGTCCTTCCAGCTCTTCCAGACGCAGAGGATGGACCTGGGACAGAGGGAACTAGTGTCCCAGGTGAGTCAATATTTCTTTAGATTTGTAATGGTGCTCTCTTGTAATCACATATGAGGCATGAGTATTACTGCATGTATAGAGAATTAAATTAAATGTGTTCATAAATACAAAATGAAAACAGCAGCAGACAACTTAAATCAGTAACTGCTATGTCAAACTGTGCAGCCCTTCGAGACACAGAGGCTGGAAACTGGACCAACTCATTTACTCCAAGTTAGTGGATACTTTATCAGAATTATATTAAAATACACTTTGTCATGATGTTCTCCTGTAAAAAAACAAGAAATACTGCATCTACTACTGTAGACTCATTATTCACTCTTGTCTGTTTGACTTCAGGAGAGAGTTATGTTGTCAAGAGGTCCACATCTTGTTTCTTGGTTTGGACTGCTTTCGATGGTCGCTGTTTCCTCTATGTTCCACAATCCATGAATTGGGCTGCGGCTGAGGTGATCAGGATTATCTTTATTCAGTGAAGCTTCTACACGACATTTATTCTGTTCACTACTTTCTAGCAGTGGCATCGTTTACAGTCTTGTTTCTTCTTTCTCCGCTGTAGAGAAACTGTATGTCCATGGGTGGACACCTTGCATCTGTACACAACATCCAGGAGTACCCTATGATTCAGGCGATGATATTGAGGGAAACTCACAATCAAGGATTAGCATGGATTGGGGGATCTGATGCACAACAGGTAAATTATTCATCATTATATGATGTGCAACCTTTTAATTTAAGCATTATTGTCCTGACTCTTTTATATAATATTCTCTTCTGTATTCAAGGAGGGAGTTTGGTTCTGGAGTGATGGAAAGCCTTTCAGCTTTTCTTACTGGTGTTCTGGAGAGCCTAATAACACTGACGGTCGTCAGAACTGTCTGCAAATGAATTATTCAGGTAAATTTAGACACAATATTTTACTTACAAAGAAAAGGCTGGTGAATTGCATAAATTTAAATATCTCTGGGTTTATGTCAAGTCACTTGAATGTTACCAATACATAACATTATATCATAAACTACAAAACGTACAGTGTTGTTTTTTTTAGATTGATTAGTTACCTGTTACAAAAACTGTTGTGATGACAACAGTCAGGAGTTTCTGTCTCTTTTTTTTTTTTTTTTTTTTTTTTTTTTAACCTGTCCTGCCCAGCAGCCTGGTATAGAGTATAATGACCTGGATACCATATTGTGCCAGACAGATTTTACTTTAACAAGAGAGTATTAAAATACTCCTTTGTCTGTTTTATTATTTATTTAATTATGTATTGATTTGTCACCGGGCCGGACAGGGGGGCAGACACGGGGATGGGGGGGCACAAACAGACAGCACAGAGAAAGGACAACACCTGCAAGAGAAGGGGGAAAGGGGGATGGAGGGTGGGGACAACAGGGAAAAGCTGTGGGAAACACCAATTGCAGAAAGCAACGAAACCTGCAAGAGAACAGAGAGGGGGGCTTGGGGAGGAGAAAAACAACAACAAACAAACACAAACAAAAAAAACAATAAAAATAATAATAATAGTAAAAGAAAACCAGCCGAACAGCAGCAATAAACAGCTGACATATTAATGACATATTAAGACAACTAAGAGAACAATGAAAACAAGAAACAGTCACACACACTAAATAAGCAACACAACACAGCCACGAGAGCTGGAATAATAATTAATTTAAATAAGTAACTGAAAGAAAGGCATCAGGAATAATTCTACCAGGGACAACCTAAGTTTGTTTGTGTCTGTGTGGGTGAATGTGTCTGTATGTGTGTGTATGTACATGTGTGTGCGCATAAGCCTGTTAAAGAATGTAGTTGTTAGAGAGAGTGGGACGCCACGACTGTAACAGGCAGGCAAGAACCCCAGTAGCCAATAGGGGTGGAAGAAAGAAAAAGAATAAATCAAATCAAAAAAAAACAAAGACTCCCAGATGCACCGCGATGCAAACGCAGAAGACCCCGACCCAAATGCCAGTTGACAACGTAATGCCGACGGAACGCAAAAGAGGAAGAGCAGCGCCCGGACCGACCGCGGCGCAGACACAACATAGACCAGTGGCCTCCCCCATCCAGCACCCCACCGCCGCGCAGCAAACAACCACAATGCCCAAATGCCACGCAATCATCAACACCAATGCACAAGTGACGAGCCCAACGCGCACACTGCGCGAGCACGGCGACACCCATGCCCAGCAGCCCCCCGCGAATCCCGCGTGCGAGGTCGGGCAAATGAGAGAGAGCAAACGGAACAACACGACAGCGAAAGCCAGCGGAGAGAGACACCAGCAGCAAGTCCCAGCCCGGCAGCAAACGCGCCGCACAGGTCACCGTGCACCCGCCAATAAAAGTCCACCGTCCCCCCAACCGCCGGAAAAAACTAAGGCCGCCGGCGCCAGCCGACATCCCCCATGCCCAGCGCCCCCCCGGCCGCCATGCACCACCAGCCAAACCAGCAACGAGGCAAAATCAACTAGCTCAGCTGCATGCCACCAACAACCCACCCATCCATCAAGGGCCGAGAACTCCAGGCACAAACCCAGAACAAACCGGAGCACAGCCCTGCCCCGCACCCACACTGCACATCCCGAAAACTAACTATAACCTCAGTATCCAGAGGGGTCCAACAACTGGCCGACAGAGAAATGGGCAAGCACGGATCCGAGGCCAACGAAGCAAAACAGGAACGCAAACAGGTCCCTCCAAGCCAATGAGGAGATGCCTCCCCCGGACTCCAACGCACAAACTAAACGCCCAGCAGCCATCCAGAGACCCTGCCCAGGGAAAAAGTATAATACATCAAGATGCATCGATAATCGCCCCACAATCCCACCGCAGACCCCCACCCCCAGAAGCCAGGACACCCTGCGACCCCCCAAAGCGCAAAGGACCCCAGACCGCATGTCCAGGGGGAAGCTGTACCCCGCCCCAAGGAAGAACAGCAGAAAGCCGTGCCGGGAAGCTCGCTACCGCCAGGGAGCGATAACGCGGGAGAACCAGGCCAACGGTCCCCCAGCCCAGCCAGAGGCATCCCTCCCTACAGTGCAGCCAGTGACAGCAGCCCCCGAGGCCGATCTCATCCCCGGACAGGGGCCCAGCCCCCCCAGTCAAGCACCCCCAAGGAGGAGCACCAAAACCTACCCCGACAGCACCGGTCATGCGCCCCAGAGACTCCCGAATGCCCCCACCGTGAGAGAGCTGGCAGGGGGAAGCAGCGGGAGCCTCACCTCTGCCGAAGAGGGCCCAGGCGAGGAGAGGAGACAACGGGCCCCCAGGCCCAGGGACACACCACCCGCCCAGAAATGAGCAAAGGCCACAAGCCCGAGTCCGCAGAACCCTAGGCCAAGGGCGGGCCCCCACGCCAGGGGAGCCCCGACCCCCCCCAGCCCACCCCAGATCAGGCAAGGCCGCCACCAACCCCACAGCACCCCCAACGCCCGGGGCTCCAGGGGTAGGACACGAGGCCAATGAGAATCTCTCCCACTCCTTCAACCCCTCTGCCTGCCTCTGTAAATGTATTGTTTTGTGTTGGATGCATGTCATGGATTGTGAAGTGTTGTATGGTGGAGTGAAGATAAGGTGTGTGGTAACTAAGGTGCAACTAAAATTGGAGGGTAGTTGTGACACAGGCACCCCACAACTGTCAGGTAGTGGAGCCTCCCATCGTGCCCCTCCCACCCCCCAAGCCCTCTGTGTCTAATGTGTAATTAAAATTGAGGGGCAGGCAGTGAGGGAGGAAGAAGTGCGAGGCCGCAATAAAGCAGCCCCACCCCCCAAACGCCCTGCAGGCTGCCCGTCCCCCAGGATCCTAAGGGTGTATGTTGTGAGACATGACCAAAGGGGAAAGGTGAAGGAGGTCATAGGGAGGCTAGAAGACCAGATTCCTGACTGGCCCCATCATTTATTCAGTCCCGTCCCCCACCCCCCTAAGCAGGAGGACGCCAGGTCCCTCCAGCCCAGGGCTTATAGCAAGAGCCCCTCTAGCACCGGTAGCACCCCAGAGTCAGTGACAACCCCGCCCATCCCCAGGACGGGCCCAGGGGGGCCCAGCCCCCCCAGCGCGCAGACCCGCCCCAGACCCAGAGGCTCCAAAGCCCCGTGCCCCAGACCCCCACACACTCCAGAGGCAGGTCAGTGCAGCCCCAACCCAAAGTCCAACAATCCCCCGTCCTCGCCGGGGCCCCTCCGGCAGCCCCACTGCTAACCCCTCACCTCACCGCTCCCCCACAATCAGCAGTACTCCGAGCACCACCAGCCCCCAAGGGAGCAGGTCCGGGGCAGCAAGGACCCCACCCAAGGACAGAACGGCCCAACAGCCCAGATCCGAAGGTCGGCCCACACCCAGGAGGCAATGCCACTCAGGCCAGGTCAGGCCAGAAGACCCCCACCCCCGCTCCCTTCCCTCCCTAGCAGCGAAGCATCCCACACACAAACCCCCACCGTCCCCAAAGAAAAGAGACAGCAATCACCCCGCGACAGCAGCAACAGCCCCTCAGCCCTAGGGAGTCAGCAGATGCAAATAGCCCCTAGGACTCAACACGACCACACTCCAGAGGGCCGCGACGCGACTGCAAGCAACCATCGACACACCCCAAAGCACAATCCCTCCATACACAGGATCCCGGCACAACCACCAAGCATCCAGTCCGGGCACTAAAATCCAGAGGAGACACCCCCCAACCAGCTCAAAAAGGACCAGCCCGCACCCCCAACCCACCCCGTCAACCCCTTCTTCCCGGTCCCCCACCCCTCCAACAACCAGTCGCCAGACCCCTCAGAGAACCGAAATGCAATTATCAGGATGCACAGCATGCACACAGGACAGAGCCGCACACCAGCCCAGTCCCGGCCCGCACCCGATGCCCCCAACCCCCGACAAGCACGCAAGCCAATAATGACCTACAGATGAGCCAATCAACACTACCCCGCTACCAATCTAACTAGCGGCACACAACAGCCAAGTAATGCGCTGCGCAGGAGAGATGCCAGCCGGCGCAAACCGCCCCCATCCCCCCCGCAGCCAGAGAGACCACAGACCCCACCCACGGCTACACCGTGACCCACGCCGCACGTTCACCACCAGACCGAAACCCACCACAAGCATCCCCCCCCACCAACCTCCACCGCCATGCCCGCCGCCCGCCCCCTCCCCCCAACCCGGACCCACACACAGGACACACAGGGAGGCAGCCAAGCACCGAGCGCCACCACATCCGCACAGCGCGCGAGTCAAAATCACCACCCGCGCACCGATACCAACAACCCGCGACACCTAAGCAGAGTGGCTACCCACCCCGCAGCAGCGGCACGCCGAATACAGGGCAAACACCGGTCCCCCCGTCAAGCCCGCGCCCTAGGCAACCCGAGCGCCGCACCACCCCCCCCCCCCGCCAACACCATGCCATCAACCAACATTTAAAATTAGAAAAAGTCCCCCACGCCCGCACCGCAATGCATCTAAGAATCAACCCACCCCCAGACACACCTACCAGCCGTACGGGACCCTGACCAGCAAGGCAGTACACACCCACCCCCATTAAGTGATAAAGTTGATCAAGGGGGACCAGAGAGATTGGAATTGTGTCAATTTGTTTTTTTTTACAGCAGACATTTTCTCCATGCTAATGTGATCTATAAGGTGATTCCGATATTGGGTGATACTTATATTCTTTTTGGCCTTCCAGTTCATGAGGATAGTTTTCTTGGCGATGCATAAGGCAGTGAGAAGCATGTATGATGTGTCAACCTCTATACTAATGTCACTTAGGTCCCCCAGCACGCAGAGTGATGGGGAAACTGGGACGGGGTAACTTAGCCATATCGATAGGTCTTCACATATCTTCTGCCAGAACTTTTGAACAGGTGTACATTGCCACATAGCATGCATGTAACTATCAGATATGTTACCTGAGCAGTTCCGGCAGATGTTTGACTGCATAAGACCCATTCTGAACATCCTTTGTCCAGTATAGTGTGTTCTATGGAGAGTTTTATACTGTATAAGTTGTAGATTGGGATTTGTAGTCATTCTAAAGGTATTTAAACATATCTGCATCCAAAAGTTTTGGTCTGGACTAATGGATAGATCTGTTTCCCATTTTAAGAATGGGAGAGAGATTGAACTATCTGTTTTTAACAGTAACATGTATACTTTTGATAACAGTTTTGGAGGCGAGAGTTTAAGAAAGTCTGTTATCATTGGAGGTAAATCTAAGTCCATTATTTTATCCTTAAATCTAGCCTGAATTATGGATTTAAACTGTTGAAATTCCAGAAATCTATTATGGCTAATTCCATATTGTGCCACTAGATCCTGGAATGGAATAAAGTTACTGCCTTGCATTACATGCTCTAGATGTCTTATCCCTTTGTCATACCACAGTGGGGAATTTAGTGTTTTCTTATTTTGCAGGATGTCAGGATTATTCCAGATTGGGGTAAATCTGCATGGGATAGGTGAAGACCCAGATATTTTGAGAAGTTCCCACCAAGCTGCCAAGGAAGTGCTTATGTTAATGCTTTTAAAGCAGGTATGACGTTTGATGCTGGAACTGATGAATGGCATATCGGAAATTTTAATTTCATTACAGAAGGTTTGTTCTATGTCCATCCATGAGTGGTCCAGGGGGCTCTGATTGATCCATTTTGAGATATATTGTAGTCTATTAGACAGGAAGTAATGATAAAAATTTGGCAGTTCTAAACCACCACAGTCTTTTGCTTTTTGCATAGTTTTTAGACTGATTCGTGGGGGTTTATTTTTCCACAAAAATTTTGAGATGTTTGAGTCCAGTGATTTAAACCAGACAGCAGAGGGTTTGGTGGGTAACATTGAAAACAGATAATTGATTTTAGGTAGGACCATCATTTTTATGGTGGAGACTCTTCCCATGAGTGATATAGGTAATGATGTCCACCGTACAAGGTCATCCTCTATAGATTTAAGTAAAGGCGTGTAGTTTAGCCATGTCAGTTCTGACAGCCTGGAGGAAATATTGACACCCAGATATTTAATATTCCCAGACTTTAGCGGTGTGGTAGATATACTCTGGAAATCACACTTTACAGGTAAAACTATGGATTTACTCCAGTTAATGGAGTAGTCTGAGATGGATGAGAATTTATCTATAAGTGTGATTGTCTCAGAAAGAGAAGTTTGTGAGTTTAGGAGGAAAAGTAATACATCATCTGCATAAAGGCTTATCTTATGGTGTATATTTTCTGTTTGAATTCCTTTAATATTATTATTTTGTCTGATCGCAGCTGCTAGTGGTTCTATAAAAATAGCAAATAGCGAGGGAGAGAGTGGGCAACCCTGCCTGGTACCCCTCTGGAGACTAAAGCATGGAGAAGTATGATCATTTGTTTTGACAGAAGCTCTTGGGGAACTGTATAAGATTTTAATCCAATCTATGAAAGAGTTTCCAAATCCAAATTTATATAAAGTAGCGAATAGAAATTTCCAATTTACTCTGTCAAATGCTTTCTCTGCATCTAAAGAAACAACTATAGTTTCCAGGTTATGAATAGTGGCATAGTCTATTACGTTAAGTAGCCTGCGTGTATTGTTGGTGGAGTGCCTACCCTTAATAAATCCTGTTTGGTCAGAGTGTATTATACCAGGAGTGACCTTCTCTAGCCTTCTTGCTAGGGTTTTGCAGATGATTTTAAGATCTGCGTTAATAAGTGATATTGGGCGATAACTGGACGGGAGTGTGGGGTCTTTGTCTGGTTTAAGGAGCAGGCTGATATTAGCAGAATTCATTGTTGGAGGCAACATGCAAGTACCCCTAATTTGCATAACCATCCTATAGAATGTGGGCGCAAGTATTTCCCAGAATTCCTTATAGAGTTCAGCGGGAAAACCATCTGGCCCAGGGGCTTTATTATTCGGCATATGTAAGAGAGCTTCCTGGAGTTCAGCCATTGAAACAGGTGAATCCAGAGCCCTGATCTGTTCATCATCTAACCTTGGCAAATCTATATTGTTCAGAAATGCATCGATGTTAGAGCTAGATGGGTCAATTTGTGATGTATATAAGTTTTTATAATAATCTCTGAATGCATTGTTGATTTCTTCTGGGTTATAAGTCAGATTCCCAGCTGAGTCCTTTAAGGAAGAAATAGTTATTTTTTCTTTATTCAATTTCAATTGGCTGGCTAAGAATCTGCCGGATCTATTGCCATGTTCAAAGTTCTCCAAGCGTAGTCTTTGCAACTGAAATTGGGTCTTTTTATTAATAATTTCATTTAATTCAAGTTTTGATTTTCTCAGATCATTCAGCATGTGTTCCTGTGGGGAGGCAGCAAGGGTAGTTTCTAATGTTTTTATTTTTTGTTCTAGCTGTAATTCACAAGATCTCTCTTTCTTTTTTTTGTATGATGAATAGGAGATTATTTTACCTCTCATGACTGCTTTTGCTGCCTCCCAAAGAAGACATGGCGAGGTTCCTGGCAGGTCATTAGTTTCCATATATATTGCCCACTCCTTTTTGAAGTAATTTATAAAATCTAGGTCTTTAAGCAATGATGCGTTAAATCTCCAACTTCTAGTTGGCTGTGTGACCCTTTTTTTAGTAAGAGTGATAGAAACCGGTGCATGATCACTGATAGTGATAGGGTGAATCTGAGTGTTGGAAATGTCTGTCATAATTGAGCTGCTAACCAAAAAATAGTCAAGGCGAGAAAATGAGTGGTGGACTGGTGAAAAGAAGGTATATTCTCTAAGAGTGGGGTGGTGAGAACGCCAAACATCACAAAGACCAAAATCGCTCATGTATTGTTTAAGGATGTCTGTTGATTTCCAAATACGGTGACCACCTGCCGTACTGAGCCTGTCAACTGCTGGATTACATACCATGTTGAAGTCCCCTCCTAATATAAGAGCTGTGTCTGAGTGAGCAGAGAGTGAGTTGAAGAAAGCATGAAAAAAGGAGGGGTCGTCAACATTTGGGCCATAGATGTTAGCAATGCATAAAGGAGTATTTTGAATCGAAATGTTAACAATAATGAATCGACCCTCTGGATCAATAGTAGTGTTATTATGATTGAAGTGTGTTTTTCTATTTATCATAATGGTGACACCCCTTTGTTTTGAGTTATAACAGGCTGAGTACGAGTGAGGAAACTGTGGTGAGGTTAGTTTATCTGCTGTCTTGGGTAAATGAGTCTCCTGTAGTAGGACAATGTCTGCTTGCAGATTATTTAGATGGTTAAAAATTTTTAATCTCTTTTCCCTTGAACCAACTCCGCGTACATTCCAAGAGGTGATTATAAGTGAGGTCATCATTCAACTAAGGGATGTGGTGATGGCTAGTGTGTGCAGTGTGCGCGTTGTATCATTGTGTGTGTTGTATGCGCCTGTATGTGTGTGTCTATGTGTTCATGTTGTATGCGCCTGCGTGTGTGTGTCTATGTGTTCATGTTGTATGCGCCTGCGTGTGTGTGCTAGCGGTGTGCCCGACTGTTTGTGAATTAAACAGTATGAAAATTGCGCAGCTGATCGATGTGTAAACGGCGGAGGAAGAGCAACATTAACAAAAGAAAGAAACAGTGAAACAAAAACAGAGGAAAATACACAAAACATTATCGGACAGACTAGTCAGATAACCACAGTATAGGCTGTTGAGACGTGCACTGTATTTTATAACTATTAACTTGCCATATGTCACGGAGTAATTAACTGATAGGGGAAAAAATGATCGCATAGTGATACAGTTCACCTGTTGCTGGACTTGGTTCTTAGTAGAGCCAAGGAGTGGTGTCTCGGTCGCGGTACAGCTGGCCATCGACGTAAAGTTTATCCACCGCGATGACAGCCCGTGATCCTTCTCCAATAAGCTTCTTTCTTATCGGGAACAGGACTCTGCGTCGGTCCAGGATCTCCCGGGGAAACTGGTCGTTAACGCTGAAGTTGGTCCCTCTCAGCTCCCTGCCGCGGCCTTTAACCAGTTCCTTCTGCTTGAAGTGTTCAAACTTCGCGACGATGGGCCTGGGCCTCTGGTTCTCCTGTCGCCGTCCTCCCAGGCGGTGCACCCGGTGGAAGCTGATGTTCTTCACGGTCTCGGCCGGGAGCTTCAGTTGATTTTGGATGAAGCTTTTAACGGTCTCCTCTGGGGTTTCATCCACCTGCTCCGGGATACCCGAAATGACCAGATTATCCCGCATACTACGAGCCTGGAGATCGATGATTGCTTCTCTAATGTTTTTATTGTCTGCCGAGAGCCGCGTCATTCCCTCCGTGAGGGATTTAACCGAACCTTTGAGGACCTTGTTTTCTGCCGCGAGCTCAACCACCTGTTTCTGGCTGAACTCCAGGGATTCCCGCAGAGCCTGAAACTCTTTGTGAAGTACTTCCACAAGAGATAATCGGGCATCAAAGCTGGACAATTTCTTGTCTATTGAATCCAGAATCTCTGTAAAATCTGCACCTTGCGAGGAGACTGCTCCAGGTGATGCTCCAGGTGAGTCTTCAGTGCGGTTTCTTTTTGATTTCCCCATGACCACTCGATGAAAACACTGGTCAATATAAACTTCAAGATCCTCCAAACACTCGTCCTCGAGGTCCTCCAGTGCGATTTGACTGCTCTTATTTGTTAATTCGCTTAAAATTGGCGGATTGTTTGTTTAATGAATTGTTTGTTTAGCTGCGCGCTGCCATGTTTGAATTGCACCAAGTCTCACGAGATTACACAAACGCTCACCGTGTCATCTCCTCATAGACATCAGGAGTTTCTGTCTCTAACTGTGAGTGATGATGTTCAAACGGACAATATATCCCAGGATCAATGATCTGTCTACATAATGATGCTTCATTCAACAGTTTCAGGTTTGCTGTCTGACTGCTGTGTTTTTGGTTCATACAGATAATAAATGCTGGGACGACGAGCAATGTGATAGGCAGCTCCCATCTGTCTGTGTCAGAAATGGCTGTTAAACACATGAAGAACGTGTCAAAAACACAAACACTGATCAATTTGTGTTTGTGTCCACCAGTCTCATATTTGACGTGAAGGCTTTATAACTCATACAATGACATCTTTATTTCTTCTCTATCGCTGTAACGCTACTTAAGGAACGAACCGACAAGTGACATAAACAGCAGCTGGATTGTCTCTGTCTCTTTAATACGAGCAGACTGAATGTGTAATGAAAAGAAAGCTTTTAGCACAACTTTATTCTGCAGAGTGAACTGTTTTTTCTTGTCTTACACAAAATAAAAATCTCAAGCATTGAAACAAGCTGGTCTGTGTTATATCTCCTGTTTGTACGGGCACAGTCTTCCTGGATCTCAAAGAGCTTCAGCTATAATACTGTTAAATAATACTGTTCATTGTTGGGAGCTCCTAGAGAAAATGTTCCTCACATACAATCTACTGGATCTTTCTATTCAAAGTTTCCAAAAGTGTCTGACAGCATTTGGTTTAGTTTAACCCTCCAATTGTGTTATGGGCAATGTAAATACAGTAAATGAATAAGGTGTAATTCATCTAAACCACTTAATTTATTCCTCCACACTGGGCATTTTAATATATAAAATTAGTTATTACCACTTTCAATAACTTTTAATTGTTTAATTTTAACTTTACCCGTCTGTGGTGTTTCCAGTAAAAAATGGCCGGGATCAGGAAATGAATGCGTGGGACTATATTATATTCAACCAGCAGATGAAAAACTCCCCTAGACACCACTATACCACACACAGATCTGTTTTTAGATAAATGTTAATTTATAAATAAACTGTCATGAATATTCTTTCTGAATAAAATCACATCATTCAAGTTTAAAAAAAAACATATGTCCCTTACAGCAGCCACCAAATGGGACTATGGGACAAATAAATTTTTTAGATGGTTTCAAAACAGCATCCTGGCTAAACAGATCCCAGTCTGTGATATATTTTCCTCTGGTCTTAACTACAGTCAAAATTTACTGAAAGACTTGAGATATTATTTCAGTTAAATGAGGTCTAAACTCCATAAATTCCAAAAATAAGTCCAGAACTTGTAATAATGACTAGAAATTAAGTTAGTTAAACGCCTCATGTGGCGATAATTTATATTTTGTGTTTAACAGTTTAAGGTTAAGTGTGTAAGTTTTAGTGACATCTAGTGGTGAGAGTTGCAAATTGCTCACTCACAATTTTTCTAGATCACACAAGTAAAAGCAAAAGTCGTTCAGTAAAATACTACTCAAGGAAAAGTAAAAAGGTACCTGGTTTTCAAAGTACTTCAGTATCAACAGTAAAAATACACACATTAAATTCCACTGGTCTTACAAAAAGCAACCCATCTTTTTAAATTCACTCACAACAGGTTTGAATGCAGCAGTGTAAGTTACAGCGGCTCACAATAAGGAAAACTGAGTTGCAAGAGGAAAAGTGGATGTTTCCTCTACCTATACTTTTAGATGTTTATGTTGCAAAACTCTACCGGTTGCATACAACTCTATCATAAACTGGCTGCCACTCACAGCGTGAGAGTGACTTTATTACACAGTGTGTCGCATCACCTGGGTGAAGTGGTTTTTAACGTCAGTAACGATGGTCTCGCGCAGAATGTATTGAAGTACAAAGAAATGGCTTTGAAATGTAGCGCAGTGAAAGTGCAACTTGAAATTCTCAAGTAAAGTTCAAATCCAGATTTTGTTACTTTACTCACTCTTCATTGTTCATTTTCTATGGGAACCAAGCAATTCGCCTTGGAGGGCATTGTGGGATTGCAGGCGACACAGGCAACTTCACTTAATGAGGTCAAGATTTGCATGGAAACGCCATCGTATTTGCAACAAATGAATAGTGACAATGTTTAGACAGTCTTTAACTTACTTGCAGTGGATGAAGATGTATGGAGCAGGAGATCTTTGTTGTACTTTCTGAGATCCTGCTTTTCTATGTCCCTGTCATAGACTGAATAAGAAATCTCCTATTGGTTTGTGGACTAAATCCTGCGTTCTATTGAACAGCCAGCAGGGGGCGACTCTGGTTGCAAAAAGAAGTCCGGGTCCATTAGAAATAATGGTAAAATGAGGCTACTTCTCAGCTGATTTATTACATCAGTAAACACTTTCAGGATGAGTTTATGGTCTCAGTCGCTAGTTTCAAGTCTTCTTCAATACAAAATTATGTTCATTTAGTAAATTATGGTCCCATTTATTTTAAAATAGACCATAAAGTGGGATTATCTATGATTTTGATGAATTTCGCCATCGCCGTTGAAAAAGCTTATTAGGAGTTGGATGTTCACTTCCTCTGGTGAATACATTTAGTTTAAAGACTGTTGTTCACTAGACAAACTTCTCAGCCCAGTTAAAATGACCGTTGACGTGAATTACAGATGCACCTAGCTAAGCAAACTAGCTAGCGCCGCACACGGCCGTTAGCTCCACCGTTGCGTCCAAATATGGTCACTTCCGGGGACTTCCTGGTTGTAAAAAGTCATCATGGCGGCGCCCCATCGGCCAAACTCAAAGCTTCAAAACGGCAGTCCACAAACCAACGGGTGACGTCACGTTGACTACGCCCATTTCTTATAGACAGTCTATGGTGGAACCACACCATATTTGGACTGGTTGTCATCATCTTGGTTTGTGGAACCAGACCGTATTTGGACTAGAGAGGGGAGTATGGGAGGTTATCAGCTAGTAGATGTATAATCCATCCTTAATTCACGCTAACTTTATTTAGTGAGTGAAAATCAGGCAAGAAGCTATGGAAGAGGATTAGGTCCACATGTAAAACATTTATTTAATTGATTATTATTATTTATTTTTCACATAACTCAATTACCTTTTTCACATGTGGCCCTAATCCTCTTCCATATAAAATACAATGCACATACCCAAATAGACAGCCGACTCCAAACACTGAATAAGCCATTCATGGGCAACAATTAAATTGCATTAACCGAAAACACACTGTAAAAGCAAAAGCGAGGGGGGAAAAAACGGCACAGTGTTGCAGTGGTTAGCGCTGTCGCCTCACAGTAAGAAGGTCGTGGGTTCAAACCCTGGTTGCCCTGGTCTTTCTGTGTGGAGTTTGCATGTTCTCCCCGTGTCTGCGTGGGTTCTCTCCGGGTGCTCCGGCTTCCTCCCACCATCCAAAGACATGCAGGCTAGGTTGATTGGTTACCCTACATTGTGCATGAGTGGTTGTTGGCCCTGCGATGGACTGGCAACCTGTCCAGGGTGTACCCCGCCTTGCGCCCAATGTCAGCTGGGATTGGATCCAGCGGCCCTGTACGCAGGATAAGTGGTTGATGATGGATGGAAGTTGTGTTTTGGTACTGTAATCAGCATTGGTTGCTAACTAGTCTCGCCTAGCCAGACAGATCTGTCTAGTTGCTGCCCCTCCAGAAGTTGGACAATCAGAAGAAGATGGGCTTTTAGGAAGGGGGGCCTTAAAGAGACAAGAGTCAATATGGACTAGGGCAATTACAATCTTGAGAAGCTGCAGCCTCTATTCATTCAATTTCTAGCTAAAATGACGATTATTGTTGACCCTTTTCTCTCTCTCCTGCCATTCACTGGTTTTGTGCAGAGTTTTGCGTGCATGCCGTGCTGCCGACAACTGCACGCATGTTGTGGTTCCTCGCGGGTCTATTTCAAGTAGCCGGCCATTTAAAAAAACGATATAATATTCTTTGTGTGGTTCATCTCTCCGTATTAGGGCTGACCCCTAATAGTCGAATCTTCAACTATTAAGGGTCAGCCCTAATACGGACAGAGTGAATAGAAGTGCTGCTGACATGGACAATATGAGAAAATGAATGTTTTTTTAAGGGTCCAAGCCGGAGTGGGGCTGGAAAGTGCGATTACAAGGCATCACGGTTCCCAGTATCAGCGGAGCTGGGAACCCGATTGTAATAGTTCTGATTTTCATAATTATTCTTCTGTACCAAGCTGATAAAAGTTTGTGCTCCTCAGATTGACACTCAAAATAAAAACTTTTGGATTTATAAGCTAACAAATGTTTGCACAAAACGCTAAAACAGGAAGTGATGTCATATCTTAGGTTTGGAATGGCCGATCGACACCAAGCTGCAAAATTTGGTGCAATTTGCCCCCTAGGGGGCTCGATTGAACATGAAATATTCGTTCCTCTATAACCACAAGTCGCATTGACATGAAACTTGAGCCGATTTGTTCAGGACAGTCCCTTGTCTCTAGGGACCAAAGTTGACCCAAACATGCCCATAGGTGGCGCTGTTATTGCAGATTAAAGACGTAAAGAAAATCCGATTGATTTATATGTATTTTATATAACCACAAGTAAGACTGATACCAAATTTGGGTCAGTTGTTCCCCATGTTCCCCTGATGACAGCTGCAAAATCTGGTGAAATTCGGCTTATAGGTGGCGCTATAATCCATGCTCAGATACCGTGGGAAAATCCTATTCATTTCAATGTGAACCAAAGGACATTTCGTCTCATAACTACGCGACAGTACATCGAACAAATGTTATGTCTGTGTTTGGGAGATACTGCTGAATTGCATGGGATAGGACGCGCCTCTGTGCCATCATGTGTTTTTTTTTGTTACATCGCCACAACTGAAAAACATATAATAATATAACTCCTCCGAAACCGCAAGTCTGAGCGGCACCAAACTTGGCACGTATTGATATGCAAAAAACTCAGATTTATAAGCTAACAAATATTTACACCAAACGCTCTAAACAGGAAGTAATGTCTTATCTTAGGTTAGGGATGTCCGATCTACACTAAACTTGGGGAGTTTATGTGGCACGCCTTCCAGTGGGGCTGTATGAAATTTGGTCTCTAGGTGGTGCAGTTAATTGATATGAAATAAAACTTGCTTAGACATAAATTCATTTTATATCTCCGTTTCAAACTCTGGTCATTTATTCACCACGGGCCCCCGAAGCCACGGCAGGGCGCCCAGGTCGACTCGACTTGGACCCCACTTATAACTGCTTGCAGTTCTAGTTTTACCATTAAAGCATGTATGAAAGTAAAAAGAAATGAAGAAAATATGTATGAAGATAAAACTGAGCACAATATGCGTTGGATCCAATTCCATGACAAATACCGAGCAAACATAGCAAATGATGTAACTAATGATAGTTAGTTAAATTCACAAGCTAGAAGTGTCCTAAAAATTCAAATCAGCTGCACTTTCACCAGCTGCAAAATTAAAGTGATAAACACAATAATCATCAACATGGGGCCATTACACTGGCTGTTATTCCCTCTGGTGGCTCTTCATATGTGTTTTCAGACAGTGGCTCTGAGTGAAGGCTTTGTCGCAGACGGTGCACTGGTAAGGTTTCTCGCCGTTGTGGGTCCTCATGTGGACCTTCAGGTATTCTTTGCGAGCACACCCTTTCCCACAAACCCCACAGACAAATGGTTTGATGACTGAATGGGTTGTCAGATGGGCCCTGAGAATGCTCCTTTTGTTAAAGGTTCTTCCACACTCTGAGCATCCGTACGGTCTCTCTCCAGTGTGAATTAACATGTGTCTCTTCAGAGCTCCTTGAGATGACAATCCTTTACCGCATTCGCTGCACATGATCTTCTCCTTGCTGTGTGATTTCAGGTGAACCTTTAACTGACCTCTTGTGGGAAACATTTTGCAGCAAATATCACAGAGGTACGTTTTCTCTCTCTCAGTGTGAATTTTCTCATGTTCCTTTACTATTCCAGGAGTTAAAAACTGCTTCCCACAAACCTGACAGCTGTAACGTTTCTCCCCAGTGTGACCCAACTTGTGTCTGGATAAAGACCGAAGGTCACCGACAGATTTACCGCACACATCGCAGCTGTAAGGCTTCTCACCTGTATGGGTCCTGCTGTGAATCCTCAGCTGTTGTGTAAAAGCAAAAGACTGATTACAGACATCACATTTGTGTGGTTTATCCTCCACATGCTTCCACCGGTGAGTCTTCAAAGTAAAATTATTTGTATACGCTTTATGGCAAACATCACATTTGTATGGTCTCTCTCCTCTGTGAAGAGTAGCATGCCTATTCAGACCAACAACAGTGAGAAAAGACTTTCCACAGACGTCGCAGCGGTGTGTTTTCTGGTGACTTTGAAGGTGACTCCTCAGCTCCTCTACAGACTCTGGATGTTCTCCACACACTCCACAGAGCCTCTGGATCGTCCAAATGACTCCAAGCGTGTTTGATCAACATGTTCATTGACCTACGAAGAGCTTGGCAGACTTTACAGGACAGAGGAGTGTCGCTCTTATCAGTCGACGCCTTCAGAGACGACTGCACCTGTTTCCTTTTCTTTGTAATGACTCCTGAATGTTCGACTTCCCTCGGTTTCGTCATCGTCTTTGATGAGTTCTGTTCAGTGTCACTCTCCCTCAGCTCCTCATCTTTCTTGTCTGGTTTCCATTCTTCATCTCCGTCATCTTCCTCCACCTCATCTTCATCGTCCCTTTCAGCTGCAGAGCGAGCAGAAGAAAGAGCACTAAAGTCATCTGATATTCCATATTCTTTATTTTTCTCTGCTTCCACTTGTTGCCATCTCGAGTTGAACACACGATCTGCTTTGTTGACCTCCACTTTTTCTTGAGGATTGTTGTGGGAACTGAAGGTAGAAAATATAGAGTACCATTATTAAATGTACCTTCATCTTTGTCAGTTTCAAAATGTACTGGGTTATGCTTTGTTGAAATATGAAGTCAAACACTGAACTAAACATTTCAGCATTATTATACAAGAAGAGAAGATAACGTACGTTAGCAGGACAGGGAGGAGTTGATCCTTGATTGCTGTTTAATATGTAAAGTTGTATTTTTGACACCAAGCTCATAAAGATGCTCATTGAATTTTTTGACTCACCTTGCATGTGGCCTGTTTTTATCATTGCTCGTGTCATTGACTGCTTCGTCTTTTCTCTGCAGGGGAATATAACGGTGCAAATGTGAGTCAGTCACTCTTTAACAAAATGGTCTCTGTAAGGGTCCTTTTCATAATGTTGTCAGAACAATCCGAGCTCAGTTGAAAAAACAAGCCCTTTTAGTGGCGATGTACTGTACCAATTCAAAACTGTTTGTACCCATTAGTCACTTAGACACCAAAACACAGTGCTGTGTAAAATTTTTTGCCATTGGATTTGATTAAGATTATCTTCTGTTTATTTACTTTGTATGTTGTTAATTGATAAATATAATTTATTAGGGTTGAGCCGATAGATAATGCCATCGTGGCTGACAGACAATGTTGAGCCGCTATCGGTTATCACGGCAGCTGGTGCGCCGCATGCGGGCTTGTTAATTATGTAGCCTATCAAACAATCAAAACCAACCTCTGCAACTGTGTGTTCACTGTTGCTTTACCTGGTCCGTGCTTGTAAAAATAGCCACCGTGTCCACGTCTTGTAACGGAATTCCAAGTTTTAACCAGTGAACTCAATGTGTGGGGGAAACATGCTTGATTTTTTTCACACCTGCCAAACTTTTGTACAGTAGTGTAAGTAACACTGCCCAGGTTTAATTTGATCTGCACTTTCCAGAGAATATCACAAGACATAAATTGTGTCATATTATGTTCCAGGCCATTGGTAAAATAAGTAGATCTACCTTTGCTCGAATATAAAGTGCTGATCTTCCTTTCCCTATGGATTGGATGGACCTTTGGATCTCCTCTGGTGTCAGCGTGTTTAGTTTCAGAGGCGTCAATGTCCTGGTTGTGTCAGTGGTAAAGACATCAAAGTGTCCGGTCAGCTGAGGGAAGGTGGACCTCAGCAGGTCCAGGAAGTCGTTCTCCTGCAGGCCTCGATCACATCTCAAGTCCTGCACTAGGTGCTTTAACACTAACACACAAACAAATTCATCACAGAGTTCAATGATTGTTTTACAGCCATTCTGATAAAACTGCAAAACATTAGTAGTGGAAACTAGAATCTTGCCGCCCTATTAGGGATGTAACAGTATTCGTCCCAAACTGTTTGGTACAGTAACTTTTGTATGCAGCTTCCTCAGTTCGCCCTCTGACCCAAAGAATAACTGTCATAATAGTTTTTTCATGACAAATAGTCTCACGGATGAAACAGAAATGATAGAGCACAGAACGTTTTGGCAGCGTGTAAGTTTCTGTCTATTAGTCGGCTGTTTATCTACATCAGGGATGTAGTGCTGCTGCCTCTGAATGGCACAGTGGAGAGACAATAGCTGAAGGAAACTCCCATGACATTCAGATCCATTGTAAGAGAGTATTACGTTTTCGTTTTATTACGTTAGTTTCAGCTAGTTAAATGGGGCAACAATTAGTTAAGATGTATGTCTACACTGTTCAGCTTAAATCGGATATGCCTGTGGAAACAAAAATCAAATGTCAAAAATCCATTTTCACAATAAAAAAAGAGAAATCCTGCTTAGAAAAAAACATGCAGCAATAATTGTTTTATAAACACATCAAAGCCCTCTGAAGCGTGATTGAAGGTGTCTAGAGATTCCTAACCCTAACTGACAATATGGCAGCGACGCAACCTTCACTGACCACCAATTTAGTTCTGCCTGCTCCAGATTCCAGCACCAAAGGTAGGTCCCGTGAGGATACCATGATAGGTTTCGTCGCTGGGCTCCTATATGAAGAGGGTCACCAGGGCATGAGACCCCACAGTCTGGTTATCCACTCTAATATGACTGGCAGAAATTGCAGCCACATAGACCCTAAGGGTGGAAGTGAAGTGCTTTTTCTTTAGCAAAGACTGCAAAAAACGCAGTATTATCGGCATAGAGGACTACACCACTCTTGAAAGATCTTCCACCTGTTGGCATAAAGTGCCCTAGTAGAAGGTGCTCTGGAGTTCCTAATGCTTTGGATTACTGCCTGGTCACATGACCCTAGCTGCCTAGACCCATGACCATAGTTGCAGGCGTTCCGGGCTCTGATGCCAGATGTGGCCCCCCAGCTGCGAGAGCAGGCCTCGCCTCCTGGGCAGGCACCATGGGACCCCGTCTAAAAGCTGCACTCTGTGCAAAGTAACCGTTATCAGTGGGAATGGCGGAAAACGCACTTGTTTCCTCCATCAGTGAAAACCAAAGGCAGCACTGGGTTGTGGATTCTGAGGCAAACAGGTGCACCTCTGCTGTGCTATATTTATCTATCTCCTCAGCCAAACTTATAGCATGGAGCTCGAGCACCTTTGTGTGCTCCATCCTTTCCATGGCTCGTCCAGAGACCACTCACCTCAGGCGGGAGATGCCTAAAGAATGCACTAGTTTGCACTAGTAATTTCCACTTTTTTATGGTGGATAAATAACAAGCACATCTTCGAATAACACAGTTCAACTGCAGCACAACTAAACTCAAAACTAACAGAACATGTAGGAAGATTTATGACAGGGCTGTTGTGTTACCTCCAATGCACACCCCCAAAAACAACACACATACATCAAATTGTAGTATTCTCAGCAATCAACATGCTAACTTAACATTTCACTTTCATGTTGGACACTTACCGCCTTTTGTGAGCACAGTGGTCTGGGAGTCCTCTAATAGACAGACTCTGAGGTTAAGATGACTCCGTTTCCTCTTCACACACTGACCTCTGCAAGGAAACAATCAAGTAAAGAAAAACCCCACATACCCAAATATTTTTGTTCCACTCCCAAGGAAACATATTGTGTGGTAACATCATATCATATTTGAACCTTGTATTTGTTATCTGATGATCCGGGTCCCCTAGATCCTCCTCATCTAGACTAGTACTCTGTACTGGCTCCTCAGCAGACTCCTGCCCCCCATCTTCACCCGCCTCTTCCTCAGTGTGGCCTAAGACATCACAGCTCCACGAATCCTCCACATCTGAACAAAAGATTTACAGAAAAAGAGTCAAAATTGAGTTTTTGTTATATAGGATGGATCAACAACAAAATGTGCTTTGTGCAGCTTTTTCTTTGTTAACCTCCAGGAGTAAAGTGTAGAGTGGTGCTTGAAAATGAAGTACAATCAAGTAAAATTACTCAAAGCAGAAAAATGCCCCCTGTGACTGTTATACTATTATATATTTATCATGAGATCATTATTATTAATGTGTTAATGTAAAAGCAGGATTTTACTGTTGAGGTGGAGCTCGTTTTGCACAATTTTGTCAACTAATGACTATTTTCATTATGGATTAATCTGCTGATTATATTCTCTATTAATCGATTGAATGTTTGGTTTGTAAAAATTATGGTATGAGGAGGATTCCAGTCAGGAAGAACCCCAAAGCACAAGAGACCTGCAGCTAACAATGATATGAGTATTCGAAGCTTCGATAGATTATTTGAACGATTCATTGATGCGTCATTTAAGAAGTACTTTTGCTTGGCGGGGGTAGCGGATCGGTGACAGGGACACACACACACGCTAAAAGAGCTGACGGCTGTGTCACCCGACGCTGGACTCCAAACCACATTTTGTCAAGAAAACACGTGAAATGTGAAACGGGAAATGAGCGATTGTTATTATAAAGATGGCGATTATAAAGACAAAGAATCTGGCTGAAAGGATGGATTAGCACACGCAGGTAGCAGGAAACGTCTGAGAGAGAGACAGAGAGAGCTGGAGGTGAGTCAAAAGGTGCAGTTACCTTGGTGGTGGACGGACGGTAACTTTACAGAGTTGTTGTTTTCTTTAGCTTGAAATAATCCCATACTTTGGACACTTTCTTCTTTGTCCCTCACTATTTTCTCTCTCTTCCTCCACTTTGCAAACAGCGCCATCATAATCACGTCGTGTTCACAGCATAAGCGCGATGTGCAACAGTAATAACTGTCCCTGCGAAACACTGTGCTGTATAGTTAAATGGATTAAACGAAGCATCAATGCAAAGAATTTGTGTCAAAGCATTTTATTAACCGATTTTAGCGATTTAATCGATGAATCGTTTCAGCCCTAGTCAGCAGCAACCCAAAGCCACAGAAGGGACTCTCCAGATGTTAACATTGACACAGAATGAAAACAACCAGATCAGGAGGAGTTTTGGCTACGTTAGCAGGAACAGCCAAGAGGAAATAAGACATATAAGACTTGACTTGTGAAGTGAAAAGGTCTGGATCAGAGTTCAGTTCAGTTCTTTATTCATTGCCAGCCTTGTGCTGCAGTATTCATGAGGGAGAGAGAGAGAGACGAGCAAGAGGATTTGCTGTGCGAATGTGCTACTCTTAAATATGACGTCTTTGACTTCCAGCAGTCACCTTGCCTCTCATCCACAGCGGGTGTATTTTGCACATCAACAATGTTGAGCCGTCATCGTGATTGTAAAAGACACAGTTCAATTATTTATTTGTCACAAAGTACTTAAAATATTTGCAGTGGAGCACCATCACCTTATATACGGTATTATTTTACATAAATTTATTATTTTAAAGAAACGGGTTGTTCCCCCCACGATGAGGTTGGGCATGCGCAGGAAACGATACTGTCCCCAGGTCGTCCAAACACCCCTGAGGCGTGACTTATTCTGAGGAGGCGAAGACGATCATCCTGATAGAAGTGATGGTCCCATGGGAAGATGCAAAGAAGCCTCAGAGACGAAAGCCACCAAGTACCAGGACCTGTACATTTAACTGTTATAAAACATCATATTTTCTAAACTCGTCTGGCAATGTCTACATGCCGTGCCCCCTTTCAGGTTTTCGTAAAGCAAGCAGTGTGGCTGGACACTGGATCGTCACACGACCATCACCATCATCCATCTAATGATACTGAAATATTTAAAGCCGTAAACTACAGTACTTTAGTAAATGTACAGGAAATACGAGACTGCTGCTCTTCCTCCTCTGGTAGTCCACGTCCCCCAGCCTCTTCCTCTTCACATACAGGTTCATCTGGATCAGAGATAAAGACTTGAATCGTTCATGTATCCATCAGTGTACATTACTCACCACACATAAGACTGGATTTGTGAAGTCTATAAAAATATGTTTATCTCCTGCTAATGGGGCACTACCTACCTGACAACCTGCAATGTCACGCCATCCCATTGGCTGCAAGGGCAGCAGCTGGATTGATGGCGAGTCCAAGTATAATCAGGGCTCTACAATGCGACAAATATAGTCTCTGTGGTGTCCGAACAATAATGCTGCGATGATGTGTTGAGAAGAAACCCGCTTGACACTGTTCTTGATCATAAAAGTTTATTAAATCAAGGAGTTCAGCATCAATTACAAGCTCCGCAGCAGCTTGGAGAGTGGCCCAGCCCGATGACCACTCTGTCTCTCTGTACATCAAACATAGCTTATATAGGATATGTTTAGGTATCTGCTAGGTACCATAGAAGGGTTTGTGTCTGCAAAGTAAAAGGTCAGACCCATAGAAGGGTACAGTACTATCTTGAGGTAACAAAACAAGGGGTTAGAGGTCAAATTCTATAGAAGGGTTCAGTCCCTTCTACTTACATAACCACCAATCACTGCTCTCCCCATAGGTCACTGACCCTCTGTCTTGCTGCTACAGTGCTATTTTGAACTGTTATGAGTCAAATGCATAAGTATTGGATACTACATCTCATATGCCCCTAAACTTAGATATGTATGAACAGGCAAAATGATTTACAAGTACAATGTGAGAGTAACGGCTATAACCTACTGTCACCCTCTACCCCCCTGCCGCTCACCGGTCATTAGGGCTGCAACTAATGACTATTTTCATAGTTGACTAATCTGCTAATTATTTATTCGATTAGTCGACTAGTCACGATTATTTTTGTCACCCCTTAACCCTATTTAAACAATTTAATTAATTAAATATTTTCAAGTGAACTACTGTTCGCCTTTACTATTCAGAATGAACACCAGTATCAATGCCAGGGGGGAAACCAGGGAAGAAGACAAGACAGCGTAGGCTACTCCTATAATTCACTGATTTATACAAACTTTAAAACTTTTAACTGTTTAACAAAGATTTTTATTTGGGAATTATATAAAATAAAAGCACATTAAAAGCAAGTACTATAAACCACAACTGTACACTAACAATGTAATGTCTATTTAAAACAATAAAGCAACAGCCCCTTTTCATACTACTTCTGTAGTTTATTTTCCAAAAGTGCTTATAGGTTTTAAGCAATAACTCGGTGGAGAATGTTCTGTAGGCTACATCACAAGCCAGATGTTCCTTGATGTAATAACTTTTTTAAAGCTGGGTCTCCGACATTGCCAGCGTTGTGTTGGACAGATTTGTGCTGCGGTGTTCATGAGGGGGAGAGAGAGAGACGAGCAAGAGGATGTGCTGCGCAAATGCGCTACGGCGCTGATCTGCAATCAAATAAGATTTTAAATAGGCCTAGTAAAAAAATTAAATCAGTATGTGGCGGTCAGCGTTGATATTTTGTCGGGTCGCCACAAATAAATGAACAAATAGGAAACACTGCCTTTCCTCGGCTGTTGCTGCTGCAGTGGTCTGAGTAACTGGGACAAGAGGGCTCTGTGGGCGTGGCTTGTACCGGCTGGCACCGCTAACCTCGCGGGCCTTAGTAACATTTTATAATTAATATATTAATATTATACTACAGGATTCTAGTAAATGAACATTATACTCTTTATTCAATGGTATAATATTATACAAAAACACATTTATACTAGTTGCTCCTCCAGGTTGTGGATCGAGCCTCTGCAGAGGACAGATGTAGATTTAGCCAGAGCCAAGATGCCAGTGTGCCAATATGTGTATCTTCTAGCCTCCTCCTCCTAAGAGAAATATGCTCCCCTTGTTCTGTTTTACTAAAGTTATTGTTATAAATATTGTTCAGTAATATTCAATTCAATTTTATTTATATAGCGCCAAATCACAACAACAGTTATCTCACAGCGCTTTTCATAAAAGAGCAGGTCTAGACCGTACTCTATGATGCTATTTACAGAAGCCCAACAGTTCCCACCAAGAGCAGCACTAGGCGACAGAGGCAAGAAAAACTTCCTTTTAAGAGGCAGAAACCTCGAGCAGAACCATGGCTCAGGGTGGGCGGCCATCTGCCTCGACCGGTTGGGGTGAAGGAGAGAGAGGGAGAGAGAGAGAGAGAGAGAGAGAGGGCAGGAGAGGAACAGAGAGAAAAAGAGAGGGATGGAAGGAGAGAGAGAGAGAGAGGGGAGGGAGGCAACCTACACAATATACACACACAGAGGTACAGACAGTAAAGGTGATGTTGCTATAGACTAAATGAAAAATGTTACAGATATTTATAGTAGTGTTAATGGTAACAGTCGTAATGTTAATGATTATAATAACAATAGGACTAGTAACAATAGTCGTTGCAGCAGAGGGTGTCGAGCAGGAACACGGGGGCAGCAGGTGACCCGCAGCCACAGATCCAGACTCCACAGCTCCAGAGCCAGAAAACCTGCAGGAAGTGATAGGAGGAGAGAGGAGAGGGACGAGAAAGCACAAGACTACCAGAAAGGGGAGAAGTTGTGTTAGTAACACGCAATAATGGGATGAGGTTGCATACAGAGGGAGAGAAAGTAGAGGCGAGAGGAGCTCAATGCATCATAGGAAATCCCCCGGCAGTCTAGGCCTATAGCAGCATAACTAAGGGATGGTTCAGGACTAACCTGAGCCAGCCCTAACTATAAGCAAAGAGGAAAGTCTTAAGCCTACTCTTAAATGTGGAGATGGTGTCTGCCTCCTGAACCCAAACTGGAACCTGGTTCCACAGGAGAGGAGCTTGATAGCTGAACGCTCTGGCTCCTAGTCTACTTTTGGAGACTCTAGGAACCACAAGTAACCCTGCATTCTGGGAGCGCAGTGCTCTGGTGGGGTAGTAAGGTACTATGAGCTCTTTAAGATAAGATGGTGCCTGACCATTAAGAGCTTTGTAGGTAAGAAGAATGATTTTAAATTCTATTCTGGATTTTACTGGAAGCCAATGCAAAGAAGCTAAGACAGGAGAAATATGATCTCTTTTCCTGGTTCCTGTCAGAACACGTGCTGAAGCATTCAAAAAAGGCGGTCCTTGAAATTTGCTTAATGTAATTATATGTACATAATTAAATAAATAATAAAACAGACAAAGGAGTATTTTAATACTCTCTTGTTAAAGTAAAATCTGTCTGGCACAATATGGTATCCAGGTCATTATACTCTATACCAGGCTGCTGGGCAGGACAGGTTTAATGAAAAAAAAAAAAAAAAAAAAGAAATTTGCTTAATGTGAGACTTAAACGACATGTCCTGATCAAAGATAACTCCAAGATTCCTCACAGTGGTGCTGGAGGCCAGGGTGATGCCATCAAGGGAAACTATATCTTTAGATAATGCGTCACGGAGGTGCTTAGGCCCCAGAACAATAACTTCGGTTTTATCTGAGTTTAACATTAGAAAATTACAGGTCATCCAGGTTTTAACATCCTGAAGGCACATTTGAAGTTTAGCTAACTGATGAGTTTCATCTGGTTTGATCGATAGATATAACTGAATATCATCTGCATAACAATGAAAGCTTATGGTATATTTCCTGATAATATTGCCTAAAGGAAGCATATATAAAGTGAAGAGGATTGGTCCGAGGACAGATCCTTGAGGAACTCCATGACTAACTTTGGCATGCATGGAGGACTCATCGTTAACATGTACAAACTGAAATCGATCTGATAAATAGGACTTAAACCAGCTTAGAGCGGTTCCTTTAATGCCAATGAAATATTCCAGTCTCTGCAATAGGATCTGATGGTCAATGGTATCAAATGCAGCACTAAGATCTAATAAAACCAGTACAGAGACAAGTCCTTTGTCTGATGCAATAAGGAGGTCGTTAGTAATTTTCACCAGTGCTGTCTCTGTGCTATGATGAGCTCTAAATCCTGACTGAAAATCCTCAAATAAACTATTGCTCTGTAGAAAGTCACACAGCTGTTTAGCAACTGCTTTCTCCAGAACCTTAGAGAGAAATGGAAGGTTAGATATAGGTCTATAGTTGGCTAAAACATCCGGATCAAGTTTGGGCTTTTTCAGAAGAGGTTTAATTACAGCTACTTTAAAGTACTGTGGTACATAGCCTGTTGATAAAGATAGATTGATCATATCTAGTATAGAAGTGCTGACTAAGGGTAAAACATCTTTAAGCAACCTAGTCGGGATGGGGTCTAAGAGGCAGGTTGATGGTTTAGATGAAGAAATTATTGAAGTTAGTTGGTAAAGATTGAGGGAAGCAAAACAGTCTAAAAACTAGCATAGAAACTGAAACTAGCATAGGAGTCCTCCGTTACTTTGTGACTTGATAATGAATTTAGAGCTGATGGAATCGCATCCTTAAATTTAGTTACAGCACTATCAGACAGACATCTTGTATAGAAATTTTTGCCCAATGGCGTGTAGTTCAGCAATACAAACTCAAAAGTTATCAAACAGTGGTCGGACAAAGAGGGATTCTGTGGGAACACCACTAAATGTTCAATTTCAATACCATACACCAAAACAAGGTCGAGGGTGTGGTTAAAACAGTGAGTCGGTTCATGAACACTCTGAGAGAAGCCAATGGAATCTAACAGAGAGATAAACGCCGTACTAAAGCTGTCATTCTCAATGTCCACATGAATATTAAAATCCCCTACAATAATAACTTTGTCCATTTTTAGGACTAAAGTTGACAAAAACTCTGCAAATTCAGATAAGAATTCAGAGTACGGGCCAGGTGCTCGGTACACTATAACGAAGAGAATTGGTTGCAGTGATTTCCAACTTGGGTGCGAAAGACCAAGAACAAGGCTTTCAAATGAGTTATAATTTAGTTTAGGTTTAGAGCTGATTAGTAGGGTAGAGTCGAAGATAGCTGCAACTCCACCTCCTCGGCCTGTGCCTCGAGGAATGTGAGTATTAATATGACTGGGAGGGGTGGATTCATTTAGGCTAACATATTCTCCATCACCCAGCCAGGTTTCAGTAAGACAAAATAAATCAATATCATAATCTGATATTAGTTAATTTACTAGTACACCTTTAGAAGAGAGAGATCTGATGTTTAAGAGTCCACATTTAACTCTCCTATTCGTTTGCACTATTGCTCTTGTGGTTTTAATTTTTATGAGGTTTTTATGCACAGCTAATCTTCTGTTTACCTTTTTAAATAATTTCGATGGTCGGGGGGCAGACACCGTCACTATAGGATTTTCACTAAGTAACTCCTGAAATGGAGGAGCAGAGAAGTGTGTTAGACTGTGACTCCGAGTAGGGTTTTGGGTGGGTAACTGCTGAATTAGAAGGGCAGAGAAGTGTGTTAGACTGCGACTCTGCCTCCTGGTCTCAACTCTGGGTTGTCATGGATTTGGTCCACTAATAAACTTGGCCAGATTTCTAGAAATGAGAGCTGCTCCTTCCCAAGTGGGATGGATGCCGTCTCTCCGGATCAGACCAGGTCTTCCCCAGAAAGTCTGCCAATGATCTACAAAGCCCACATCGTTTGCTGGACACCACCTCGACAACCAGCGGAGGAATGACGACATGCGGCTATACGTCATCACTGGTCAGATTTGGCAGGGGTCCAGAGAAAACTACGGTGTCCGACATTGTTTTTGCATATGTACACACCGACTCAACATTAATCTTAGTGACCTCCGATTGGCGTAACCGGGAGTCATTACCCGCTGACGTGAATAACAATCTTACTGTATTTACGTTTATCCTTAGCCAGCAGTTTCAAATAAGACTCAATGTCACCCGCTCTGGCCCCCAGGGAGATGGAGATGGAGAGAGAGAAAGAGGTGCTTGGAATAACGGGGGAGATAGTTTGGGATGTATGGAGAAATGTGAGCTTGGGAAGGAGGCTTGAAAGGGAGTGGATTAACCTCTTGGTACTGGACTTGCCCAATACCAGGCAGGTAATGATTTCCGCTGTTCTAGCTGTTTTCCATCCAAAAAATGGCGGTCCTTTGTGTCAACGGAGACCATCAGGCAGGCCCCCATCTTGGTGAGGTCGGCTTAGCTGATAGGTTTCGTTTCTGTCGTCAGATTGTAGAGAAGAGTTTGCTTTGGCAGAGGCGTCTTATCTGCCTCTGCTGGCCTCAATCGATTCGTCTCTTTGATGTGAAGAGACAGGACCCACTTAGATCCCTGTAGGATGTTCCGTTTCTCAATGGGAGTGCTTTGGTTGTAGGGATATTGGCTGCTTTTGATCAACATTCCGATGTTTGGAGCTTTATGTTATTGGAACGTGGTTGTAGGGAGAGACAATGTTTTGAGACTGAGTAAGTAGACCATGAGTCTATGCCGTGTGGTCCTGGTGGTGATACTGATGGCTGGTGCTGTGGATTGGGAAAGGGGAGGAAGGTGTTGTTTATTCCGCCTGTATGCATCTCTACAGATATTTGTGTCAGGTATAAGGTTGCCTGCATGTGGCGCCTTATTGCCAAAGCGATCCTCATGTGAGTAAAACACAACTAGGCAACAAAGCTCCTTCTGATTCTGATCTGGCATAGCCTTGATATCAGGCTGGAATCGGGGGTAGAGGTGAACGAACTAGCGGCTGAACTATCTTCAGCGTATTTAAGGCATCGATAGGACGTAGTCTGGGGTATCTGTGCAGCCATGACCGTGCTGGGTGGGGTCATGGGAGTGGCAGATTCTGGTATTGATTATGCAGGGCCCTCCCTGCCCAGCGGCAGGACCTGTGGAGGCAGGAAAAGAGAGCAAGGTCAATGAAAGCACCTGATAGAATCAACTGCCTGAGTGAAGGCGAGACCGGTGAGAGGCGCCTGGCCAAGGGGGGGTAAAATGGGGGTTAGCGGATGCTAGCATGGAAGGTGGGTGGCCGGTATGTGAGTCTGGATTACCTGTGAAAACAGAAAACACATTTTGCGTTACTGCGGTGGGCGTGGTCGTGATGTCATCGGCGTGTCGGGTGCCGTGGCACTGCATCGGGAATGCGGAAGTTAGCGGACTGCTGGACGTGCCTGGGTAAACTGGAAACCTTTTGGTGGAAAGGTATCTTTCCATGAGTGTGTGCTAGAGGCAGACGGCTGTCTGGTCAAAAATGGTTCTGGCGTTGGACAGGGCCGTAATCGGTTTGACCGATGTGCGGCCGCGAGTCGGCTGTGCGGCCATTGGTGCGGTCGGGGTCTGGAAGAGCGAACTTCTCCCAAAGTCGGCTGTGGCTGCTGTGGCCTGTATGTACGTTCGGTGCGGGTCGGACAGCTGCTGGATGAAGAATGTTGGACAATGCGTGTTGAGAACTTGGATAACGGAGCTCTGTCGCGGTGGACGAGTGGCTGGCCACGTAGGAGTGGAATAAGCAAGTACTTTCGAGAAACTTCAGTGTGTATCTGAGTCTGAACTGACAGTCGTGAGATCTGAGAACGGATATATATGTGAGTGCATGTGACTGGATTTGAGAAGCACGGCTGGATGGAATGAGTGAAGTACGGGTGGTTGATTGGAGGAATTGAATGAAGCACGGGTGGTAGAATAAGTGAGGGAGGCGTGGTCCTGTTCCTGAACCTCAGTTTACAGTTAACTCCATTTGGTGCAGTGTTAAAACAAGGGCAGCGGTTAAGCAGTGTTTCATGTGGTTCGTAGTCTGTTCCCCACCTATCCTACATAGAGAGACCCGAGGCTGCAGCACCGCAATTGGTCGCAATATTGGTTAACAAAAATCTTATTTTCCAAAATTGTTGTTTCCAAAACAGCCCTATCAGTAACTGCTATGTCAAACTGTGCAGCTCTTCCAGACGCAGAGGCTGGAAACTGGACCGACTCGCTCACTCCAACAGGTCAGTGGGTACTTTATCAGAATTATACTAAAATACACTTTGTCATGATGTTCTCCTGTAAATAAACAGAAATTCTGCATCTACTGCTACTGTAGACTAACTATCCACTCTTGTCTGTTTGACTTCAGGAGAGAGTCATGTTGTCATAAATTCCACGTCTTGTCCCGATCGTTGGACTGCTTTCAACAGTCGCTGTTTCCTCTACGTTCCACGATCCACGAGTTGGGCTGTGGCTGAGGTGATCAGGATTATCTTTATTTAGTGAAGCTTCTACACTACATTTATTCTGTTCACAACTTTCTACACTAATTTGCATCATTTACATTTATATTTGCTTCTTTCTCCGCTGTAGAGAAACTGTATGTCCATGGGTGGACACCTTGCATCTGTACACAACATGGGGGAGTACCATCAAAATGCAGACGATGATCTTGAGCGCCACTCATTATCAAAGAGAAGCATGGATTGGAGGGTCCGATGCACAACAGGTATATTATTTGTCTTTATATAGTGTGCAACATTCATTTATTAAGGAATGACTGTCTTGATTCTTATACATACAATATTCTCTTCTGTATTAAAGAACCAATGTTGGTTCTGGAGTGACGGTACTTTTTATGACTTCACCAACTAGTGTCCTGGAGAGCCTAGTAACGGTAGAGGTCATCAGAACTTTCTGCAAATGAATTATTCGGGTGTGATTGGTACTGGATAAATGTGAATGAATGAATATTACCAATATTTGGTATTATACTACAACATTTACCAGTTCTTCATGAAGTATTCAGATCCTTTACTTCAATAAAATAACTATTAGATTATTATTACTCACGCGTTTATTTAAAAGCAGGATTTTACTGCTGTTGTTGTTGAAGTGGAGCTCATTTTAATTATTTTATAGCGGACTGCAAATAATGAAAATTTTTATTCTGTTTTAATCAGCTGATTATTTTCTCCATTAATCGATTGATATTTTGGTTTGCAAGAATTCTTAAAATAGCGAGAAATGCCATCACAGTTAACCAGAATCTAAAGTGAGACCTTCACAAAGCTCGTTGTGTCCAACCAACAGTCCAAACCTCAACATTATTAACAAACATTACAATTCTACATATTCACATGTTAAAAGCTGAAACCATCAAATGTTTTTACAGGAAAAATTACTTAAACCATTTCAATAGTAGCCATTTGATTTTGTGTTGACTTATTGATTAATCGACAAATAGTTTCAGTTGTACTTGTATAAACTGTTATTAAGTTTAATTTATAAGAAAACATCATATTTTATAAACTGTTCATATGTTTTGTATGTAAAAATCCTGATTTATAAAGTAACTCCTAAATAAAGCTGTCAGATAATGAAGGTACTTTTTTCCCTCTGAGATGTAGTGGAACAGAAGTACAATGTGGCATGAAAAGATAAGAGTCATATAAAATACATGTACCTCAAAATTGTACTTGGTACTGAACTTGAGTAAATGTACTATTGGTTTTTAGATTTATTAGTAGCCTATTAATGCAGCTATAAAAACTGTGGCGTTGTGATGACAACAGTTAGGAGTTTCTGCCTGTAACTGCGAGAGGTGCTGACTATATATCCCAGGATGAATGACTGCTGTGTTTTTGGTTCTTACAGATCAGAAGTGCTGGGATGACACTTGGTGTGATGTTCCCCTTCGAGGGAACTTGAACTGCGTCGGTGACGATACTATGGGAATGCCTCTGGGCATGGCAGGGCGAAACTATGAATGAAACTATTCCAATCCTATTGGTGTTACTAGAACGGTAGTGTGTGACTGTGTAACTGGAGTGGGTATATAAGCACGCCGGCACATAGGACACATTCGCTTCTTTCTATTCGGCAGGCACTCTGGCTATGTTTGGAAGCTCCATCATCCTACCTGAAGTCGAGACGAAGCAGCAGATCATGTCGAAGCGATTCCGAGTGTGTCTTTCCCTGTGAGCGATTCATCACAGAGGGTGGTACCCATGGGATGTGCGTCTCATGCCTGGGGATGCCTTTTTCCGGTCCTCGTCTGTGGAATCCTCCTCTCCTCGTCCCTGATCGGGAGCCCGTTTCTCGGTTTCTCCCACTCGAGAGGTGAGTCCGGAGAGGCTGACACGATCTGGCTCTGAGGAGCTAGATGTGCTTAGCATGGAGAATGACATCGGGGAAACGGAACGCCATCAGCCCTCGCCAGGATACGAGGAGTTGTTAGAAGTGGTGACGCGGGCTGTGGCCAAGCTGCACATTGATTGGCCACAGGCGGTGCAGCAGCCATCGGTGGGCAGCAAACTAGACGAGCAGTTTCTGCAACACCGAGCACCACCCCCGCTTCGGCCCCTACCTTTTTTTTCCCGGGTTGTGTAGATCGTGAAACAAACCCTACTCTGCGCGGCTGTCTACGTCCCCCCGGCTGGACTACGGCAACGTGACAGAGATCAGACAGCACGGCTATGGAGCGATGCCACGAGTGGAGGAGGCACTGGCTAGCTACCTCTCTCCCAACCTTGCCTCATCCCTCCGGACGCCGGCGCTCCCTACCAAGCTGTGTCGGATGACGTCCGATTTGGTGGGCAAGGCCTACATGGCAGCGGGTCGAGCTGGTGCCAGCCTGCACACGATGGCTGTCTTGCAGACATACCAGGCCGATCTCCTTTGGGACTGTGACGTGGGGGAGGTCCCTCTGAGGAGGACCTGATGGAGCTCCATAGAATGACGGACTTGGCTCTCCGTGTGACCAAGGAAACGGCCCGTTCCATCGGCCAATCCATGGCAGCTTTGGTGGCTACAGAGCGCCATCTGTGGCTCAACCTATCGGGTATCCAGGGGAAGGAGAGGGTTTTTCTCCTGGATGCACCCCTCTCACCTTCTGGCCTGTTTGGCGAAGCAGTGGATGCTGTCGTCAACAGGTTCCAGCACGCCAAAACTCAGGGAGAGGCGTTTGAGCGATATCTCCCCCGCCGGTCAGACTCCAGGACCGGCTCAGGAAAGGCGGACGCAGCCTTCATCCAGCACCTACCGCCACAGCCAGAAGCAGAGCGTCGCTTCACGGGATCCCCCTAAAACCAAACTGGGACGCAAGACGGCGTTCTTGCCCACAGCCCCCCGGGAAGATGGATCTGAGGACCGTCATTCAGTCTCGGCGGGCCCGAGGGAAGAGGTCCTGAGATCTCGAGTAGGGGGACCCAACGCCACCCCCCACCGCCTCCCCCTCCCTGCCCCCCTTCCCCTGAGAGAGGCCGATCGAGGTCCCCTCTCTCATGGTGGCTCCAGCAACAGGCGTTGTTTCTCCCACCGCTTCAGTGCCCGGGATGCGCTAGCCGCCGGCAGGCCCTCATCGATCTGTCCGCCCTGAGGGGCGGCAGCCGGAACACGACTGGGCTCACAAACCATGGTTCACCGGCGAGCCTTCCCTGGCGGTCCTCCGCTTCAGGGCGCCACCGGGGCTTGGCGAAGCCTTGCGAACATTTCCCCGTGGGTCCTGCGCACAGTAATATATGGCTACAGGCTGCAGTTCCGGGTTCGCCCCCCCCAGATTCTGCGGGATGGTCGGGACTGCAGTACACGCAGAACAGAGCCAGGTGTTGGGACAGGAAGTCCGCTCTCTGCTGAAGAAAGGGGCCATAGAACTCTCCCCGCCGGTCAGAGAAGCCGGCTTCTACAGCCGATACTTCCTGGTTCCCAAAAAGGATGGAGGATTGCGTCTGATTTTGGATCTGCGGCCCCTGAACCAGTCTCTGAGGAGATTCAGGTTCAGTCACATCCAATCCAAGGATTGGTTTGTCACGATAGATCTGCAAGACGCTTATTTCCACATCTCCATTGGTCCCTCTCACAGGAAGTTCCTGTGGTTCGTTTTTGGGGGCACGGCTTACCAGTATCGGGTTCTTCCATTCGGCCTAGCACTATCTCCTCACACGTTCACCAAATGCATGGATGCAGCTCTGGCTCCGTTGAGGCTCCAGGGCATCCGCATACTGAACTACATCGGTTGGGTCTCCTGGCAGCAGCGTCCAGTATAATACCTCTGATACGGGTTACGAGCGGGTGCCTTCGTTCTCTGTCTGTATGGAGGAAATCTTGGTTCCTGTCCCAAGGTCCCGTGTTGGGAGCGATCTGTCGCCAAACAATTATTTGAACAGACGCCTCATTCACGGGATGGGGCGCGGTCATGGACAGCCGCTTCACGAGAGGCTCCTGGGAGGAGCATCATTTCTCTTGGCACATAAATTGCCTGGAAATGTTGGCGGTTTTCAGAGCTCTGAGGAGTTTTCTGCCCGCCCTGCGCGGTCGCCACATCCTTGTCAGAACCGACAATACGGCAGTGGTGAATCACCAGGGGGGTCTGTGCTCGCGCCCATTATGCACATCAGATCCTCCTGTGGTCCCAGCAGAGACTGCTGTCCCTCAGAGCGATGTACATCCCTGGGACCCAGAATCAAGGAGCAGACCTGCTGTCGAGACAGGGGCTGAGGCCTGGGGAATGGAGTCCCCAGAGATGGCGCACTGTCCCCTGTGGTTCTCCCTCTTGCCCCCAGCCCCACTAGGGCTGGATGCCATGGTGCAGACGTGGCCGAGGCTGCGTCTGTATGCGTTTCCCCCAGTCGCTCTGCTCCCGGGGGTTCTGCAGCGGGTCCGCCAGAACGGCGTCAGTCTACTACTAGTAGCCCCATTTTGGCCGGCACGAGTGTGGTTCTCAAATTTAATATCGCTCCTCGAGGGCCCGCCCTGGCAGGTCCCTCTGAGGAGAGACCTGCTGTCCCAGGCAGAGAGCCGGATCATTCACCCGCACCCCGCCCTGTGGCAGCTATGGGTCTGGCCCCTGAGGGGGCACAGTTCCTAGAGGCGGGCCTGACGAAAGGAGCAGTCGAGACGCTGCTCAGCTCCACCTGCTCGGTAATTGTGATACTGGAGTTCCTCCAGCACCGTTTCTCCGCCGGCCTCTCCCCGTCCACAAGTGTATGTGGCGGCCATTGCAGCATTCCACGCCCCTCTGAGTGATGGGCAGTTGGGGAGGCTTCCACTGGTCGTGCGCTTCCTCCGTGGAGCCCGGAGGATGAGACCCGTGACTCGTTCCGGGGTTCCAACCTGGGACCTGGCGGTGGTTCTCGAGGCGCTGGCTGAGACCCCCTTCGAACACCTGGAGTCGGCTGAGGCCAAGCACCTGACTCTTAAGATGACCTACCTCCTCGCTATCACCTCTCTGAGGAGGGTGGGGGATCTCCAGGCACTTTCGGTTTCTCCCCGATGCCTGGAGTTTGCCCCGGGGAGGGTCAGGGCCATCCTGCACCCTTGTCCAGGTTATGTCCCTAAGGTTCCGGCCAGACCGGCAGGGTCCACGGTGCTGCAGGCGTTTCCTCCCCCACCTCATGTGACGGCGGAGGACGGGAGTCTTCATCTGCTCTGCCCTGTCAGAGCACTGAGTATTTACACATTTACAGTCTTCCCGGTGGAGGAAAGCAGACCAGTTGCTGGTGTGTTTCGGGTCCCCCAAGGCTGGGCTCCCCGCTTCTAAACACACCATCAGCAACTGGATCGTTCAGACTATTTCCCTGGCCTATCAGGTGCGCGGTTTGCCTTCACCTATGGCTGTAAAGGCGCACTCTACTCGAGGCATGGCGGCTTCTAGGGCCCTCCATCACTCCAGGATTTGTGTGACGCAGCTGGCTGGGCCACCCCTCACACTTTTATCCGGTTTTACAGTCTGGACCTTCCTTCTGCACCCGGCACCCGTGCGCTCTCCTCCTAGTCGTGCCGTCAGGTTCTGCATGCTGGGGGCAGGCGGGGTTTCGGCGCGGCCTAAGTGGGGATCTCGTTCCCATAGTGTCGTCACAGACACAGTTCGAGTTCCCTCAAAGGGGAACGTCTCGGGTTACGTATGTAACCCTTGTTCCCCGAGAAGGGGAACGAGACACTGCGTCGGTCCACCACACCTCACCCCGCCTGGAGTGCCTTGCTTCATAGAAAGGGCTAATGTGTCCTATGTGCCGGCGTGCTAATATACCCCTCCGGTTACGCCGTCACACACTACCGTTCTAGTAATACCAATAGGATTGGAGTAGTTTCATTCATAGTTCAACCCTGCCACGCCCAGAGGCGTTCCCATAGTGTCGTCACCGACGCAGTGTCTCGTTCCCCTTCTCTGGGAACAAGGGTTACATACGTAACCCGAGACGTTCAACTCCCGTATGTCTGTGCCAGAAACGTCTGATAAAGGCTTGAAGAACCTGTCAAAATCACAAACACTTACCTGTGACCGTGTGTCTGCAAAGAAACTCGTCTCTCTTTACGCCACCAGTCTCATATTTGACCTGAAGTCTCTATATCTCATTTCACATCTTATTATACTTAAGGAACGAAGTGACAAGTGACATAAACAGCAGCTGGATTGTCTGTCTCTTTAATACGAGCAGACTGAATGTGTAATGAAAAGAAAGCTTTTAGCACAACTTTATTCTGCAGAGTGAACTGTTCTGTCCATCCAATAAAACCTAATGAGAGATGGTACAAGAGGGATGTGATCCAAAAGTTTCTGAAAGTGTCCGACAGCATTTGGTTCAGTTCAACCCTCCAGTTGTGTTACGGGCAAATAAAATAAGTAAACATGGTATATTTCATCTAATTGATCGAAGGCTTCATGTATTCCTTCACACAGGGCATTTGAGTTTTTCTCATTAAAAGCAGATATTTAGAAAACATGAAGCCATTTTAAACCCAAACTATATTTTACTATTGTTTAAAGATGTTTGTCTCACTTCACGTACGAGTGTGTATACAGAATATACAGCAGTATATTACGAACAAAAGACCGCAGCCTCCTGCAGTACAGCATTTGTCACCACATGGTGTGGCTCTAATCTGCTTTACAATGAAAGCTGATTCAGTATTGAATGTGAATGTAACTGTAGGGCGGCTTGCAGTACAGTCATGTGTCCACAAGATGGGGCTGTTGTTAACTCTATCAGCTCATCCACAAAACATCCAGTTATGACAAACAGAGGAGAAGAAATCAACATTCGCTACAGGGAGCCAGTGAAGATTCTGGAGGTTTGTGTGGTGTTTCTGGTTGATGTCAAAGATGAGTCCAAGGTTGCGGATGTGTGGGGATGGAGACAGGGGGGAGTTGTTGGTGTTTTTATTGTAATTGAGTTGTAGGAAGTTGGTTTGCATCCAGGTTGGTTTGCATCGGTGAGCTAATCCGTAATACTCAAGGCATCATGTATTCCTCTGCACTGGGCATTTAAATATATAAAATTAGTGATGACCACTTTCATTGATTTTTAATAATTTTATTCAAACTTTACTCATCTTTGGGATTTCAGGATGACTGGCTTTAGCAAATAAATGTGTGAGACTATATAATATTCAATCAGCACATGGAAAGCACATATACCCCCACATTACACCCATCTATGTTCATTTTGACACAAGTTGTCATGAATATTTTTTCTGAAGAAAATCACATCAGTCGGTTATTGACCAGAATCAGACGTTCCTTACAGCAGCCACCAAATGGGAATACTGATTTGAAAACAGTGTCCTGGTTAAACAGATCCCAGTCTGTGATATGTTTTCGTCTGGTGTTAACTACACTCAAAATAATATGTTGTACTTCTATTATTGAAAAATTTGTGAAAGTAAATTATAATAATGACCAGAAATTGTGTAAAAGATTTCACACATCATATTATTTCAGATAACTGAGGTCTAGACACAATAAATAAATAAACAATAGTGATGAACTTTTAATAATGAGTGGGAATAAAGTAGGTTAAAAGGTGTGATGCTTTACGTTTGATTTAACAGTTAAAGAGCAGCCAGTTTTTGTCAGGAACAACTTTAATAGGAAACAAAAAATGAACGCAATAGGAGGGTTAATTGGATAAATGGAAATATCTAAGGAACTATTTAATCTGTAGTTGCAGTAAATGTTGCGCTGTCCAAAATCTTCAACGATCACCACCACTGAGGTGAAAAGAAGCTTAGATTAACATTTCTTTACACAATAGATCCTTATCATAATGAGTTTTTCTTACTAAAAGCAAAAATTAGAAAACATAAAGCTATTTTAAACCCGAACTATATTTTCCTATTTTGTAAAGATGTTTGTCTCACTTCACTTATGAGTGTATATACAGAATATTCAGATGTACTGTATATTATGAGGAGACCACATCTTCCTGCAGTACAGCATTTGTCACCACGTGGCGGCGCTGTAGGCGGCTTTACAATAGGTGCGTTTGACTTCATGCGGCGCTGTCTTAACGTGATGCATGCTGGACTTAAAATAAGGCATGCTGGTTAGAAATTGTGTCAAACTTTCGCCGGCGCTGCAAAACGTCCCCATGTCACATGACATTAAAACCTCGTGGGAGCAAGGCCCTGGTCCTGTTTTAGAAAAATAAAAACAGATCTTTTAAACATTGTTTATTAATTGTTATATTTATTAAGTTTCATATTTATTGTTAATGTGTTTTTAATATTTATTCAAATTATTTAGAATTTTAATTGTCTTATATGAACTGTTGAAGTCTTCCATAATTAAATTTCCCTCTAACATGGCCTGTTTGGTCAGGGGCTTGCTTATGCTTGAGGTTTCTATTTCTTTCATTGCTAGATATGTAGAGTACGAGCATACCTATCCTACCAGGAGTCAAGAAGTTTCTGTAGCTACATGATTACTGTATCATGGACAGTCCTGTTTGTGTTTAAGTCTGTCCTGGTTAATGACTTGACTTCTTGCTTTAATGTATAGTCATGTTTGTGCACCTAACAAGTCCTGTCTCAGACTGAGTACAAAAACACAAACAGCAGGTATGTATGTAGAATGTAGGCTAACCCAGGGGTTTTCAAAGTGTGAGGCGGGCCACCCCAGGTGGGCTCTGAACAGTTTCAGGAGAGGCTCAGTGAATGGAAGTGAAACAATATTACATTACTTATAGAGATCACATAGAATAGCCTATATGTGTGAGAGTTCAGAGATACAGTAGTTTTTGGGAACTGTTTCCCCCCATCAGAGTCAGAATCAATAAATACATTAGGACAAGGGTGCTGTTTCCCAAGCTTTGTCTGAGGGGAAGCCCACAGTCTCAGACTTTGAAAACCCCTGGGCTAACCCATTCCAAAATGATTAAACTATTATAAGTAATAAACCTCCCCTGTACCTGCCAGATTATTAGGTACACCTACATAAAACTGATGTAGTTCAAGTTCAAGACCTTTATTTGTCCAGGAGGGGCAATTAGTTTTGCTGCAGTAGCAAAGAAGTTGACACACAGTACATAACAACAAAGACGACAACATCGATTAAAGTAGTGTAATACAACAGCCCTGAAATAGTCTATAATATCTATTTTTATAATCTGTTTTTGAGGGATAATTGCCTATCCCGTATGAGTCAGGATGGACAAAATATTAGATACACCTCTCAGTATAACCCAGTACAGTTCAACAACTACAGATGACACAAATAAGACTTAATACAGTATTAAACGGTATTCGTTTTTTTCAATGTTCAACGTTAGACAGGTTAACAAAAAGGATTAGACAAACGTACAAAGGTAGAAAGAAATGCTAATAGGGCACGTCTCCTCTCCATCCTCCACCGCATCCTGTCCCTTTGTTCGCGGATCTGCCTCCTCAGTTCGGCCGCCTCCTCTTCAGCCTCAGTACAAAGGCAACCGATGGCAACAGCAATCACGGCGCGATTCACTCTCATCTGGTCCATTTCTAAGCTATCTAATATTCTTACTTATGACTTGTTTCTCCGTACTCCTTTCTTCATTCACCTACTCCCACAACTTTTTTTCCCCTGCCGCTGGCTTTTTATATAGGATACATATGTTGGAACACTCAAAATATATAATTATGAATATTTTTAAAACTATTTTAACAGTGAAAATGAGTAGAGTGGGTTGTTTTTCAAGGTTCAAGTTTTAGTGACATCTAGTGGTGAGGGTTGTGAATTGCACCCTCCTCCCCTATTCAAGCGAGCAGTATAGCTAAGGTGCCTGAGACAGGACAAAGATGTCATCTGTGAGAGAAGAGATTGCCAGTCAAGAAATGAGGTTTCTTTAGATAGATATGTTAAGAAATTAGGTAAAACCATGTTTCTGATTGTTACTTGCTCATTAATAAGACAGCCACATGAAGAAATGAAGTGCTACATGAGGTCTTATACTCCTGTAATACATTATTTTACATATTGGGAGTGTTGGCTCATCTGGACTAACATACCAAAAATAATGAAGAAATTCTCAAAAACTATCACATCTAGTGCATCAAGTATGACCATTGACAGATACCAGGACAATTTAAGCCTCGGTTTCTGCACCACAGCCCATTATAAACCACATAATACATGAAGGTGTTACGTGTGGTGTGGGGACAGAGAGGACCCACATGCAACGTTCGAAGGGAAGGAGGTTTATTGAGGGAAAAAGGGGTTGAAGGACTGGAGTGGAGGGAGAGGTGGATGCCGGGGAAACACAGGCACGGGGAACCGAGGAGACTGGGACCAGGGAGCCGGAGAACACTGGGGCCGAGGAGGCGAGGGAGAACAGGGAGGACGCCGTGGGGGAAGTCCGAGGAGGAGAGGACCGGTGGATGAGCCCAGCCGACTGAACGGAGGACGAGGGTGAGTGAACCTGGGAGGGAAACAGACAGGGTTAGGGTTAACAGAGACAAAGCACAGAGAAAATGTGAGGAAACAAGAAACATGAAAGCCTGAACACAGAGGTGGCACCGGGTATGGAGCAATGACGATCAAGCAAGGATGGTGTGGAGGACCGGGGTTGAAATACAGGCAGGGATGAGGTTGACTACTGGCAGGTGTGGCAGGCTGACGAGGTGGCTGATGAGGTGCAGGTGCGGGTCGTTGGCTGGGCTCAGGAGCAGAGGGAGAGAGAGCGCACACAGGGGAGAAAACACAGGGAGGCAGGCAGGGAACAGGAAACCAAGGAAAAAGCAGAATAACTGATAAAAAGCAGAAAAAACCCAGGACACTCACCGTCAGCCGGGCTGCCACCACAACAGAAAGTTACGAATGCATAGTCAGGTGAGGATCAAGGCTCCTCCCGCTTTGCTTAATTAGATAAGCAAGCAAATACCAAAATGTTTTTTTTTAATTTTGTTTTGAAATACAGAAAACAGAAACTGAGCCATAATTTCAGCTTGTTTTTAAAACGTTGCCGCTCCAGTCAGAAAGACGGAGGGGAAATGAAACTGCAACATAAACTTTTTTTAAAAGATCCAGGACTTTTGACAAAACTTTCAGGGCCCATTTATTACCCCATTATCGCTGGAAAACGGAGTAAAACATTTTTTTGAATCAATGGCCGCTTAGGACTTCCCTACTCTGTAGCCTATGTAGCTATTGTAACTCTAGTTACAGTATATGTTTTATATGATATGCTCATTCATTAAATCAAAGAAAAATGGTCTACAGGGTGCGCAGTCTCTGATTTGTTAATGCTATAGAAGGCTACTAACTTGTCAGTAATCATAACCATTCATGCAGAATGAGTTCAACATTTCGAAGGTTTGCTGTAGCACCATGGCAACTTTATGTACATGCTTGAATAAAAAAGCACACAAAAATTATGCAAACAAAACTTTCAGCTGGACATGGTGCCTGTAAATGTGTATTTTGGTTGTGTGTTTTGTCAGTGTGCGTGTCTTTAGTTCCTGCTTTTGTGAGAGATGGAAAGATAAGCGACTGGATCCTTCAGTTCCTAGGAAGATCCGTCATTAACTGTAAATAATGGCTGGTGTTTCTCTGGTTCAGCAGCTCCAGACAGGACGACTGAAGCTACAGACGCTGAGAAGGAAGAAGAGAAGATCGTTCTGCAGCAGGTTTGCTCACAAACTGTCATTATATATTGACCTGACTGCCGCTACAGGTGGTCTCTTCCCTAGAGAAGTATTACTAACATGTCCCTGTCTGTCTTTATTAAAGGTAATCATCATCTTCAACATCTGCATCATCTCCACCATGAAGACGCTGACTCTGTCTGCACTTCTTTGTGCCATGATGGCTCTGACCAGAGCTGCTGGTGAGTATTACTCCATATGTGAGTGAGTGTGAACGAGAGACAGCTTATGTTCATGTGTCTATACACAGCAACAAGGGTAGATGAAGACATGAACTCACTAGTGGGTCAAAATGTCCTTCCAGCTCTTCCAGACGCAGAGGATGAACCTGGGACAGAGGGATCTGTTGTCCAAGGTGAGTGCATATTTCTTTAGATTTGTAATGGTGCTCTCTTGTAATCACATATGAGGCGTGAGTATTACTGCATGTATAGAGAATTAAATTAAATGTGTTCATAAATACAAAATGAAAACAGCAGCAGACAATTTAAATCAGTAACTGCTATGTCAAACTGTGCAGCTCTTCGAGACACAGAGGCTGGAAACTGGAACGACTCATTACTTTTCCAGAATTATGCTACTTTGTCTTGATGTACTCTTGTAAACAAACAGAAATACTGCATCTACTACTGTAGACTCATTATTCACTCTTGTCTGTTTGACGTCAGGAGAGAGCCATGTTGTCAAGAGGTCCACATGTTGTCCCGATGGTTGGACTCCTTTTGTTGTTTTCTCTACGTTGCACAAGCCATGATTTGGGCTGTGGCTGAGGTGATCAGGATTATCTTTATCTTTAGCTTCTACACGACATTTATTCTGTGCACTACTTTCTAGCTGTAGCGTCATTTACATTAGTAACCTATTAATGTAGTTATAAAACCTGTGGGGTTGTGATGACAACAGTCAGGAGTTTCTGTCTGTAACTGTGAGAGATGATGTTCAAACGGACAATATATCCCAGGATGATTTGCTGTCTGACTGCTGTGTTTTTGGTTCTTGCAGATCAGAAATGCTGGGACGACGTGCAATGTGATAGGCAGCTCCCATCTGTCTGTGTTGGAAATGGCTGTTAAACACGTGAAGAACGTGTCAAAAACACAAACACTGATCAATTTGTGTTTGTCTGTCTGTGAGGAAACTCGTCTCTCTTCAGCCAGCAGTCTCATATTTGACCTGAAGGCTCTATATCTCATTTCACATCTTTATTTCTTCTCTATCACTGTAACACTACTTAAGGAACAAAGCGACATGTGACATAAACAGCAGCTGGATTGTCTCTGTCTCTTTAATACGAGCAGACTGAATGTGTAATGAAAAGAAAGCTTTTAGCACAACTTTAGTCTGCAGTGAACTGTTCTTTCTTCTCTTATGCAAAATTAAAAGTCTCAAGCATTGAAACAAGCTGATCTGTGTTACATTTCCTGATTGTATGGTTATAATCTTCTTGGTTCTCAAAGTGTGCACAGCAATAATTTCTATCCATTAAAACCCAACGAGAGACGGTACACGAGCAATGTGATCCAAACCTCTAATGGATATTTATATTAAAAGTTTCGGGAAAGTGACAGCTGGATAAAATAAATGTTTATTTAGAAATATGTTGTCATTAATATTCTTTCTGAATAAAGTAACAACAGTTTTGATAAGAAGTTGCTAACGGCATGGTTTAAAAAAAGTATCCTGTCTAAATAGATCCCAGTCTGTGATACGTTTTCCTCTCATCTTAAATACAGAATAATGTGTAAATTGTACTTATTTTATTGAAAAACTAGTGCTAATATTTCAGATAACTGAGATCTAAACACAACAAACAAATAAATATTAGTCATGCTGCGATGGACTGGCAACCTGTCCAGGGTGTACCCCGCCTTGCGCCCGATGTCAGCTGGGATTGGCTCCAGCCCCCCCGCGACCCTGTACGCAGGATAAGCGGTTGACGATGGATGGATGGATATTAGTCACATGTTAATACATGATATTAGAACATGTATTAACGAGTGGGAATGAAGTAGGTTCAAAGGTTTCACACATCATGTGGTGATAATTCCTCCTGTTGTTGTGTTGTGTTATGGGCAAAATAAATAAATAACCAAGGTATATTTAATCTAAATATCTATTTAATCTATATCTATATATATCTATATAGATTTGATAGATCTGTATTTGTTTTATATAGTACTTCTCATTTTATTCTCTTTTATTAATAAATTCTTCAAAGACAATGGTTTGTTGTTACACAATTATTGGCTTCATCCCTCACCTGCAAGATACAATTTCCACGACAAGGTGTACTTTATGTAATTTATGTCCGTAGTAAGTAAGTATTGCTTTCTTTCATTTATTTAGATATTGATGAGTTCAGAATGTATTCATGCAGTTTAGAAAGAGAGTAAAATATTTCTTGTTGTGCAACAAGCTGATTATTCAGAATCAGGTTTATTGCCAAGTTGTTTTGGTATTTTTCTGCATAACAATAAACACAGTAAGAGAAAGGGGTCTGTATCTGCAGAGAACCTGCCCTCTGCCTGTTTCTTTCTCATTTTGCTGTATTTGGGACGTTTCAGGGCATCAAACTCAGGGCAGTGGGTGTGTAGGCCCCAGCCAATGACAACGCAGGGTGTGAGGTTGGGACTGTGTAAAGACGTAGCGAGCAGGTCTTGAATCTGGGTGAAGCAGAGTTCCATTTATCTAATATATAACAATGCACCGATGCTGTCGAATGTATGTAGAGGTTAACAAAAGTCTCTTACTTCTGCTAAATAAACTATTTAGCATAGTGAAGATATTTTATTTGTTGAAAATATGTTTTGTATGTATAATATACGACCATAGTTGTCAAATAAATGTAGTTTAGTGTAAAGTGTAATATTTCACACAGAAATGATGTGGGGTAGAATTGTAAAGTCTCAGAAAATGGAAATACAAAATATATATAACAAACTTTTACTCAAGTTAACTACTTCGTACTTTCAAATGTTCATTATAGTCCAGCACTGCCAGTAAAAACTCACCAACATTACTTTAAAGGAAACAAAGAGGATGATATCAGAGTTAGGAAAAATAACTCCTTGTTTAATTTCACTGGAGTTCATACCGTAATGGCAGCAGCCCAATACAAACTCCGTCAAAGCAAACTCTATTCTAATGAAAAACATTTGCTCACTGTTATAAAAAAGGAAAACAAAATTCATACACTGCTGTAGAAGTGTGAGACAGACAGGACAGCCCAGTGCTGGATCCGGGAGGCCAATGGAGCAGGTCTCTGTAATGATGCGGGTACTGTTGCCGTTGCTTGGTCCAACCTGAGTCCCATTTCGTCCAGACCGGACCTTTAGGAGCGGCCTTAAATCCAAGCTGGGCTAGGAAAAACGTTAAATTTCACTGAAACACCATGATTCAGTCTCACATATTCAACAAGGCTCATCTGACAGCAGTCCAACACAAACACTATCATCTCCTAAGAGAAAACATTTGGTCAGTGCTATAAAAATAAAGGTGTGAGACAGAACAGCTCATCAGCCTTGAGGGCTTCATTTACATTGTAAGAAGATAAAATCAAACAAAGCATCACACATTCATCAGATGTTTGTGTGTTTGGTCAGTACAACATATCCGTGTCAGCTCTGGAGCTAATACAGGATGGCAGCAGACAGACAGTATGTCTTGTAACAATAAATCAGTCAGTCAGATCTATAATATCTCAACAGAAGGAATATCAGTGACACTAAAGGCTGATGTAAATAACTGATTTGATCAATTCAAAGAAAAAATATTCAGAGAGAAATTAAGCTAAACCGATCTATTTGTGTTGTTTATGCATTTTTTATCATCATTTAGAGATACTCACATGAGACAGTTGTTTGGGATGAGGGTTTAAAATGGCATTAATATTTACAATAAATAATGATTATTTTTATTACATTTGGCTGACACTTTATCCAAAACAATTACTATATACCTCAGAGGATGCATGTCTCTGGAGAAACTAGGAGTTAGGTGTCTTATCCAGGGACACATTGGTAGATATGTTACCGTGGAAATCAAACAAAGGCATGCATCTTACCCACTGTGCCGTCACCACCACAAACCCCTTTCATTTAAAAGTGAAAATGGATAGGCAATTTCTTAATTTAGTCTCATTAAATATACTAAACTATTAATTTGGAATTCTAATTTATTTATAATTTATAATTTATAGATAGTGGGTTGAAGGATTTGGAGTTCAAAGTGGAACAGGTTGACGATATATTTTGTCTTATCTAGTTGATCTTATTAACTAGTAGATTGATAACGTACAACGCACTGTAACTATTACTGTCCTGTTTTCTTTTTCTTTGTTTTTAGCTTTTTACCATTGCTTTTGATTAAATATTTACACGATGAGAAATGAGTAGGTAATTGAGTGAAAAGATAATGAGAGTGAGATTGAACAGAGTGAAGGAAGTGGTCTTAAATCTCATGCCTGAGTGATTTGCAGGAACCTCTGTCCACCTGTAAACGCAGGTGTGTCCAGAGTATAACTGGATTGAAGTGGCCTGCGGACAGACATGTCCTGGTTTCTCTGTAGTGTCCAAGGGTTTTTGGAGTTTCAGTGGACCCAAAGATTGCTATGGACCCGAGTACAGACTAGCTAGAGAGAGTAGATTATGTGTACTCTGTTTATTCTTTTCTCAAAATAATTGTAACTCAATTATTTGCTCAACTCCTCAGCCTGTTTTTATTTTCCATTTAACTCTTTTAACCCTGATTGTACACTGTACTGTAACTTTTATTATATTTTAATTTGTATTTTTTCAATTTCCCTATGTTGCTTTTAAACTTTTTTATATTTCCCTGTTGCTTTTATGTTTTATGTAAAGCACTTTGAATTACCTTGTTGTTGAAATGTGCTATACAAATAAACTTGCCTTGCCTTATCTTGCAATATTAAAAGAAAACCAGCATGTACACACAAGCATTTATTTAACAAGATAAAGCAAAACACAGAAGATGAAACTAACTAAAATGCACTGAACTAAAGACTAGATGAAGACAATGAGATGTGTGTATCTGATAAGATCAGCGTGTCTCTGTTTTCCTGTTTGTGTCTCACGTGCACAAGCGCATGTGGTCAGACAAAGGACAGATGTGCAGCTGCAACTTTCACGTTTCCTCCTGCATATTGGATTTTTAAGGATGAATGGAAGTATGTGTGATCTGTGTGACAGTTAACGGTCAAATTAAAAGGAGTTAGTTAACATGCAAAAACTGTGTCTGTGTGAAGCATAACAATCCTAACAACAATTTAGCCATGGCCATGTTTACTTAACCTCAAGTTAACAATGATCACAGCAATAACCTTGAAACAGATAAACCATCAATTTACATTTCATCCCGGCTCCGGCTAAATCTTATGAATTCAATTCAATTTTCAATTCAATTTTATTTATATAGCGCCAAATCACAACAACAGTTATCTCACAGCGCTTTTCATAAAAGAGCAGGTCTAGACAACACTCTGTGATGCTATTTACAGAAGCCCAACAGTTCCCACCAAGAGCAGCACTAGGCGACAGAGGCAAGGAAAAACTTCCTTTTAAGAGGCAGAAACCTCGAGCAGAACCATGGCTCAGGGTGGGCGGCCATCTGCCTCGACCGGTTGGGGGTGAAGGAGAGAGAGAGAGAGAGAGAGGGAGAGAGAGAGAGAGAGAGAGAGAGAGAGAGAGAGAGAGGGCAGGAGAGGAACAGAGAGAAAGAGAGAGAGAGGGGAGGGAGGCAGCCTACACAATATAACAATGTAACAATAGTTGTATCAGAGGGTGTCGAGCAGGAACACGGGGGCAGCAGGTGACCCGCAGCCACAGATCCAGACTCCACAGCTCCAGAGCCAGAAACACCTACAGGAAGTGATAGGAGGAGAGAGGAGAGGGACGAGAAAGCACAAGACTACCAGAAAGGGTAGAAGTTGTGTTAGTAACATGCAATAATGGGATGAGGTTGCATACAGAGGGAGAGAAAGAAGAGGAGAGAGGAGCTCAGTGCATCATGGGAAATCCCCCAGCAGTCTAGGCCTATAGCAGCATAACTAAGGGATGGTTCAGGAGTCACCTGAGCCAGCCCTAACTATAAGCTTTATCAAAGAGGAAAGTCTTAAGCCTGGAGAGGAGCTTGATAGCTGAACGCTCTGGCTCCTAGTCTACTTTTGGAGACTCTAGGAACCACAAGTAACCCTGCATTCTGGGAGCGCAGTGCTCTGGTGGGGTAGTAAGGTACTATGAGCTCTTTAAGATAAGATGGTGCCTGACCATTAAGAGCTTTGTAGGTGAGAAGAATGATTTTAAATTCTATTCTGGATTTTACTGGAAGCCAATGCAAAGAAGCTAAAACAGGAGAAATGTGATCTCTTTTCCTGGTTCCTGTCAGAACACGTGCTGCAGCATTCTGGATCAGCTGAAGAGTCTTAACGGACTTTTTCGAGCAGCCTGATAATAAGGAATTGCAGTAATCCAGCCTAGAAGTAACAAATGCATGGACTAGTTTTTCTGCATCATTTTTAGACAGAATGTTCCTGATTTTCGCAATATTACGTAGGTGAAAAAAGGCGCTCCTTGAAATTTGCTTAATGTGAGACTTAAATGACATGTCCTGATCAAAGATAACTCCAAGATTCCTCACAGTGGTGCTGGAGGCCAGGGCGATGCCATCAAGGGAAACTATTTCTTTAGATAATGCATCAGAGGTGCTTGGGCCCCAGAACAATAACTTCAGTTTTATCTGAGTTTAACATTAGAAAATTACAGGTCGTCCAGGTTTTAACATCAACATTGAAGTTTAGCTAACTGATTAGTTTCATCTGGCTTGATCGATATAACTGCATAACAATACATATGCATCATCTGCATAACAATGAAAGTTTATGGAATATTTCCTGATAATATTGCTTAAAGGAAGCATATATAAAGTGAACAGGATTGGTCCGAGGACAGATCTTTGAGGAACTCCATGTCTAACTTTGGCGTGCATGGAGGACTCATCGTTAACATGTACAAACTGAAATCGATCTGATAAATAGGACTGAATTAATAAAATATTTGGATAATAGTACATTAAGTTAAAAGTTTATTGTTGGTATAATACTTCATTGAGCCAATGTCTGCTTTCATATTGTTTATAGCTCATTTGTAAAATTTCAGCATCTTATTAGTTGGAATTCAACCATTCAACTAATTCACAGTAAAACTGTTTTCTGTCTTGGTAAGGTTTTATTAGGGCTAAGATTAATGTATTCATTATAATTTCAGATAATAGTGTCCTATATTAGGGAAGCCCTAAGCGGCCATCCATTTAAATATTTCTTTACTCCGTTTTTCCGTGATAATGTGATCATTTTGTTGTGGCCTTGAGATAACAAACCATAGCTGAATACTGGGGTTGGCCTATTCGTTACTTTACAGTGTGGCCAGTTAGCTCAGTTGGTAGATCCTTTCAATCTTTCAATCCAAGGATTGTGTATTTGACTCTCAATTACCTTTTTTTCTTCCTTTTTGTGTTTTTTATTATCCTCTTAAGCAAAGTTGTTTTGAAGAGATTCAGGGGAATCAAATCACACATTTGACAGCCTTCAGGAAATGTGTAACGTTAAATGGATTCCACTGAATGAGAAGCGCAGGAATTTCTTGTGCCTGGGAATGATGGGGAAATGAAAAGTCCATAGGTTGATGGATGTTGACTAATTGCACACAGTCCAGCATGTGCTTTATTGTGAGCATGTGAAACAGTCTCTTCACAAGAACTTAGAGCATTATGAAAAAGATAAAAAAGAAAAAAAAGTTTGTGTTCAGTTAGGATCAAACACGAAACCCTAATCCCTAAAGTCCACTGACTCCAGCCGCAAGCAAACACTGATTACCCAATCAACAAAATGTAAACATGTCAGCAAAATCAGGCAGGCAAAACGTTCTGATTCTGAAATGCTCCTTGTGGGAAATGCACGCTCCGTTGCTGAAATGCTTCCGAGATGCTTCCAGTGGACTCTGACACTGACGGGCTGTGGACGGATCAAAGCAGTGGCGCAGCCGTAATGTGCCATAACTGGAGTCAGTGGACTTTCAACATTACATAAGTCCTGTGATTTACCAACTGAGCTAACTGGTGGCACTAAAAACCTCAATGAAATTACCATTCAGACACGTTCCTGCCGACCCGTGTTAAACTACTATTTTGTTATCTCGAGATCACGAGAAAATGATCCCATTATTGCTGGAAAACGGAGTAAAACATTTGTTTGAATCAATTAGGACTTCCCTACTCTGTAGCCTATGTAACTACTGTAACTCTACTTACAGTATATGTTTTATATGATATGCTCATTCATTAAATCAAAGAAAAACGGTCTATAGGGTGGGCAGTCTCTGATTTGTTAATGCTATAGAAGGCTACTAACTTATCAGTAATCATAATCATTCATGCAGAATGAGTTCAACATTTCGAAGGTTTGCTGTAGCACCATGGCAACTTTATGTACATGCTTGAATAAAAAAGCACACAAAAATTATGCAAACAAAACTTTCAGCTGGACATGGTGCCTTAAAATGTGTATTTTGGTTGTGTGTTTTGTCAGTGTGCGTGTCTTTAGTTCCTGCTTTTGTGAGGTGACAAGATAATTAATTGCGCCCTCAGTTCCTGGTAAGATCCGTAATAAACTGTATATAAGAGCTGGTGTTTCTCTGGTTCAGCAGCTCCAGACAGGACGACTGAAGCTACAGACGCTGAGAAGGAAGAAGAGAAGATCGTTCTGCAGCAGGTTTGCTCACAAACTGTCATTATATATTGACCTGACTGCCACTACAGGTGGTCTCTTCCCTAGAGAAGTATTAACATAACATAACATGTCCCTGTCTGTCTTTATTAAAGGTAATCATCATCTTCAACATCTGCATCATCTCCACCATGAAGACGCTGACTCTGTCTGCACTTCTTTGTGCCATGATGGCTCTGACCAGAGCTGCTGGTGAGTATTACTCCATATGTGAGTGTGAACGAGAGACAGCTTATGTTCATGTGTCTATACACAGCAACAAGGGTAGATGAAGACATGAACTCACTCAGTGGGTCAAAATGTCCTTCCAGCTCTTCCAGACGCAGAGGATGAACCTGGGACAGAGGGAACTGCTGTCCAAGGTGAGTGCATATTTCTTTAGATTCGTAATTGCTCTCTTGTAATCACATATGAGACAAGAGTATGAGTAATCACAAGTCATCACAAATAGACAATGTAAACAGCAGACAACTTAAATCAGTAACTGCTATGTCAACCTGTGCAACTCTTCGAGACACAGAGGCTGGAAACTGGACCGACTCATTCACTCCAGGTCAGTGGATACTTTATCAGAGTTACACTAAAATACACTTTGTCATGATGTTCTCCTGTAAATAAACAGAAATTCTCCATCTACTACTGTAGACTCTTTATCCACTCTTGTTTGTTTGACTGCAGGAGAGAGTCATACTGACAAGAGGTCCGTATCTTGTCCCAGTGGTTGGACTGCTTTTAACGATCGTTGTTTCCTCTACGTTCCACGATCCACGAGTTGGGCTGTGGCTGAGGTAATCAGGATTATCTTTATTCAGTGAAGCTTCTATACAACGTTTATTCTGTGCAGTACTGTCTAGCAGTGGCATTGTTTACAGCCTTGGCTTCTTTCTCCGCTGTAGAGAAACTGTATGTCCATGGGTGGACACCTTGCATCTGTACACAACATCCAGGAGTACCATCAGATTCAGACATTGATATCGAGCGCCACTCATTATCAAGGATTAACATGGATTGGGGGATCTGATGGACAACAGGTAAATTATTCATCATTATATGATGTGCAACAGGTATTTAATTAAATAATTATTGTCTTGACTCTTTCATTCTCCATTGTATTTAAGGAGTATTATTGGTTCTGGAGTGACGGAACGTCTTTCGACTTTTCTCAGTGGTGTCCTGGAGAGCCTAATAACTATTTAGGTCATCAGAACTGTGCAGTTGTTAATCATTCAGGTACAATTTTAACACGTTACTTTTCTTGAGAGCAGTGTGTGTGATTAGTGTAAATGGTACAGAATAAATGTCAAAGAAAATCACCACAGTACACTATAGGATTTGAGATTGAATCGTAACCTATTAATGCAGCTATAAAAACTGTTGTGTTGTGATGACAACAGTCAGGAGTTTCTGTCTGTAACTGTGAGTAATGATGTTCAAACGGACCATAAATCCCAGGATGAATGATCTGTCTACATAATGATGTTCAACAGCTTCAGGTTTGCTGTCTGACTTTGCTGTCTGTGTTTTTGGTTCTTACAGATCAGAAATGCTGGGATGACGTTTGGTGTGATTGGCAGCTCCCATCTGTCTGTGTCAGAAACGGCTGATAAACACGTGAAGAACGTGTCAAAAACACAAACACTGATCAATTTGTGTTTGTCTGTCTGCGAGGAAACTCTCTCTTCAGCCTACAGTCTCATATTTGACCTGAAGGCTCTATATCTCATTTCATATCTTCTTTATCATATTTTCTTCTCTATCGCTGTAACGCTACTTAAGGAACGAAGCGACACGAGACATAAACAGCAGCTGGATCGTCTCTGTCTCTTTAATACGAGCAGACTGAATGTGTAATGAAAAGAAAGCTTTTAGCACAACTTTATTCTGCAGAGTGAACTGTTCTTTCTTGTCTTAAGCAAAATTAAAAGTCTCAAGCATTGAAAAAAGCTGGTCTGTGTTATATCTCCTGTTTGTACGGGTACAAGGATCCTGGACCTCAAAAAGCTTCAGCCATCATACAGTTAAATAATACTGAACAAAATAATTGTTGGGCGCACCTAGCGAAAATTGTCCATCATATAAAACCTAATCAGAGATTGTACAAGAGCAATGTGATCCAAACCTTTAATGCATCTTCCTATTCAAAGTTTCTAAAAGTGGCTGACACCTGGAGCCAATCCCAGCTGACACAGGACACAAAGCACCATCTACAGTATCTGACAAAAATATCTTACACTTTTGTAGACATTTGCTTTAGTTTAACCCTCATTGTGTTTTTGGCAAATTAAATATTGTATTTCATCTAATTGGTATGTAACACTAGGCATTTGAATATATGAAATGGAATTGGTCATATGAAGTGGTGACCACTTTCATTGATTTATAATGGTTTTATTAACCCCATTTCTGGAGTTCCAAGTAAATTTATGTTTTTAGAATAAATGTTTTTTTAGAAATAAGTTTTTGAGTAAAATCAGATCAGTCAGCTTTGACAAAAAACAAATGTCACATACAGCCACCAAATGGGACTATGGTACCAATAATGTTTTTAGATGATTTCAAAACAGTGTCGTGTCTAAACAGATCACAGTGTGTGATACTTTTTCCTCTGGTCTTAACTACAGTCAGAATAATACGTAAATTGTACTTTTACCGAAAACCTAGAGGTATGATTTCAGATAACTGAGGTCTAAACACCATAAATTCCAGAAATAAGTGCAGAACTTATAATAATGACTGGGGAAGTTTGATTTAACAATTTAAAGTAGACTTTCTTTCTTTCTTTCTTAATAAATGTGTTTAAATGTAGAAAACATGAAGCCATTTTAAACTCACACTATTTTCTATAGACACAATATATACAAGAAGTTGTCATAGTTGAGGTAAAGTGGGACTGATTACCCATGGCCCCAATGGAGAGAGTGCCCTCGAAAAGCCTGGAACGAAAAGTTTTTTTTATTTTTATAATAATGTTATTTTAAGAACGATATTCATAGCCTTCATTTACCCAAAGTGAAGTCATTGTGGGACACAGTGTGTTGAGAAAGAGGATTGAAATTGTTTTGAGATTTGAGATTTCAAAATGTGCAGACTTAAGTACATACCACAGATTATTATTACTTGTATAAATGTGGTATGAACGGTTCATTAGTGACGACCCTAATCACCATTACAGTTTAATGTGTACACTTGTTCGCTCAATTATTTTAAAACATTTTCCAAAAGATGCATGAGATACAGGGACCAAGAGATGAAAAGGACCCACTGAGACTGTAGGTATAGGGCCCAGAATTTTGTGCGATGCCGCTGTACATACAGACTATTCAGCAGTATATTTTGAACACAAAGGCCACAGCCTACTGCAGTGTACCCATGTCACCACCTAGTGGCGCTAAAGGCGGCTTTCCAATGAAAGCTTATTCAGGATTGAACATGTGAATGTACCTGTGGGGCAGCTTGCAGTATCCAACTGTCCACAACGTGGTGCTGTTGTTAACTTTATCAGCTCAAGCACAAAACATCCAGCTAGAGACAAACAGAGGAGAAGAAATCCATTTAGATCACAGAGATACCAAAAAATAGTTTAGTATAAAATGCAGCAAACGTAGTGAGAGCTCCATTAAGTAAGGAACTAGACTTGATAGAGAACAGACAGCTGTAACAGTTGGCACAGAAATGTGGAAAATATTGACTAAAGAATGTGCATATGTTCACAATGTTAAGTATAAAGAATATGTGCCATGTACAGAAAAAATAACCCAAAAGGTGGACATTATCTGCGATGGACTGGGTGTACCCCCGCCTTTTGCCTGATGCCAGCTGGGATTGGCTCCAGCCCCCCCGCGACCCTGTACGCAGGATAAGTGGTTGATGATGGAAGGATAGATGGATGGTGTATATTATATAATGCTTAGTTTCCAGGATGCGGGATAAGAGTCTGTATCACGTATTGATTTATTTCATTTATCCAACGGTTGGGGTCAAGGAAAACTGGACTTGGTAGAAGAAAACTACAAGATGTTTCGTCCCTCATCAAGAGACTTCTTTAGTTCCCCTTCGAGGGAACTCGAACTGCGTCGGTTACGACACTATGGGAACGCCTCTAGGCGAAGCAGGTCTGAACGTGAATGAAATCACTCCAATCCTATTGGCTTGTTGCTAGAACGGTAAGGTGTGACAGAATAACCGGAGGAGTATAAAGCACACCTGTACACACTCATCATTAGCTTTTTTCTATTCAGCAGGCTCTGTATGTTGTTTTAAGAAAGCTCCAGTCCTACAAGCAGTGTGTCTTACCTGAAGAAGAAGTCTACCAGCATATCCGGCAACCAGATGTACAGAAGGTGTGTTTTTTCTTGCCCTCGGTACATCACGGATGGAGATTCTCATGAGATGTGTGTCTCATGTTTGGGGATGGAGCACGCCCGGGCAGCTCTGGAGGGGGCTGCCTGCGCCTGTTGCGAAGCCCTTTCCGTGCGGGTACTGAGGTACAGCATGGCTCTCTTTTCCGAGGATGGCCAGATGTGTTTTCCCCGTGGTGCGGGCCCTGCGGCCGCTGAGGCGGCCCGGCGGCTTCACTCATGGGGTTCACAGCGTGATCTGTCGGAGGATTTCGGGACGGCTGAGGCTTTTTCCCGACCTTCATCCGCTGGCTGCGACGCTTCCTTTCCTCGTTCGGGAGCCCGTTCTCGGCTTCTCCCGCTCGCGGTTTGGATCCGGAGACGCTGCAGCAATCCGACTCTGAGGAGGCGGACGTGCTAGACTCTAGACTTAATCTAGAGATGGAGAGTTTTTTTGATTGTGGATCATTTGAAGCAGAAAGGAACTTCACACAGCTCCAGTGATCTGTTGAAGATCTGTGTGAATATGGGGGCCAGCTGGTCTGCGCAGATTTTCATGCAGGATGGTGACACACCGTCTGGGCCAGGAGCTTTCCTGATCTTCTGCCTCTGGAAGAGGCTGGCGCACATCCTCTTGCCAAATCAACTAATTGCAATTCATGTTTTCTGTGTACCACTAGATGTACTGACAACTATTACTGAATTAATTTGATGCTGAAGAACTCTTAGGAAAAACAAAAAACAACTTGTTTTTTTGTTTTTTCTGCCACGTCCTCCGCTGAGCTTTCTTGGTGAAGGAGCTGTTCAGCCCAGAACTGCAGGATGTCGAGGAGTTGGTCTGTGATGAATCTCAGATGGACAACACAAGTCGCTCAACTGACTTCATTACAATAGAGGTCAGGGTGATGGGTCTATAGGGGGACCCAATTAATGACCATAATTACTTTACTGTGTGAGCAATTGAGTGTGTGTTTGAGCAGACTGAATGGAAACGGTTTCATTTATGAGCAATTACAAATTCCGTTTTCTGTATGTGTGATACAATGACAATAAAGGCATTCAATTACAGAAGCTAAAAGTTTAATTCTGTTTCCTCTGGAGAGGTTCCTCTATCTGTCCTTTCCAGTTTATAACTACAATTTTTTTGTTTTATCCCATGCATGGAAACGTTTAAAATGACTTACAGCAGCGTCTCTAATCGTGAAAGTAAATCATTGTAGAAAAAACACTCATACATAAATACAACAAAATAAAGAAACTACCCGGAAAGGTACAAGGACCGGTAGAGGTCAGTTTAATCTGAGAAAATAAGTAGTCCAGGTAGGGGGTTAGTGGATGATTTATGCCAAACCGCACATCACACCAATTCAGCAGCTATAATCGTGACAAAACAGTGCAAACAGCTGCTGATGTCAAATTATTAGACTGTCAGCACTGATCTGCTGTATTTCAGGCTATACTAATAATGCCCATGATGAAGTCTGCACGTCACTCCAAAAGTATAGTCCTGTGACGACAGTTGTATTCTACATTTAAGATTTTTACGGTGTCATTTATTAGAGGAACTGCAGATGAAACTTAACTCTCACCAAGTGTCACAACTTGGGATATTATGTTGCTTGGGGTGTGTCATAGATGGGGACTCGAGTTAGAGACTCGGACTCGAGCGCAACTTAAGTCGCACAAGAAGTGACTTGAGACTCGTCCTCAATAGACTTCAGACTCGACTCGGACTCGAGGTGCAGGACTCGTGAACAATGTTTATTTTTTAGGAAATGTCTGATGAGCTTGCCGTTATTCCCTCCCTCCGTTACCTATAACCTGCCTACGTAACACTTAATATCTGCTGCGCACAGCCGCACATGAAAGAGGACAACAAACACCAGCAGCTGCGGTGCCATTTATCATAAACTTTGGCTTTAAAACTTCATACAACAAGACCCAAACAAAGAAGCGCTGAACGCAAATAGGTTAGTAACCTGTGGTGAGTAACACCACCAGCTCAGCATTGGCCATCTAACGTTAGCTTGCTTCTTGCTTTAGCTACGACCTATGAGAGGTTAACTCCGACTGTCGTTCATTATGAAAAGATGAGTGAGCTTTTGTTTACTTGCCAAACTTGTGGTTGCCGATTAACGTAATTATTTACGTCCCGCTGGCTGCCATCACGTTAATTATTACCGTTGGCTGGAAAGAGGTTACAGGTTTATTGTTGATCATGTAACCTTACAGTTTTATTTAGTTATAACGTTACACTGGTTTGAGAGTCTGGTAGTGTGTTGACTTACAGTAGTTTAAAAGCTATCATTAATTGTAGACGCATTGTACAATCATAGGGAAGACTTCTGACTTGAGTTTTCCAGAAGACAGACTCATTGACAGTTGTTCATTGCTCCAAAGTGCTTTTTTCACATGAAAGTAAATTGTGCATTTCATTTGGAAATTAAGGTCCCAGAGTCTGGAGGACAAGTGGAGAGGAAGAGAAGAGAAGAAAAAAAAAGTTACTTGAAGTCCAGTGTGAAGTTTCCACAGTCAGTGATGATTTGGGGTGCCATTTCATCTGCTGGTGTTGATCCACTGTGTTTTCTCCAGTCCAAAATCAATGCAGCGTCTACCAGGAGATTTTAGAGCACTTCATTCTTCCATCTGCTGATAAGCATTATGGAGAAGCTGATTTTCTTTATTCAGCAAGACTTGGTACCTGTCCACAGGGACAAAGCGACTAGGAACTGGTCTGTTGACTGTGGTATTACTGTGCTTGATACCACGATACGAACCCTGACTTGAACCCCATAGAGAATCTATGGCACATGTTTGTTATTAAAAAGTGTTGGTAATTTACCATCCTCAATAGTTGATCAGTTCTTTATCATACTCATTGCATTCTTAATGCATCATATTCATCACTTGTTCAGACATGTCACACATTTTATAGAGCTGATTTCATTAGAACCAAACACATCAAACTATTGTATCTGCTGGCAGGAGGCTAACCATGTTGAATAAATTCATTGCAGGTAATTTTATTTTTAAGTTGCAGGCATGTCACAGATCTTGTCTGATATTTTGTGTTCCGCAGCTTGAGTTTCTTTAGTTATCACATTTCACAGCTCTGGTGGTGTGATTGTGTGTGTGTGTGTGTGTGTGTGTGTGTGTGTGTGTGTGTGTGTGTGTGTGTGCGTGCGTGCGTGTGTGTGATTGTTTGTGTGTGTCAGTTTTTGCGGGTTTTGAGAGGTGGCATCTGATCAGTTCCTGATAAGATGTGTCATCAACTGTATATAAGAGCTGGTGTTTCTCTGGTTCAGGACGACTGAAGCTACAGACGCTGAGAAGGAAGAAGAGAAGATCGTTCTGCAGCAGGTTTGCTCACAAACTGTCATTATATATTGACCTGACTGCCGCTACAGGTGGTCTCTTCCCTAGAGAAGTGTTACTAACATGTCCCTGTCTGTCTTTATTAAAGGTAATCATCATCTTCAACATCTGCATCATCTCCACCATGAAGACGCTGACTCTGTCTGCACTTCTTTGTGCCATGATGGCTCTGACCAGAGCTGCTGGTGAGTATTACTCCATATGTGAGTGAGTGTGAACGAGAGACAGCTTATGTTCATGTGTCTATAGTGAGTGAATATTTCATTAGATTTGTAATGGTGCTCTATTGTAATCACATATATGAGACAAGAGTATTGAAAGTGCAGAGAAAGAAACTGAATGTATTTATAAATAAATGAAAACAGCAGACAATTTAAATCAGTAACTGCTATGTCAAACTGTGCAGCTCTTCCAGACGCAGAGGCTGGAAACTGGACCAACTCGTTCACTCCAACAGGTCAGTGGGTACTAAAATACACTTTGTCATGATTTTCTCTTGTAAACAGAAATATTGCATCTACTACTGTAGACTCACTATCCACTCTTGTCTGTTTGACTTCAGGAGAGAGTCATGTTGTCATAAATTCCACGTCTTGTCCCGAGGGTTGGACTGCTTTCAACAGTCGCTGTTTCCTCTACGTTCCACGATCCCTGAGTTGGGCTGCGGCTGAGGTGATCTGGATTATCTTTACTCAGTGAAGCTTCTACACTACATTTATTCTGTTCACAACTTTCTACTCTTATTTGCATCATTTACAATCTTTGCTTCTTTCTCCGCTGTAGAAAAACTGTATGTCCATGGGTGGACACCTTGCATCTGTACACAACATCGAGGAGTACCATCAGATTCAGACGATGATCTTGAGCGCCACTCATTATCAAAGAGAAGCATGGATCGGAGGGTCTGATGCACAACAGGTATTTTAATTGTCTTTATATAGTGTGCAACAATAATTTATTTAAGGAATGACTGTCTTGATTCTTATACATAAAATATTCTCTTCTGTATTAAAGAACCAATGTTGGTTCTGGAGTGACGGTACTCTTTATGACTTCACCAACTGGTGTCCTGGAGAGCCTAGTAACGGTAGAGGTCATCAGAACTGTCTGCAAATGAATTATTCAGGTAAATTATAACATTATTTTCTTCAGAGCTCAGCGTATGATTGGTACCGGATAAATATGAATGAATGAATATTACCAATACTTGGTATTATACTACAACATTTACCAGTTCTTCACAAAGTATTCAGATCCTTTACTTCAATAAAATAACTATTATTTAAATCTATCATTAGATTATTATTACTCACGGATTTTTTTAAAAGCAGAAATTTTACTGCTTTTGTTGTTGAAGTGGACTCATTTTTCAGCATTTTTCGGACTGCAAATAATGAACATTTTTATTCTGATTATTTTCTCAATTAATCAATTGATCGTTTGGTTTGCAAAAATTCTTAAAAGTTTACTTTATAAGAAAACATCATATTTTATAAACTGTTCATGTATTTTGTATGTAAAAATCCTGATTTATAAAGTAACTATTAAATAAAGCTTTCAGATAAATGTATTAAATACATATTTTCCCTCTGAGATGTAGTGGAACAGAATTACAATGTGGCATGAAAAGAACAGACTCAAGTAAAATATATGTACCTCAAAATTTTACTTGAGTAAATGTATATAGCTAGTAAAAAAGTATATATCCCAGGATGAATGACTGCTGTGTTTTTGGTTCTTACAGATCAGAAGTGCTGGGATGACACGTGGTGTGATGTTCACCTCCCGTATGTCTGTGCCAGAAACGTCTGATAAAAGCATGGATAACGTGTCAAAAGCACAAACACTGATCAATTTCCATTTGTGTGTATGCAAGCAAACTCGTCGCTCTTTACGCCACCAGTCTCATATTTGACCTGAAGGCTTTATAACTCATACAATGATTTCTTTATTTCTTCTCTATTGCTGTAACGCTACTTAAGGAACGAAGCGACAAGTGACATAAACAGCAGCTGGATTGTCTCTGTCTCTTAAATACGAGCAGACTGAATGTGTAATGAAAAGTAAGCTTTTAGCACAACTTTATTCTGCAGAGTGAACTGTTCTTTCTTCTCTTACGCAAAATTAAAAGTCTCAAGAAGCATTGAAACAAGCTGGTCTGTGTTATATCTCCTGTTTGTTCGGGTACAATAAATAGACAGGTATATGAAATAGATCTCAAAGAGCTTCAGCTATAATACTGTTAAATAATACTGTTCATTATAATTGTTGGGGCACCTAGTGAAAATGTCCATCCAATAAAACCTAATGAGAGATGGTACAAGAGGGATGTGATCCAAACCTGTAATGAATCTTGATATTAAAAGTTTCTGAAAGTGTCTGACAGCATTTGGTTCAGTTCAAACCTCCTGATATGTTCTGGACAAATAAAATAAATAAATATGGTATCTTTCATCTAATTGATCGAAGTCTTCATGTATTCCAGATGGGCATTTGATTATATAAAATTTTGACCACTTTTATTGATTTTTAATGGTTTTATTCAAACTTTACTCATCTCTGGCATTCCTGTTCAAAACTGACTATATGTGAGACTATATTATATTGTACAGATGGGAAACGTCCCCATACACCCCCATCTATCTATATGTTTTGAAATAAATGTTCATTTCAAAATAAGTTCTTCTCAATAAAACCAATGTGGCTTACAGCATCCACCAAATGGGACTCTGGGACTAATACATCTTTTTAAATGATTTCAAAACAGTATCCTGGTCTGTGATATGTTTTTATCTGGTCTACAGTCAAAATAATACATAAATTATACTTTTTTATTGAAAAATGAGTGAAAGTATTTCAGATAACTGAGCTTTTAAAACCATGAATTCCAAAAATTAGTGCAGAACGTCATTATTAAATGACTAGAAATTGGGTAAAAGATGTCCCACGTCATGTGGTGATAATTCATGCTTTATGTTGGATTAAATAGTTAAACAGAGCAGCCAATTTTTGTTGGGAACACCTTGAATAGGAAACAATGAATGAACACAATAGTAGTATTCATTGTGTAAATGGAAATATTTAAGGAACTGTTTAATCTGTAGTTGCAGTAAATACTTCAACGATCACCACCACTGGTTTAGATTACTCAACATTTTTAAGGTAACACATAGTTCTTTATTATAATGAGTTTTTCTTATTAAAAGCAAAAATTAGAAAACATGAAGCTTTTTTAAACCAGCAGTACAGCAGCTTGCAGTACATCCATCTAACCACTAGGTGGTGCTGTTTTTAACTTTATCAGCCTATCCACAAAACACTCAGCTAGAGACAAACACAGGAGAAGAAATCCATTCAGATCACAGTGATACCGAGAAAAAAAAACTGTTACGCAAAAATGTATGTTTATATTCATCAAATATAATGAGATGTCATTAATATTGAAACCCTGAGAGGGTTAAATAATGAGTCAGACTTGATAGAGAATGGAGATTGTTTTGGTGGAACAATAGGAAATGTAGTTTAAGGTCAGCTGTAGTCTGGTCTTAAAAATTAGTTTGAGTTATCCTGAAACATTATGAGATGGAAGACATTGAAGTGCAATGTGTTTTAAAAAAACAACACCAACAAAACATTTGCTGCTTTGTATTGCAGTCAGATGCAGACACCAAGTTGTAGGCTAGATGGCAAAAAAAAATTGTTTTTCTTCTTGTGCATTTTATGGGCTTGAGTTATTATTGTGATCATCGTGACATACTGTTCTGCTCTAAACTTCTCATAATACTTCACTTTAAACACTTAGTACTTACATTACAATACAGGGATGTTGAAAATATTGACTAAAGAATGTGCAAAAGTTCACAGTGTGAAGAAGTGTAAGTAGCTGACCTCGAATAGTTGAAGACTCGATGCTTCGATGGGCGGAGCCTCATTCGACTGTCAGTCTCACAGTGAAGCTTCAGAGTGAAACGAGGATCGTGCCATTTTGTTTATATGGGGTGTTCAACGTCTGATTTTACATTACTTAAAAATAAAATAAATTATAAAATATTACTTGTTGTGTAAGTATATATGTGTGAGGTTAAGTGTGAGGTTAAGTATGTATATGTGTGAGGTTAAGTGTGTATATGTGTGAGGTTAAGTATGTATATGTGTGAGGTTAAGTGTGTATATGTGTGAGGTTAAGTGTGTATATGTGTGAGGTTAAGTATGTATATGTGTGAGGTTAAGTATGTATATGTGTGAGGTTAAGTGTGTATACATGCACAGGGTTGAGTATGTGTATATGCGCAAGTTTAAGCATGTACATATGGGCAAGTTATATATGCATGAGGTTAAGAATGTAGAAATGTGGAATGTTGAGTATGTGTATATGAGCAACCTGATTATGTATATGCACGAGGTGAGTATGTATAGCACGTATTCTGGCCTCTTTTCACTGGTTACCAGTGCCAGCTAGAGCTGACTTTAAGGTCCTCCTTTTAACTTATAAGGCCTTGCATGGACTTGTACCATCCTACCTAGCTGAGCTAATTACACCATATGCACCAGCTCACCCTTTCCACTCTCTCAAAGCTGGTACCCTGATTAAACCTCTGCATAACAAAAATCTACAGAGCTTTTACCCACTCAACAAGAGTCTAAAACTCATACACATACACCCCACTGCAGCAAGAAAGTGAGACGGAGACGTGTCCGATGCATGGATTCTCCTGCTTGATATTATATTGCTGCTACTGGTAAGGTTGCCCTCAGGAGCACTGGGAAATTTCCCAGTCCGCTAGTGTAATCTCCACAGCCTCTTCTTGTTTACAGTGTCATTGGTCACTAGTGCTCAAGGCAATAGACTTCACAAATGGACCAATGAGCAAACACTGTGTGTATTCATAGGAGTTTCGTATCACACTGCAGTTTGTTTGTTATTTCACATGCCTTTTGACAAGGCTACAATTTTATAACCCAGCAAAGTGTCTAGTGGGAAAAACTGTGCTGAAATCCACCTGTGTTTGGTGGATTGATCAAGTGGTAACGTCAATTCCTGGTTGCCTGTGACTTTTATCATGGACATTTAGCCAACCAAACCACTTGCTTTGATATGAAAGGCGTTGCATATGATCTGCCATCTCCAATCGCACAGGGACCCAATAGAAAATGATTACTCCTAAAGCTTCTATGAACATAATTTTTACAACTCAGAGTTATGTTGGCAGTAACATGGGAGCAGCCTTTTGCAGAATGAAGAAGTGTAAGCCTACATAATAAAGGGAGACCTGCTCAACAGGACAGTTTTATCCATATTTAAAAAAAACAAATAGAAATATATAATATTGCCATCAGAAAGCCATGCTCTGTGCAACGAGAGGATTCTGTTAATATATCATCATCTGACTTAGATGTTTCAGTGTATGGCCTGCATTTGTTCTGCAGAGACTAAATGTGTGAATATTCAAACGGCATATTCAAAGCCTATGCTTTTAATATGCCATTAATTGAATATAAAAGTAGCAGCTTTTTGAAAGGGTGATGCAGGCTGCTATCCAACAAGAGTTACATTAATAGAACAACCAAACCTTAAACTGAAATGGTATTTTGCCTGATTTTCTAAATGTTTGCATCTGTCCAGCTCATTCACATCTGGCACAAGTGCACCGGTAAAGCTCTCCTGCAACTTCGATGACTGTTCATTTACGTTAAAGGAGCAAAATGCAGAGTAGATAACAAATGGGTATAAATGGCAAATGTAGCAAAGTTAATATTGCTTCACCACAAAATACTTAGAGTAAAAGTACAGTTTTTATAAAAGCAATGTGAAAAGCTGCTAACAACTTTTTTTCTGGCCCAGAAACCTCACACCATGGGCTAGTCAATGAAGGCACATACCAACTATTTTTCAACTGCAGTTTAATACTATGTGGTTTATCGGCCCAATTGTCCAGTGGCCCAACGGTTTTCCGGTACTCCCAATGGCTAATCCGAGTCATCATGGCACAAACACACAACGACACAGTCAGTAAATTAATGGTGGAGATGATATTAAAGATGACAGACAGTGTTACTCATCCTTCTTGAGGGAGCAGAAGATGCTACTGATACTGGCAGTACTTTAAAGGAATAAAAGAGGATGATATCATAGTTTGTTGTTTTCAGTTAGGAAAAATGACTCATTGTTTATTTTCACTGGATTTTATCCAGCAATGGTGTCACCCAACACCGCTTGTTTCAGTCTCACATGTTGAACAAGGCTCATCTGACAGCAAACATGAATCTGATATATATTTACAAACAATAATTACCTCTAGTTCTTGAGAAGTCCTCGTTACACAGAATAACAGTTCATTGGCGTCTCGCCCACTTTTTAAGTGAAATTTGCTTCTCTCTATCAATCTTTTCTTTGACCTTCATCTATACAGAGAATCAGACTGAGACCAGGGTTTCTTTTACAGCTGAGCCAAAAATGATTAAACAGATGAAAAAACACTCACCGGCCACTTTATTTGGTACAGGTGTTAAAAGCTAATCAGCCAATCCAACAAGTCCTCCAACCTAAACAACAACATATCATCAAATCAGCGTCCTACAGTTGTGGCTGACAGGACCTACGTTTTAGAAATCACGTGAGATCAGCGACACAAAGAAGGTGAACCCTACTTCACCAGTCTCTTGGGTGAAGGGCTTTGTCATGTGTTTGCATTGTATGAGTGTATTGTTAGAGATCGCTGCCACAATAAAGTTACACATGAGTTGTAATTTTGTGTGGCCGAAACTACCTATATGGTCATTTTTCTGTGGAGGACAGGCTCGCCAGTCACATGGCAGCAGCTCAATGCATTTAGGTAGACGTTGTCAAGACAACTGAAGTTCAAACCAAGCATCAGAATGGGGAAGAAAGGGGATTAAAGTGACTTTGAACGTGGCATGGTTGTTGGTGCCAGACGAGCTGGTCTGAGTATTTCAGAAACTGCTGATCTGCTGGGATTTTCAGGCACAACCACCTCTAGGGTTTACAGAGAATGGTCCAAGAAAGACAAAATATCCAGTGAGCGGCAGTTGTGTGGACAAAAACGCCTTGTTGATGTCAGAGGTCAGAGGAGAATGGGCAGACTGGTTCCAGATGAAAGATTGGCAACAGTAGAGCTGTTTATCCATTTTCGGCTACTGTAGAAACATGACGTTGAAACATGGCGACATCCATGGAAGGAGGGACCCGAGGTTATGTAGATATAAATGGCTCATTCTAAGGTAATAGAAACATAACGTTTCATTATGAAATGTCTTTATACACCACTAAAAACATAGTTATGGATATTATATTGAATTTCTGTCAATATATCCTCAGAAATATTACACACTGAACCTTTAAAGCCATTCTTCTCCATTCTTCCTTTAGCTTTTTGGGTAACAATTGATTTGAACAACAGAAGGTCTGGCTTCTCGACCTGAACTGCCCCTGACAAGGACAACAAAACAAGTGGCGTTCTGGTGATGCAGTAACGCAGCATTGCTTGGATTAGTAACTGTAATAATATTACTGTTTTGAAAATAGCAACCTGTTACACTACTAGTTACTGGAAGAAGTAATATTATAACAGTAACGCGTTACTGCCCAACGCTGGTAATCAACAGCAGAGTCACATCCATTGCGGCACATACAAACAGTGCCTCTTAACGGTGAAAATGATATTAAAGATGATCACTTCTACTTGTACTGCAGTACTTTAGATGATAGAAAGAGGATGATAGAGTTCATAGCTAGTTTTTTTTTTGAAGTTAAGTAAATTTAAGTTAAATTACTGTTTTCTTTCACTGGCATTTTATCCAACACCTCATTCAGTCTCACATGTTGAACAAGGCTAATCTGACAGCAGCCCAATACAAACACAATCAAAGTAGTTCCTGCTACTGGACGAATCCTAATATACTTTTTGGGGATGTGGGAATGGTAGCGCTGCATAATAAGGTAATTTACTGATTGTGGATGACTGTGGATTAAAATCCATTGCATTTAACTGTGTTTGACAGCTTCGTCCCTTCTGCAGTGTTACAACAAAGCAGATTATTAAAGACATGAATCTGATGACACAGTGCAAATATACACACTATCACATATCCATCAGATGTTTGCGTGTTTGATCAGTACAACATATCCATGCCAGCTCCGGAGATAATACGGGATGGTGGCTACACAAACGGTGTGTCTTGTGACAATAAGTCATTCCAGCAGAAAAGGTAAAGACACAGGTGTCAGTCAGAGCTTTGAGCTGCTTAGTGGCCAGCAGACCAGGCTGCGGTTGTAATGGGCAGCTTCCAGGTGTGAATGTGATCAGGGCCTTCCTGCAAAACAGAGGCTTCCTCTCAGTGAAGCTCCCTCACCCAGTGCCTTAAAGGTTATCCCACTAATTAACTGGGAATGTGTGACTAAGTCTGACACAAGTAAAGCAGAACTCAACACTGAACTCCTGTTAGCTCAGTTTGTCACTTTTATGTTGGGAGGTTGAAGGGTGTCTATTTGCCTCTACAGAACTAACTTCTGAACTATTAAACACTGAATAAACCAGTGCAGTGCCCGTTCAGAGCAGGTTGTCAAAGGACAAACAGAGACTTCTTCCTTTACAGTTAGAAGACACTGTGGGTGGCGGCTGTGTGGGGTTCTGTCTTTCACTAAAATATGTTGTATTTTTTACTGTCATCAGTGAAGATACTATATTTATGACCCAACTGGAATTTGTTCTTAATAATGACATTTATTGCAGGTTTTTAATCAATTGCAGGCAAAACAAATACGTCATTTGATAGTTTGAGTTCTGCTTAAAAATGATCATGCATGTTTCTGTAGTGATCATATTTCACTGCTCTGGTGGTTACAAACATTATGCAAACAAAACTTTACGCTGGACATGCACCAAAATACACATTTAAAGGCACCATGTTCACCAAGGTGCATGTAAATGTCTATTCTGGTTGTGTGTTTTGTCAGTGTGCGTGTCATTAGTTCCTCGTTTTGTGAGGTGGCAAGATAGGTAAGTTTTTCCTCAGTTCCTGGTAAGATGTGTCATCAACTGTATATAAGAGCTGGTGTTTCTCTGGTTCAGGACGACTGAAGCTACAGACGCTGAGAAGGAAGAAGAGAAGATCGTTCTGCAGCAGGTTTGCTCACAAACTGTCATTATATATTGACCTGACTGCCACTACAGGTGGTCTCTTCCCTAGAGAAGTATTACTAACATGTCCCTGTCTGTCTTTATTAAAGGTAATCATCATCTTCAACATCTGCATCATCTCCACCATGAAGACGCTGACTCTGTCTGCACTTCTTTGTGCCATGATGGCTCTGACCAGAGCTGCTGGTGAGTATTACTCCATATGTGAGTGAGTGTGAACGAGAGACAGCTTATGTTCATGTGTCTATACGCAGCAACAAGGGTAGATGAAGACATGAACTCACTAGTGGGTCAAAATGTCCTTACAGCTCTTCCAGACGCAGAGGATGGACCTGGGACAGAGGGAACTAGTGTCCCAGGTGAGTCAATATTTCTTTAGATTTGTAATGGTGCTCTCTTGTAATGACATATGAGACATGAGTATTACTGCATGTACAGAGAAAGAAATTGAATGCGTTCATAAATACACAATGTAAACAGCAGACAACTTAAATCACTAACTAAATTAAATGTCAAACTGTGCAGCTCTTCGAGACGCAGAGGCTGGAAACTGGACCGACTCGTTCACTCCAGGTCAGTGGGTACTTTATCAAAATTATATTAAAATACACTTTGTTCTCCAGTAAACAAACAGAAAAACTACATCTACTGCTACTTATCTGTTTGACTTCAGGAGAAAGTCATGTTGTCAAGAGGTCCACATCTTGCCCCGGGGGTTGGACTGCTTTCAATGGTCGCTGTTTTCTCTACGTTCCACGATCCATGAGTTGGGCTGTGGCTGAGGTAATCAAGATTATCTTTATTCAGTAAAGCTTCTACACAACGTTTATTCTGTGCACTACTGTCTAGCAGTGGCATCGTTTGAAGTGTTGGCTTCTTTCTCCGCTGTAGAGAAACTGTATGTCCATGGGTGGACACCTTGCATCTGTACACAACATCCAGGAGTACCATCAGATTCAGACATTGATATTGAGCGCCACTCATTATCAAGGATTAACATGGATTGGGGGATCTGATGGACAACAGGTAAATTATTCATCATTATATGATGTGCAACAGGTATAATTATTGTCTTGACTCTTTCATTCTCCATTGTATTTAAGGAGTATTATTGGTTCTGGAGTGACGGAACGTCTTTCGGCTTTTCTCACTGGTGTCCTGGAGAGCCTAATAACTTTAAAGGTCATCAGAACTGTGCAATTGTTAATCATTCAGGTACAATTTTAACACGTTACTTTTCTTGAGAGCAGTGTGTGTGATTAGTGTAAATGGTACAGAATAAATGTCAAAGAAAATGTACACTATAGGATTTGAGATTGAATCGTAACCTATTAATGCAGCTATAAAAACTGTGGTGTTGTGACGACAACAGTCAGGAGTTTCTGTCTGTAACTGTGAGTAATGATGTTCAAACGTACCATAAATCCCAAAATGAATGATCTGTCTACATAATGATGTTCAACAGCTTCAGGTTTGCTGTCTGACTGCTGTGTTTTCGGTTCCTACAGATCGGCAATGCTGGGATGACCTTTGGTGTGATTGGCAGCTGCCATCTGTCTGTGTCAGAAACGGCTGATAAACACTTGAAGAACGTGTCAAAAACACAAACACTGATCAATTTGTGTTTGTGTGTCTGCGAGGAAACTCTCTCTTCAGCCACCAGTCTCATATTTAACCTGAAGGCTCTATATCTCATTTTACATCTTTATTACTTCTCTATCGCTGTAACGCTACTTAAAGAATGAAGCGAAAGTGACATAAACAGCAGCTGGATTGTCTCTGTCTCTTTAATACGAGCAGACTGAATGTATAATGAAAAGCAGTTGCTTTTAGCACAACTTTATTCTGCAGAGTGAACTGTTTTTTCTTGTTTTACACAAAATTAAAATCTCAAGCATTGAAACAAGCTGGTCTGTGTAATATCTCCTGTTTGGTCCAATCTACCTGGATCTCAAAGAGCTTCAGCTATAATACTGTTAAATAATACTGTTCATTGTTGGGAGCTCCTAGAGAAAATGTTCCTCACACACAATCTAATGGATCTTTCTATTCAAAGTTTCCAAAAGTGTCTGACAGCATTTGGTTTAGTTTAACCCTCCAATTGTGTTATGGGCAAATTAAATACTGTAAATAAATAAGGTGTAATTCATTTAGACCAAAGGCTTAATTTATTCCTCCACGCTGGGCATTTTAATATATAAAATTAGTTATTACCACTTTCAATAACTTTTAATGGTTCAATTTGAACTTTACCCGTTTGTGGTGTTTCCAGTAAAAAATGGCCGGGCTCAGGAAATGAATGCGTGAGACTATATTATATTCAACCAGCAGATGAAAAACTCCCCTATACACCACTATACCACACACAGCTAATTGTGTTGTTTTAATTTATAAAACAGCTGCCACCAAATGGGACTATTGGACAAATACATTTTTTAGATGGTTTCAAAACAGCATCCTGGCTAAACAGATCCCAGTCTGTGATATATTTTCCTCTGGTCTTAACTACAGTCAAAATTTACTGAAAGACTTGAGATATTATTTCAGTTAAATGAGGTCTAAACTCCATAAATTCCAAAAATAAGTCCAGAACTTGTAATAATGTCTAGAAATTAAGTTAGTTAAAAGACATTGCCTCATGTGGCGATAATTTATATTTTGTGTTTAACAGTTTAAGGTTAAGTGTGTAAGTTTTAGTGACATCTAGTGGTGAGGGTTGCAAATTGCTCACTCACAATTTTTCTAGATCACACTGGACTTTATTTGTCTTCAAAGAACAGAGGTTGTTTTGGAGGGAACAGAAGGAAATGTAGTTAAAGGTCAAATGCAGACTGGCTTTTACATAAATACGGGCTGTCCGTAAATATTATTATATTATTAGTATTTTGAGATGGAAGACGTGGAAGTGCACAGTGTTTTCATCAAAAACAAAAAACAAACATTTGCTGCTTTGTATTGAAGTGAGATGCATTTGCCAACTTAAAGGCACGACAGGTTTGAATGCAGCAGTGTAAGTTACAGCGGCTCACAATAAGGAAAACTAAGTTGCAAGAGGAAAAGTGGATGTTTCCTCTACCTATACTTTTAGATGTTTATGTTGCAAAACTCTACCGGTTGCATACAACTCTATCATAAACTGGCTGCCACTCACAGCGTGAGAGTGACTTTATTACACAGTGTGTCGCATCAGCTGGGTGAAGTGGTTTTTAACGTCAGTAACGATGGTCTCGCGCAGAATGTATTGAAGTACAAAGAAATGGCTTTGAAATGTAGCGCAGTGAAAGTGCAACTTGAAATTCTCAAGTAAAGTTCAAATCCAGATTTTGTTACTTTACTCACTCTTGTGCGCAGTAACTCAACTAAATAGTCTCTTTATCAAAGTACAGAAACCACATTAAACATATTTCACATGTATTACTGTTTTCAACACAATTCCTTTAGTAACTGCTTGACAGGTTTAGAACCTCTTACTTTTTATCTGCATTTACAGGTTGAGGTAGCTTTAGTAGCCCTGTGACATGTTTATCTCTGATGACTGGCTAATAAACCTTAAAGCTTTCCAGTAAAGACACACTGAACATGTTCATTTTCTATGGGAACCAAGCACTTCGCCTTGCAGGGCATTGTGGGATTGCAGGCGACACAGGCAACTTCACTTAATGAGGTCAAGATTTGCATGGAAACGCCATCGTATTTGCAACAAATGAATAGTGACAATGTTTGGACAGTCTTTAACGTACCTGCAGTGGATGAAGATGTGTGGAGCAGGAGATCTTTGTTGTACTTTCTGAGATCCTGCTTTTCTATGGCCCTGTCATAGACTGCATAAGAAATCTCCTATTGGTTTGTGGACTAAAACCTGCGTTCTATTGAACAGCCAGCAGGGGGCGACTCTGGTTGCAAAAAGAAGTCCGGGTCCATTAGAAATAATGGTAAAATGAGGCTACTTCTCAGCTGATTTATTACATCAGTAAACACTTTCAGGATGAGTTTATGGTCTCAGTCGCTAGTTTCAAGTCTTCTTCAATACAAAATTATGTTCATTTAGTTAATTATGGTCCCATTTATTTTAAAATAGACCATAAAGTGAGATTATCTATGATTTTGATGAATTTGGCCATCGCCGTTGAAAAAGCTTATTAGGAGTTGGATGTTCACTTCCTCTGGTGAGTACATTTAGTTTAAAGACTGTTGTTCACTAGACAAACTTCTCAGCCCAGTTAAAATGACCGTTGATGTGAATTACAGATGCACCTAGCTAAGCAAACTAGCTAGCGCCGCACACGGCCGTTAGCTCCACCGTTGCGTCCAAATATGGTCACTTCCGGGGACTTCCTGGTTGTAAAAAGTCATCATGGCGGCGCCCCATCGGCCAAACTCAAAGCTTCAAAACGGCAGTCCACAAACCAACGGGTGACATCACGTTGACTACGCCCATTTCTTATAGACAGTCTATGGTGGAACCACACCATATTTGGACTGGTTGTCATCATCTTGGTTTGTGGAACCAGACCGTATTTGGACTAGAGAGGGGAGTATGGGAGGTTATCAGCTAGTAGATGTATAATCCATCCTTAATTCACGCTAACTTTATTTGGTGAGTGAAAATCAGGCATGAAACTATGGAAGAGGATTAGGTCCACATGTAAAACATTTATTTAATTGATTATTATTATTTATTTTTCCCTTAACTCAATTACCTTTTTCACATGTGGCCCTAATCCTCTTCCATATAAAATACAATGCACATACCCAAATAGACAGCCGACTCCAAACACTGAATAAGCCATTCATGGGCAACAATTAAATTGCATTAACCGAAAACACACTGTAAAAGCAAAAGCGAGGGGGGAAAAAACGGCACGGTGGTGCAGTGGTTAGCGCTGTCGCCTCACAGTAAGAAGGTTCAAACCCTGGTTGCCCTGGTCTTTCTGTGTGGAGTTCGCATGTTCTCCCCGTGTCTGCGTGGCTTCTCTCGGGTTCTCTCTCTTCCTCCCACCATCCAAAGACATGCAGGCTAGGTTGATTGGTTACCCTACATTGTGCATGAGTGGTTGTTTGTCTATGTGTGGCCCTGCGATGGACTGGCGACCTGTCCAGCGTGTACCCTGCCTTGCGCCCAATGTCAGCTGGGATGGCTCCAGCGACCCTGTACGCAGGATAAGTGGTTGATGATGGATGGAAGTTGTGTTTTGGTACTGTAATCAGCATTGGTTGCTAACTAGTCTCGCCTAGCCAGACCGATCTGTCTAGTTGCTGCCCCTCCAGAAGTTGGACAATCAGAAGAAGATGGGCTTTTAGGAAGGGGGGCCTTAAAGAGACAAGAGTCAATACGGACTAGGGCAATTACAATCTTAAGAAGCTGCAGCCTCTATTCATTCAATTTCTAGCTAAAATGACGATTATTGTTGACCCTTTTCTCTCTCTCCTGCCATTCACTGGTTTTGTGCAGAGTTTTGCGTGCATGCCGTGCTGCCGACAACTGCACGCATGTTGTGGTTCCTCGCGGGTCTATTTCAAGTAGCCGGCCATTTAAAAAAATGATATAATATTCTTTGTGTGGTTCATCTCTCCGTATTAGGGCTGACCCCTAATAGTCGAATCTTCAACTATTAAGGGTCAGCCCTAATACGGACAGAGTGAATAGAAGTGCTGCTGACATGGACAATATGAGAAAATGAATGTTTTTTTAAGGGTCCAAGCCGGAGTGGGGCTGGAAAGTGCGATTACAAGGCATCACGGTTCCCAGTACCAGCAGAGCTGGGAACCCGATTGTAATAGTTCTGATTTTCATAATTATTCTTCTGTACCAAGCTGATAAAAGTTTGTGCTCCTCAGATTGACACTCAAAATAAAAACTTTTGGATTTATAAGCTAACAAATGTTTGCACAAAACGCTAAAACAGGAAGTGATGTCATATCTTAGGTTTGGAATGGCCGATCGACACCAAGCTGCAAAATTTGGTGCAATTGGCCCTAGGGGGCTCTACTGAACATGAAATATTCGTTCCTCTATAACCACACGTCGCATTGACATGAAACTTGAGCCGATTTGTTCAGGACAGTCCCTTGTCTCTAGGGACCAAAGTTGACCCAAACATGCCCATAGGTGGCACTGTTATTGCAGATTAAAGACGTAAAGAAAATCCGATTGATTTATATGTATTTTATATAACCACAAGTAAGACTGATACCAAATTTGGGTCAGTTGTTCCCCATGTTCCCCTGATGACAGCTGCAAAATCTGGTGAAATTCGGCTTATAGGTGGCGCTATAATCCATGCTCAGATACCGTGGGAAAATCCTATTCATTTCAATGTGAACCAAAGGACATTTCGTCTCATAACTACGCGACAGTACATCGCACAAATGTTATGTCTGTGTTTGGGAGATACTGCTGAATTGCATGGGATAGGACGCGCCTCTGTGCCATCATGTGTTTTTTTTGTTACATCGCCACAACTGAAAAACATATAATAATATAACTCCTCCGAAACCGCAAGTCTGAGCGGCACCAAACTTGGCACGTATTGATATGCAAAAAACTCAGATTTATAAGCTAACAAATATTTACACCAAACGCTCTAAACAGGAAGTAATGTCTTATCTTAGGTTAGGGATGTCCGATCTACACTAAACTTGGGGACCTTATGTGGCACGCCTTCCAGTGGGGCTGTATGAAATTTGGTCTCTAGGTGGTGCAGTTAATTGATATGAAATAAAACTTGCTTAGACATAAATTAATTTTATATCTACGTTTCAAACTCTGGTCATTTATTCACCACGGGCCCCCGAAGCCACGGCGGGGCGCCCAGGTCGACTCGACTTGGACCCCACTTATAACTGCTTGCAGTTCTAGTTTTACCATTAAAGCATGTATGAAAGTAAAGAAGAAATGAAGAAAATATGTATGAAGATAAAACTGAGCACAATATGCGTTGGATCCAATTCCATGACAAATACCGAGCAAACATAGCAAATGATGTAACTAATGATAGTTAGTTAAATTCACAAGCTAGAAGTGTCCTAAAAATTCAAATCAGCTGCACTTTCACCAGCTGCAAAATTAAAGTGATAAACAGAATAATCATCAACATGGGGCCATTACACTGGCTGTTCTTCCCTCTGGTGGCTCTTCATATGTGTTTTCAGACAGTGGCTCTGAGTGAAGGCTTTGTCGCAGACGGTGCACTGGTAAGGTTTCTCGCCGTTGTGGGTCCTCATGTGGACCTTCAGGTATTCTTTGCGAGCACAACCTTTCCCACAAACCCCACAGACAAATGGTTTGATGACTGAATGGGTTGTCAGATGGGCCCTGAGAATGCTCCTTTTGTTAAAGGTTCTTCCACACTCTGAGCATCCGTACGGTCTCTCTCCAGTGTGAATTAACATGTGTCTCTTCAGAGCTCCTTGAGATGACAATCCTTTACCGCATTCGCTGCACATGATCTTCTCCTTGCTGTGTGATTTCAGGTGAACCTTTAACTGACCTCTTGTGGGAAACATTTTGCAGCAAATATCACAGAGGTACGTTTTCTCTCTCTCAGTGTGAATTTTCTCATGTTCCTTTACTATTCCAGGAGTTAAAAACTGCTTCCCACAAACCTGACAGCTGTAACGTTTCTCCCCAGTGTGACCCAACTTGTGTCTGGATAAAGACCGAAGGTCACCGACAGATTTACCGCACACATCGCAGCTGTAAGGCTTCTCACCTGTGTGGGTCCTGCTGTGAACCCTCAGCTGTTGTGTAAAAGCAAAAGACTGATTACAGACATCACATTTGTGTGGTTTATCCTCCACATGCTTCCACCGGTGAGTCTTCAAAGTAAAATTATTCGTATACGCTTTATGGCAAACATCACATTTGTATGGTCTCTCTCCTCTGTGTAGAGTAGCATGCCTATTCAGACCAACAACAGTGAGAAAAGACTTTCCACAGACGTTGCAGCGGTGTGTTTTCTGGTGACTTTGAAGATGACTCCTCAGCTCCTCTACAGACTCTGGATGTTCTCCACAAACTCCACAGAGCCTTTCTGGATCGTCCACATGACTCCAGGCATGTTTGATCAACATGTTCATTGACCCACGAAGAGCTTGGCAGACTTTACAGGACAGAGGAGCGTCGCTCTGATCAGTCGACGCCTTCAGAGACGACTGCACCTGTTTCCTTTTCTTTGTAATGACTCCTGAATGTTCGACTTCCCTCGGTTTCGTCATCGTCTTTGATGAGTTCTGTTCAGTGTCACTCTCCCTCAGCTCCTCATCTTTCTTGTCTGGTTTCCATTCTTCATCTCCGTCATCTTCCTCCACCTCATCATCAACGTCATCATCATCGTCCCTTTCAGCTGCAGAGCAAGCAGAAGAAAGAGCACTAAAGTCATCTGATATTCCATATTCTTTATTTTTCTCTGCTTCCACTTGTTGCCATCTCGAGTTGAACACACGATCTGCTTTGTTGACCTCCACTTTTTCTTGAGGATTGTTGTGGGAACTGAAGGTAGAAAATATAGAGTACCATTATTAAATGTACCTTCATCTTTGGCAGTTTCAAAATGTACTGGGTTATGCTTTGTTGAAATATGAAGTCAAACACTGAACTAAACATTTCAGCATTATTATACAAGAAGAGAAGATAACGTACGTTAGCAGGACAGGGAGGAGTTGATCCTTGATTGCTGTTTAATATGTAAAGTTGTATTTTTGACGCCAAGCTCATAAAGATGCTCATTGAATTTTTTTGACTCACCTTGCATGTGGCCTGTTTTTATCATTGCTCGTGTCATTGACTGCTTCGTCTTTTCTCTGCAGGGGAATATAACGGTGCAAATGTGAGTCAGTCACTCTTTAACAAAATGGTCTCTGTAAGGGTCCTTTTCATAATGTTGTCAGAACAATCGGAGCTCAGTTGAAAAAACAAGCCCTTTTAGTGGCGATGTACTGTACCAATTCAAAACTGTTTGTACCCATTAGTCACTTAGACACCAAAACACAGTACTGTGTAAAATTTTTTGCCATTGGATTTAATTAAGATTATCTCCTGTTTATTTACTTTGTATGTTGTTAATTGATAAATATAATTTATTAGGGTTGAGCCGATAGATAATGCCATCGTGGCTGACAGACAATGTTGAGCCGCTATCGGTTATCACGGCAGCCGGTGCGCCGCATGCGGGCTTGTTAATTATGTAGCCTATCAAACAATCAAAACCAACCTCGGCAACTGTGTGTTCACTGTTGCTTTACCTGGTCCGTGCTTGTAAAAATAGCCACCGTGTCCACGTCTTGTAACGGAATTCCAAGTTTTAACCAGTGAACTCAATGTGTGGGGGAAACATGCTTGATTTTTTTCACACCTGCCAAACTTTTGTACAGTAGTGTAAGTAACACTGCCCAGGTTTAATTTGATCTGCACTTTCCAGAGAATATCACAAGACATAAATTGTGTCATATTATGTTCCAGGCCATTGGTAAAATAAGTAGATCTACCTTTGCTCGAATATAAAGTGCTGATCTTCCTTTCCCTATGGATTGGATGGACCTTTGGATCTCCTCTGGTGTCAGCGTGTTTAGTTTCAGAGGCGTCAATGTCCTGGTTGTGTCAGTGGTAAAGACATCAAAGTGTCCGGTCAGCTGAGGGAAGGTGGACCTCAGCAGGTCCAGGAAGTCGTTCTCCTGCAGGCCTCGATCACATCTCAAGTCCTGCACTAGGTGCTTTAACACTAACACACAAACAAATTCATCACAGAGTTCAATGATTGTTTTACGGCCATTCTGATAAAACTGCAAAACATTAGTAGTGGAAACTAGAATCTTGCCGCCCTATTAGGGATGTAACAGTATTCGTCCCAAACTGTTTGGTACAGTAACTTTTGTATGCAGCTTCCTCAGTTCGCCCTCTGACCCAAAGAATAACTGTCATAATAGTTTTTTCATGACAAATAGTCTCACGGATGAAACAGAAATGATAGAGCACAGAACGTTTTGGCAGCGTGTAAGTTTCTGTCTATTAATCGGCTGTTTATCTACATCAGGGATGTAGTGCTGCTGCCTCTGAATGGCACAGTGGAGAGACAATAGCTGAAGGAAACTCCCATGACATTCAGATCTATTGTAAGAGAGTATTACGTTTTCGTTTTATTACGTTAGTTTCAGCTAGTTAAATGGGGCAACAATTAGTTAAGATGTATGTCTACACTGTTCAGCTTAAATCGGATATGCCTGTGGAAACAAAAATCAAATGTCAAAAATCCATTTTCACAATAAAAAAAGAGAAATCCTGCTTAGAAAAAAACATGCAGCAATAATTGTTTTATAAACACATCAAAGCCCTCTGAAGCGTGATTGAAGGTGTCTAGAGATTCCTAACCCTAACTGACAATATGGCAGCGACGCAACCTTCACTGACCACCAATTTAGTTCTGCCTGCTCCAGATTCCAGCACCAAAGGTAGGTCTCGTGAGGATACCATGATAGGTTTCGTCGCTGGGCTCCTATATGAAGAGGGTCACCAGGGCATGAGACCCCACAGTCTGGTTATCCACTCTAATATGACTGGCAGAAATTGCAGCCACATAGACCCTAAGGGTGGAAGTGAAGTGCTTTTTCTTTAGCAAAGACTGCAAAAAACGCAGTATTATCGGCATAGAGGACTACACCACTCTTGAAAGATCTTCCACCTGTTGGCATAAAGTGCCCTAGTAGAAGGTGCTCTGGAGTTCCTAATGCTTTGGATTACTGCCTGGTCACATGACCCTAGCTGCCTAGACCCATGACCATAGTTGCAGGCGTTCCGGGCTCTGATGCCAGATGTGGCCCCCCAGCTGCGAGAGCAGGCCTCGCCTCCTGGACAGGCACCATGGGACCCCGTCTAAAAGCTGCACTCTGTGCAAAATAACCGTCATCAGTGGGAATGGCGGAAAGCGGACTTGTTTCCTCCATCAGTGAAAACCAAAGGGAGCACTGGGTTGTGGATTCTGAGGCAAACAGGTGCACCTCTGCTGTGCCATATTTATCTATCTCCTCAGCCAAACTTATAGCATGGAGCTCGAGCACCTTTGTGTGCTCCATCCTTTCCATGGCTCGTCCAGAGACCACTCACCTCAGGCGGGAGATGCCTAAAGAATGCACTAGTTTGCACTAGTAATTTCCACTTTTTTATGGTGGATAAATAACAAGCACATCTTCGAATAACACAGTTCAACTGCAGCACAACTAAACTCAAAACTAACAGAACATGTAGGAAGATTTATGACAGGACTGTTGTGTTACCTCCAATGCACACCCCCAAAAACAACACACATACATCAAATTGTAGTATTCTCAGCAATCAACATCCTAACTTAACATTTCACTTTCATGTTGGAAACTTACCACCTTTTGTGAGCACAGTGGTCTGGGAGTCCTCTAATAGACAGACTCTGAGGTTTAGATGACTCCGTTTCCTCTTCACACACTGACCTCTGCAAGGAAACAATCAAGTAAAGAAAAACCCCACATACCCAAATATTTTTGTTCCACTCCCAAGGAAACATATTGTGTGGTAACATCATATCATATTTGAACCTTGTATTTGTTATCTGATGATCCGGGTCCCCTAGATCCTCCTCATCTAGACTAGTACTCTGTACTGGCTCCTCAGCAGACTCCTGCCCCCCATCTTCACCCGCCTCTTCCTCAATGTGGCCTAAGACATCACAGCTCCACGAATCCTCCACATCTGAACAAAAGATTTACAGAAAAAGAGTCAAAATTGAGATTTTGTTATATAGGATGGATCAACAACAAAATGTGCTTTGTGCAGCTTTTTCTTTGTTAACTTCCAGGAGTAAAGTGTAGAGTGGTGCTTGAAAATAAAGTACAATCAAGTAAAATTACTCAAAGCAGAAAAATGCCCCCTGTGACTGTTATACTATTATATATTTATCATGAGATCATTATTATTAATGTGTTAATGTAAAAGCAGGATTTTACTGTTGAGGTGGAGCTCGTTTTGCACAATTTTGTCCGTCTGCAACTAATGACTATTTTCAATTTGGATTAATCTGCTGATTATATTCTCTATTAATCGACTGAATGTTTGGTTTGTAAAAATTATGGTATGAGGAGGATTCCAGTCAGGAAGAACCCCAAAGCACAAGAGACCTGCAGCTAACAATGATATGAGTATTTGAAGCTTCGATAGATTATTTGAACGATTCATTGATGCGTCATTTAAGAAGTACTTTTGCTTGGCGGGGGTAGCGGATTGGTGACAGGGACACACACACACGCTAAAAACCACATTTTGTCAAGAAAACACGTGAAATGTGAAACGGGAAATCAGCGATTGTTATTATAAAGATGGCGATTATAAAGACAAAGAATCTGGCTGAAAGGATGGATTAGCACACGCAGGTAGCAGGAAACGTCTGAGCTACAGAGAGAGCTGGAGGTGAGTCAAAAGGTGCAGTTACCTTGTCTCTGAGGTCCGCTGGCAGAACACGACTGTTTTCTGATAAGGTGCCGTCGTGCTGTCCCCGAGGCGACATAAGTTCATTTTATGGTGGAGGACGTAACTTACAGAGTTGTTGTTTTCTTTAGCTTGAAATAATCCCATACTTTGGACTTCTTTGTCCCTCACTATTTTCTCTCTCTTCCTCCACTTTGCAAACAGCGCCATCATAATCACGTCGTGTTCACAGCATAAGCGCGATGTGCAACAGTAATAACTGTCCCTGCGAAACACTGTGCTGTATAGTTAAATGGATTAAACGAAGCATCAATGCAAAGAATTTGTGTCAAAGCATTTTATTAACCGATTTTAGCGATTTTATCGATGAATCGTTTCAGCCCTAGTCAGCAGCAACCCAAAGCCACAGAAGGGACTCTCCAGATGTTAACATTGACACAGAATGAAAACAACCAGATCAGGAGGAGTTTTGGCTACGTTAGCAGGAACAGCCAAGAGGAAATAAGACATATAAGACTTGACTTGTGAAGTGAAAAGGTCTGGATCAGAGTTCAGTTCAGTTCTTTATTCATTGCCAGCGTTGTGCTGCAGTATTCATGAGGGAGAGAGAGAGAGAAAGACGAGCAAGAGGATTTGCTGTGCGAATGTGCTACTCTTAAAAATGACGTCTTTGACTTCCAGCAGTCACCTTGCCTCTCATCCACAGCGGCTGTATTTTGCACATCAACAATGTTGAGCCATCATCGCGATTGTAAAAGACACAGTTCAGTTATTTATTTGTCACAAAGTACTTAAAATATTTGCAGTGGAGCACCATCACCTTATATACGGTATTATTTTACATAAATTTATTATTTTAAAGAAACGGGTTGTTCCCCCCACGATGAGGTTGGGCATGCGCAGGAAACGATACTGTCCCCAGGTCGCCCAAACACCCCTGAGGCGTGACTTATTCTGAGGAGGCGAAGACGATCATCCTGATAGAAGTGATGGTCCCATGGGAAGATGCAAAGAAGCCTCAGAGACGAAAGCCACCAAGTACCAGGACCTGTACATTTAACTGTTGGGGAGTTTCATTTATAAAACATCATATTTTCTAAACTCGTCTGGCAATGTCTACATGCCGTGCCCCCTTTCAGGTTTTCGTAAAGCAAGCAGTGTGGCTGGACACTGGATCGTCACACGACCATCACCATCATCCATCTAATGATACTGAAATATTTAAAGCCGTAAACTACAGTACTTTAGTAAATGTACAGGACATACGAGACTGCTGCTCTTCCTCCTCTGGTAGTCCACGTCCCCCAGCCTCTTCCTCTTCACATACAGGTTCATCTGGATCAGAGATAAAGACTTGAATCGTTCATGTATCCGCAGTGTACATTACTCACCACACATAAGACTGGATTTGTGAAGTCTATAAAAATATGTTTATCTCCTGCTAATGGGGCACTAGTTCCAGAGACCCTGCAACGTCACGCCATCCCATTGGCTGCAAGGGCAGCAGCTGGATTGATGGCGAGTCCAAGTATAATCAGGGCTCTACAATGCGACAAATTTAGTCTCATATGCCCCTAAAAATAGATATGTACGAACAGACAAAATGATTTACGAGTACAGTGTGAGAGTAACGGCTACAACCTACTGTCACCCTCCGCCCCCCTGCCGCTCACCGGTCATTAGGGCTGAAACTAATGACTATTTTCGACTAATCTGCTAATTATTTATTCGATTCGTCGACTAGTCACGATTATTTTTGTCACCCCTTAACCCTATTTAAACAATTTAATTAATTAAAGATCTTTCAAGTAAACTGTTCTCCAACACACAGCCTTTACTATTCATAATGAACACCAGTATCAACGCCAGGGGGAAACCAGGGAAGAAGACAAGACAGCGAAGGCTACTCCTATATTTCACTCGTTTCTGCAAACTTTTAACTGTATAACAAAGATTTTTATTTGGGAACTACTGTATATAAAATAAAAGCAAATTAAAAGCAAGTACTAAAACCACAACTGTATACTAACAATGTAATATTAGAACAATAAAGCAACAGCCTCCAAAAGTGCTTATAAGTTTTAGGCAATGCATCACGAGCCAGATGTTCCTTGATGTACTTTAAACCGTTACACATTACTAATAACTTTTTTAAAGCTGGGTCTCTCCGACATTGCCAGCGTTGTGTTGGACAGATTTGTGCTGCAGTGTTCATGAGGGGGAGAGAGAGAGACGAGCGAGAGGATGTGCTGCTCGAATGCGCTACGGCGATGATCTGCAATCAAATACGCCTAGTAAAAAAATTTAAAATACAATAAAATCAGTATGTGGCGGTCAGCCACAAATAAATGAACGAATAGGAAACACTGCCTTTCCTCGGTTGTTGCTGCTGCAGTGATCTGAGTAAGTGGGACCAGAGGGCTCTGTGGGCGTGGCTGGGACCGCTTACCTCGCGGGCGCTTGTGGAGCTTCTCAACCCCAAAAAACGTTTGAGCACATTTTCGATTCACCATCAACTTTGGTAAAACTGCCAATATTCAAGTTCTACACAGTTGATTTCTCAACTCAAAACCGCTCAAAATTTTTATAGTCGACGTCATCAATTACATTGACTAATCGTTGCAGCCCTACCAGTCATTCTGCGCCCGGTTGCTTGTTTTACAAAAACGGTGACAAAGATACTGTCAGTGACAAATCCGTACCGCCTGCCAGATCCGTTCTGCACATGCACAAAAATGGTTCTGTCAGTCACAGGAGGTTACTGCAAATCTGCCTCTTCAAAATGATCCAATTAAATCTTTAAAATCAAGATAACAAAACGTTTTTTAATCACTGGAGATTCAACTGTTCACTATGACGTAATAGGAATATACTTAAGATATAAAAAAACCTTATTCAACAGTACATTTTAATTTCTAATAATTACAATCTAACAAAGTAGCAACACAAAGGAGGCTAACGGTAGCTGCTAGCCCGGCTGATGTGCACAGCTGTAGGGTTAGCCGGTCGACATGCATACAATCGCTGACTTAGGTGTAGGCACATACTACTGTGATGGTTAGGGTAAGAATAAGGGGCTTTGGGAAGCTGTCAATGCCTTTTTTACCAACATAGCTAGCTACCTAATTAGCTAGTTAGCTAATAGCGCTTCTGGTCTCGACAGGGCATCTCATATGCACGCCGAACGGTACCTTTTCAATCAAATAAAGCTTTGTCAGCCTTTCTGAAAGTGTCAGTATTTGACGCCCTCAGATGAGAACTGTCAGCAACACATGAGTAATTATGAAAAGGCACATTTGTGGTAACCTTCTTTGACAGATATAGGACCTACAGATACAAAGTTGACAACTGGAGCGGTAACACAGAAGCAAATACGTATTAGAAAGGTCTAGGTTTGGCTAGCTGATCATGAAGTTATATCTGCTGCAGTTTGCTGAAACAACTTCACAAAGCCAATGAGCTCCTCAATATCACTTTCCGTGAACTGACCAATCACAGCCTGGACGGGGCGGGACATTAAAAAAGGTTTGACGTGCTACTCCAAATGTTTAAGTCATTGTTCTGCATAAATGTTACGGTTATTATGTTAGTACTTAGCATTACCAAATTAAAGACCAATGTAGATCATTTTTCTTGCGCAGGGATTTAATGAATGAAAACAACCCACAAAAATGAAACTGCTATAATAGAATGAATATTATAATAGTGGAAGGCTGTAGTATACTGACATTATAATCTATTTAGTAACATTTTATAATTAATATATTAACGTTATACTACAGGATTTTATTAAATGAACATTATACTCTTTATTCAATGTTTTAATATTATACTATGCTTAATTATGCTTCTTCTAGCCTCCTCCTGAGAGCAACACACTCCCCTTGTTCTGTTTTACTGAAGTTATTACTATAAATATTGTTCAGTAATATTGTTTACATAAAGTTTGGCGTGGTTTGTGTGGGTGCTGCAGGTGTATCGTGCATCTGTCCCTGGTTCAAAAACTACAAGTCCTTATGCCACAAGCGACAATGAACCAATCACGGTAGTTTTCTGTGATTAGTGATCAGTGTCTTAAAAGCTGTTTTCAATGTATCACATTTTCATTTAAATCTTAATATTTTAAAAAAGCTTTGACAATATTTTAAAGCCTTTGCTGACTGTCCAGATACAAAGAGTCCTTTCACATCATAACTGCACACAAGGAGGAACACACACGTAGTATAAATATGTATATAATAAATAGTACATTAATTAACTGTGTTACTTTCACAAAGAAGCTTAGCGATACCTGTTTCGTAAACAAGGTTTATAAACAGTGTGAAAAGCTATCAGGGATATCCCGCTATACAAATCTTTTGCATTCAAAAATGTAACTTGAAATTATATTATTGGATTATAATTATATTCATGCATTAATGTGTTCCTCACTTTAATGTTGCAGCTGATTAAGCCAGAGCTCATAATGCTGGTTAGCTTCACCTGTAATAATAATCATACATTTTTGTTGATAATATTATTTTGTAATAATATGATTCTGCAAAGTATTAGTGATAAAAGTTTGCGGGGTAAAACGTACAGTATTTGCCTCTGAATGGTGGTGAAGTAGAAGTAGGTTCTTACAGATATGTAACGTTTTGTAACTGCTGAGTGAAATTTATCCTAATAGTAATAAAATCGTCTTCTAAGAGCTGAAACCTCGATCATTAAAAAGGCTCCTGGTCCAGGACTCCCCTGCTCCAGACTTGTATTAAATCACCAGGTTTTTAAATGGGGTTTGGTGCAGTGTTAAAACAACAGCAGCTGTTAAGCACAGTGTTTCATGTGGTTCCTAGTCTGTTCCCCACCTGTCCTACAGAGAGAGACCCGAGGCTGCAGCACCGCCTCCAGCTGCCTCCTCTGCCGGTCGATCTCCTGCCTCAGACCCGAAGCCTCCTCCTCGTACCCGGCTACGGTTCTCTCCACAACCGCGAAGATTTCCTGCGCGGCTGTTGTCAGTTTCTCTGCGATGAATCCTCTCAGGATCTCCGTCTTGGACAGTTTATAGTCCACAGAGTCCCCGAGGAGACAAACAGCACGTTGACTGTCTCCATTTGTTCCCGAGAAAGTCTCAAGTTTGACCAAAAGTACCGCCTGAGATGCGCACACTAATGTTGTCCGACGGGAAAACATCAAAACCAAGGGTTCCGCCCCAAATCTTCTTTGTTGTTTAACCGCGGTTGGCATCCAACTTTAATGGTGCATTACTGCCCCCTTCTGTACTGGAGTCTGGCCTGGAGATAAATAAATAAACAATCAAAACAACACGTAAACATTAAAACAAACAAATTAAACTATATCCTTTCAGCCAGTCCCTAAGTGATTTCCCTTGGCACCCTAACTTTCTTATCTCTCATCTTTATCCTCTCCCTCTCACATTTCTGACACTCAAACACCACTTTCCATAGACTCAAAACTATCACAAAACTCATACCTTCCTGATATGTGCTTACCCATAATAAGTAAGTAGTAGGCCTACTTATATAACCCACAGCTTTCAATTCTTAGCCTAGTAAACATCATTTCTTCCCTTTGTTTCCTGTGACCCTCCCTGCCCCAACCTTTTGTTGAATGTTATGTAAATGTAAATTATGTAAATTAAATGTTATGTCTCCCTTTTTCCTCTGCATCCCGGTGTAGACCCTACCTGCCACATTTTATTAGTTTTCGACCAGATTTGTGCTTTACCTTCTGCTTTATTTATTGAAATTACCATTTCAACAGCTTCCCGTTTACTGGCTTGTTTAGCCAATCTCTCTACATTTTCATTCCCCTTCACCCCTACATGTGCTGGAACCCATGTAAACCTTACCCTCACCCCCATCTGACAAACCCCTGAGTGAAGTTCTAGTACCTCATATACTAGGTCTTGCCTTGATAGAGACATCAATGATGGCAAACTCGTTAGAACTGCACTGATGCAGTGATGTTAATTAACTTGACGTACGTAGGTATTTTAACCCAAACCATGTCTTTTCCTAACCATAACCAAGTACTTTTGTTGCCTAAACCTAACCAAATTGCAACATTTCACAACTCTGATAACGTGCCGTTTCAAAATAGCTATGTTTAGAAACGCTACCGTTTTATTTTGAAAGTCTAACCTGACGCTCAGGTGTGCTGGGCTAAATGACAGGATTTTATTTGAATACACACCTGTTTGCAATGAGTCCTCTGTGTCAGATGTTCATCTTAATGATCGGTTAAATGAACCATGACGTCATTGGCACCAATGTAAATTCAGCTGTTAATGACTTATTAAAATTTTGGAAATTCACTTGAGTGTGAGGAAAGTTTAAGGTGTACATAATGAAAGTATGTGAGCATCAGTAAAGTTGTAGTATACTGTTTATTATAGTATGTATTTACACTGTATTTATGTTACACTGTATTTAAATTAAGGAACAAATGTCATACGAGTGTACTCTGTGTTTCGTTGTACTCTATATATATCATGCAGCACAGATGACAAACTGATGCAGAGATGACTGGAAAGATAATAAAATACTCGTGCTGCTGACTGCAATCTGACCTCTGGGACAAAAAAAATTGCCAGTCTTGCTCTCACCTGCTCTTCATACACACACACAAACACACACCTAACCACAGATTCGTATTAGGGTATATTTGTACAATGTCACTAGTGAACAGCAGTCAGAGAGTTTGGAGACGCAGGAGAAAGACAATCAGAAAGAAACTCTGTGGAGGTGGGTAGTCTTTAACTAAAATAATCTGTTAATCTTAAAGATTTAGTTATTTAACATTTAGACTTAGTCATTAATATATGTTCATTCTCTAGGAGACTATTGATATCTTTAAATTGTTTCTTGGTGGTAACTTCATTTACAGTGTGATTTGTTTGACTGATATTGTTGAGATCTTGTTTTTCAAAAGGGATGATGCACATGCACCTTCATGTTTTTAAAAATTAAAATCTTTATATTTTAAATTTACTAAGTTGGTATTACATGGGGAATCAATAATGTAAATTTTTTTTAAATGTGGGATTCCTGTAAACTATAATCTAAAATGTCATCTTTGGTTACTGTTTAAGATCTATTGTGAAATATTTTATTATTTTATTTTGTCAATTCAACCTCCACTTCTGAAAATGCAGAGAACCTGTGCCATAAAACAATAAGCAAATATATCTGCTTTCATTGAAAAACAAAAACTGTTGATGTACAAAGACTTAATATAGAAAGAAGAGTCACGATATACTTGAGGAAAATCAGACTTTTACTCGTGTAACCATGGTTCTCCCAGTCCCTCTTTGACCCCCACAAAGGCAGTGGATGTTAATGCTGTGTAAGAAACATCACCTGTGTTTTTGTTTTTTTTTTACCCTGAATGTCAAGATACCAGGTATGATTATTTACTGCCAGTGAAGTTACAATGTTAATAAAAGCGTGTATGTTATTTTGAGGAGTTTAATGCAATTACTCTTGAAATTAAACTATTCTTTTAATAACGTACCTTTTAGTGGAGAGATTTTTTTTTCTCTGTCTCCATTTTGATTTGATTTTAAAATTCTCTCTTCACCTCCCTTTGGGTTCCCTCTGCCTCTACTTCTTCTCTTCAGGCCTCCACTTTATAAAATATGTCAGTCAACTCCTCTTCCTTTGACGACCCCTCCCTTCTTCCTCATAACCTCTCCTCCTCCAACTCCTCCTTCCCTCCTCTCTTCAACATGTGTTTCAGGTCCAAAATGAGCATCATTGTCTTCTCTTCTATCTCCATCATCTATATCCTCCTCCTCCTCCTCCCTCTCCTCATCTTCGTCCTCTACCTGGGATACCAACAGTGGGGGAAAGAGCGCTCCATTTCCACGTCTGCAACAAGTCACTATGACCTCTTCACCTATCACTCCATCGCCATGCAGCTGAACGAGTTCTTCGGGTTTGTTTTCTTTTTTTGTGGCAACTACATCATTCTCGAAGACATGATATCTGTGGGGTCCTCCGTCTGGTCTGTCACCTCCCTGTGTGGAGCACTACCTGGCCGTTGTTCACCCCATCACCAACCTGAGAGTGAGACAGGCGGGCGGGGTCAGGATCAGAAACATCAGCATTGGATGTGTTTGGTTATTGAGCTTTGGATATGTGGCTGTAACATATCAAAGGAGCTTTAAGTTGAACATGATCTTTTATTACTGCAATAGTGTTTTCTTCTTAATTGTCCTCTCTTTTTTCAGTATTTCAATTCTCTGTTCTCTTAAGCGTCCAGGGCCGGGGAAGTGGGTGGGAACAAGGAGCGGGTTGACCAATCAAAGCAGAGGGCTTTCCACACCGTCACTGCTATGATGGCAGTGCTATGTTTTAGTTTTGGGGGGAATCTGCTTTGCAATGTAATGCACAGTTCATCTATGCTTATTGACAAATGTGTTGGGTTGTTGTTTACATTCTGGTTTGAACTGCCCAGCAGATTTGTGTTACCTCTGCTGTTTCTACAGCGGGCAGGAAAATTACAATGTTGTAAACAAAACACTGAAACAGGACAAATGTAGGATTACATGTTAGAGTATCATACTATAAATTCTCAAATAAAAGCAGAATTTAAATGTTCGTCGCCCCATAATGAAACAACACTGTTGACACAACCTGTTCACTCCCAAGTCTTCACATATGGACACATGGTCAAGACCCCTTGGCGTAAACTTGTATTGCACTGGGGAGCCCCTTAGTTCAACGCAATATGTCAGTCAACTCTTCATCCTTTGATGACCCCTCCCTTCTTCCTCATAACCTCTCCTCCTCCAAATCCTCCTTCCCTCCTCTCTTCAACATATGTCCATCATCATATCTCCATCATCTACATCCTCCACCCTCTCCTCATCTTCGTCCTCTACCTGGGATACCAACAGTGGAGGAAACAGCGCTCCGTTTCCACTGACCACACTGGAGTGACCACACTGACCTCTTCACCTATCACTCCATTTAGGTTTCCACGTATGTTTGTCGTTTGTCAACTCTCAAAGTAGATGTGGGATATTTAACAGAAAAGTCAGAGTAAAGCTTGATTTATACTCCTGCGTAGGGTCTACGTGCGTACCTACGCCGTAGGCTATGCACGTAGCCATGCATTTTATACTTTTGCGTCGGTGTCCCCATCATTCTGCGATTACACCCCCAAACGCTAGTCGGCAGTAGCGCAACAGCGTCCACTGTGTTGACTTTTGCCGGCCGAGCAGGCTAACTTCTGGTTTAGCGCTCCGCTAACGTGAATGGGGGTAAAATTATATATGTGCAGTTGTTGTAGCCTTTTCAAATACTATCGACCGAGTTACAGCTGCCGTTTTGGCCGATTGTAAAAGTTACTTCAAAACACGGGGACTTCCTGTCGGCTTGGAGGCACTGCCAAGCAACCCAGCCGACAAATCACAGAACTTACGGTCCGCGTCGCCTTGACGTGTAGTTAAATTTTTGAGGAGGTGCACGTCAGGCGACGCCATAGGTGACGTCGTAGGGTAAGGGCCTACGCAGAGGCTACGCCATCGATTTGACGCAGAAGTATAAATTGCAGTTAAGGAGGTGATTGGGGTGGATGGTGGGCCAGAAACCGGACTTGGGAAAAAAAAAGTCAACATTGAATGTTTTAATCAAGTTATGTAAGATACACAAGTCACGTTACTGAATGTGATCCAAAGTTATATAACGTGATTTTAAGACAAACCATGATTTTTCCACAAACCTTAAGTAGTTTTGGTGCCTAAATTTAACCAAATGCAATGTTTGACAACATTAATAACTTGTTTTATTTTGTTTTGGTGCCTAAATTTAACCAAATGCAATGTTTGACAACATTAATAACTTGTTTTATTTTAAAAGTCTATCCTGTCATTGCATATTTGTTGCTAACTTGACCACAAAACAATGCTAAAGGGTTACCCAGGATGTTAAAAAGTGACGCCCTGAGGTCTTGACTAAATGTCCATTTGTGACGAGCTTGGGGTTGAGAATGTGTTGGTCGACATGTACTTATAACAATATAGTGCTTAAATTTGGGGGTTGCTTGTTGAATTTGGATCTTGAATTACATTCTGTAATTCAAGTCATTTAAAGTTTTGATGGTAAGATAGTCAGAGACACAGGAAGACGGTCTTCTCTGCGTTTACAAAAAGCTTATGATGAAAGCTAACTGAGATTTACGCTCAACAAAAATTACAGTTCAGACTGATGGGAATATTATCAGCCTGAACTGTATTGGTTCATAAACAAAGTGCTGGGGAAAATGTTATTTTGATCAGCAAAGTAATAAGGTACCATCTTCTGAGGACGTTGATTACATAAAATTTCATAGCAATTCAAAAGCTGCTGAGATATTTCAGTCTGGACCAAAGTGGTGGAATGACCAGCCAAGATTGCATCACGCCATATGAAAAAGACTTAACTAACGAGGCATACTGTGATAACACTGAAGGTAAATGCATGGTTTGAATTACAAGGGGATTGGGGGGGTCTGACCCCCCTAATTAAGGCTTGGACCCCCCCAAAAGAGGCAAAGACAACAGTTAAGGGGGCTTTTTCCTACCTCTAATTGTAAATGTTACAATATATTTCCATATTTATGCCATATATTCAGGAATCTTGCAATGGACTACACCATTTCCTCACCTTGATGTTAGTTGAACGTTTTGTCAGCCTGCATCACTCATAGCTGCTCCAGTATAGCGCATCAAAAACAAGCTAATGGAGGCACTGTAGCTTCTTTAATACACTTAACTTTCCTACCTTCAGAGTTTCGTAATCAGCATTTCTTTAACTTCAAATGAGCCATCTGATGTTCATTTCATTACAATTATAAAATGTCATTTAACACTGATGCTTAGACATGAGTGAAATTGAGGATTTGTTATTGTAGAGATACATTTTGACATCAACATAGAGTTTAGTATTTCATTTTAAGTCTTTTGTGATGCTTTTTTACGATAAGCATGCCATATGTTTTCACTGTGGAATTCAGTAGTTTTACCTCGTAAATGTTAAAATCCAGGTCTGTTATTTCAAATGTATTCAGTTTTATTTGTAGCGGTAATTCCTAACAAAAGTAATCTCACTGCACTTTTCTGCAGAGACCCAACAATTCCCCAACAATGTTTGACTATGGCTTAATTGAACACAGACTACATTTCATTTACAGTCAACATGAGCAAAAGAAAAGGATATATTTTCTAAAAAAATACTTTTATTTGTTTCTGGTTGAGCATTGTGTGGGTCTGTGTTTGAGCAGAAATGATAGTCTGCTGTTGTATGTTTTGGTCTGACTTTCGAGCAGGTCTGCTCTAGAATACTTGGTGACCCCTGAGTGCAAAAGTTGTTGTGTGATATGGGACACCATGACCTGGTGTTATAAGTGTGATTTATCATCATCTACAGACTGCAGGCATACAGGTAAATAAGTAGATGTGTTTTGAGCATTGTAAGATTTAAGTTCACTGAAGCACGCGCCTGCTCTGTACTGGGTTTCCTTATGACCTGAATTAAAAGTTGACCTCCCTGATTGTCATTTGTATAATCCACAACTTGGGTAAATGTAAAGCTTAAAGTGTATAATTAATACTGTTAAAGGTTTGTACAATAAAGTAGTCCTACTAAGCACTGATTATCGGACTGGCTGCGTCTTAGATCGTCTTGGACAACTAAATATTTGCACTCTGTGTTCTTCTGAGAAAATCTTGTGGAAAATCTAGTCAGAAACTGACAGGATGTGATTTAAATACACAGCTTTTATGAGCCGGACCTTCCTATACACCCCCAAATGACTCACTCTGTTTAGTCTTTGGATGTGAGGACGAAGAGGGACTATGCTTTTGGGCAAGAGTAAAGAGAAAACAACTCAATCAGGTAAACTTCGGCTAATCCATTCTTTTCCTTCCAAAGTGTGATGTCAGAAAATAACCAATGTTAAGAGTGAAATACAACTATTTATTATGTTTAATGAAACCCAACGGTATTTATAAAATGCAACTTGGAAAATATAACCACGTCTCGCACAAACATGCGTTCACACGAAATTAAACTAACGCAGCAACCTCCAGAAAATGTATGGGCCTGATAGCACTCCTTACTTTAAAACAAGACAATGCTGATCGAGCCAGTTTGATTGGGAAAGACACAGACACAGGGAGAACATGCAAACTCATACTATTATTTAGAAATTTATAATAGAATAATAATAGATTTTGACTGTTAAATTCACCTCAGTGCACTACTCTTAAAGAAGAGTCTATAGTTAATTAAATTAAAAAGTGTCATAAAATCTAGTAAACAATTGTTAACCAAAATGACCATCAATAGCCAGCACGTTCAAGGATTTGAGGTTCTATGTAGAAGAGGTTGTTGATATATTCTTATGCAAGATTGAAGAAACCAGAATGTATATTTACATCCACATGCATTTACTGAAATGACTAACAAAAGCAAAAAATAAGAAATGTTCACGTAAATATGTGACGAGTTGGGGAGTAAAAACGGGTAGGTCTGAAACTGTCCAAGCCTTTAGACAGACTTGAGCCTAGTTCACACTAAATGATTTTAAAGTGGTCACATCATGCTCATTTTCAGGGTCCTAATTAAAGAATATATTTAGATGGTTTAATTGAAAAAAGAACACCATATTTTTGGCATACTGCACATTGCTGCAGCCCCTGATTTTCCCCTGGGCTTTGACCGCTGCATTTTAGCTACTGAGTGAAGCATCTCACTTCTATATGATCATTGCTGGATGTTGTACATGCACAGTACCTAGTCAACGACTACTGGCCAATCAGAAGAACAGTAGGGCACATACTGTCAGTAAAGTCAGTAAACACAGCTTCGGTTTAGCTGTACACTGTCTCTACATCACGGTAACAACTTTATGTCCACTGACTGCTTGGAGGGTATGTAACATTTGGTAAGGAGGGTGCGGGGAGGCAACAGGCGGACATCTCGTCACTGTGTGTCGGGTTTTATGACGTGTGTTACATAATGACCAAACTAAAGGCCGGACTACAATCGAGCTGTTTTCAGTCACTCTTCTCATGTTTTCTTGACAAAATGTGGTTTGGAGACCAGGCGTTGGGTGACAAAGTCATTTATTAATATGAACGTCCAACATCAGTTTTCCCATATGATGTCTGGAATTGTGCTTTTACACAGCAAAACAGGAGTTTTTTTCTCCGGGAAATAGTCCGTGTGGTTTAGGCGAGGGGTAATGTCTGGGTGGAGCGTGCAGGAAGACGATGACTCATCCATAATAATAACCGTTTTGACTTCAAATCAATATTACATGTATTTGGACATATTAAAAATTTCAACATAAGAGTGAACAGCAATTTACAGATATGCAGAAATAATTATGAGGACAGCTACAGTCTATGTAATGTCATCAACACGACCACTTGGCTCACTGGCTTGGCGTGAATTTACCGGACATTGACCTGCTTTATTCACACATGGGCTCAACTGGACATTACTCTGATTTTGTACTAGGATGCTGGCAATCTGTTTAAAGTCCAGGGGCCGTATTACAGAAACTTCCTACCTTAAGTCTTAAGTTAAGATAGGATATTTCTCAATTTCATACTACAGAAGAGAATCCTAACTAACTTTAGGAATCCTATCTTGTCTTACTTCATCCTATCTTATCTCAGGTTAGGAAATCCTAAATACTCAATCCAACATCGGTTAACAACTTTTATGTCTGTTACCTAGCAACCGATGCCACTTTTCTCATCTCGCTGAGGTAAACGGCTTTTAATCGCTGTTTTTTGGTAGTTTTTTTTTTATGAAACATAAACTGAAAACAGAGCAGAAACAACAACTATCATTGAACTTCAAGTCAGATGACTTAGAGGTGTTTGTAACCTCCGTCGAGAAATCCAAATCCACATAACACTTAACTCGGGAGATTAAAGACAGAGAGTGGGCTTAAATAGTCGACACAGTCACCGCCGCATTTCCACCATCAACATCAAAGACTTGCATTAGGATCCTTTTGTTACATCAATCTTTTACATTATAATAATGAGACATTATCTAGCGTTACATCACCTACAGCCTTTCTACTAACAATTGTTTTGTCACCAAACATATCGGTAGAATCAACTAGGTTCCGCCTTTTGACATTTTGTTCATTTTGTAAAAGCAATTAAAGAGCAGCCATGTGGATTAAACGAGTTAGCAAACACTACCTGGTGGAAAAGTAAAGTTAGGAGAGTTTATTTAAGATTTTACGAAGTTAGGATGCTTCTGTAATACACTTTTCTTATCTAAAGTTAGGAAAGGAACATTGACCTAGGAACTGTTGATCTGTAATGGCCTTTTTCCTAAATCACTTCCTAACCCTTATTACCATGGTTACCAAACATTTAGGATAGGATCTGCCGGTTTTAGGAACTTTCTGTAATTCGGCCCCAGATCGACTAATCCAGACACAAACAGCTCATCTGGTCCAGAAAGTTCATGGTAACAGCGCAAATACAATAGCTCTCCATTAATTCTTCTTCCATCACAGAGTACTTTATGCTGCAGAGGGGTGCCACAAAGTGTCGTCACAAAGCAGCATCTTGTTAATGTTTTGGATCTTTTCAGTGCAACACAAGATGAAGTGAGCTTGATATGTTGGTCAGTCTTTCAGGACTTCACTTCATCCACTGCTGACTGTTCTTCCCCCTGGTGGCTCTTCATATGTGTTTTCAGACAGTGGCTCTGAGTGAAGGCTTTGTCGCAGACGGTGCACTGGTAAGGTTTCTCGCCGTTGTGGGTCCTCATGTGGACCGTCAGATGTTCTCTGCGAGCGCACGCTTTCCCACAAACCCCACAGACAAACTCTTTGATGCCTGAATGGGTTGTCAGATGGGCTATGAGAATACTCTTTTTGTTAAAAGTTCGTGCACACTCTGAGCATTTGTACGGTCTCTCTCCAGTGTGGATTATCATGTGTCTCTTCAGAGCTCCTTGAGATGACAATCCTTTACCGCATTCGCTGCACATGATCTTCTCCTTGCTGTGTGATTTCAGGTGAACTTTTAACCCACTTCCTGTGGGGAACGCTTTACAGCAAATATCACAGAGGTACGTTTTTTCTCTCTCTGTATGAATTTTCTCATGTTCCTTTACTACTCCAGGAGTTAAAAAACGCTTCCCACAAACCTGACAGCTGTATCGTTTTTCTCCAATGTGACCCAGCTTGTGTCTGGATAAAGATCGAAGGTTACCGACAGATTTACCGCACACATCGCAGCTGTAAGGCTTCTCACCTGTGTGGGTCCTGCTGTGAATCCTCAGCTGCTCTTTGACAGCAAAAGACTGATGACAGACATCACATTTGTGTGGTTTATCCTCCACATGCTTCCACTGGTGAGTCCTCAAAGTAAAACTGTTCGTAAATGCTTTATGGCAGATATCACATTTGTATGGTCTCTCTCCTGTGTGTACAGCAGCATGACCATTCAGACCAACCGCAGTGAGGAAAGACTTTCCACAGACGTTGCAGCGGTGTGTTTTCTGGTGACTTTGAAGGTGACTCCTCAGCTCCTCTACAGACTCTGGATGTTCTCCACACACTCCACAGAGCCTTTCTGGATCGTCCACATGACTCCAGGCGTGTTTGATCAACATGTTCATTGACCCACGGAGAGCTTGGCAGACTTTACAGGACAGAGGAGCGTCACTCTTATCAGTCGACGCCTTCGGAGACGACTGCACCTGTTTCTTTTTCTTTGTAATGACTCCTGAATGTTCGACTTGTCGCTTCCTTGTTGTCTTTGATGGGTTCAGTTCAGTGTTGCTCCCCCTCAGCTCCTTGTCATTCTTGTCTGGTTTCCAGTCGTCATCTCCGTCATCTTCCTCCACCTCATCATCATCATCATCATCATCTCCATTGTCCCCTTCGCTCTCAGCTGCAGAAGAAAGGGCACTAAAGTCATCTGATGTTCCCAGTTGCTCTCCATCTTCCTCTGTTTCCACTTGTTGCCGTCCCGAGTTGCTGGATCGAAGATCTGTTTTGTTGATCTCCACATTTTCTAGAGGACTGTTGAAGGTAGAAAAAACGAGTCCCATTATTTAAATGCCCCTTCCTCTTTGGCGGTATTAAAATGTACTAACTGGGGTTACATGTTTAAAGATGAGTTAAACATATTTAGCACAAGAAGAGAAGATAATATACACTCACCGGCCACTTTATTAGTTACACCTGTTCAATCGCTTGTTAACACAAATCAGCCAGTTAAAGCAGCCAGTCACATGGCAGCAGCTCAATGCATTTAGGGATGTAGACGTTGTCAAGACAACTTGCTGAAGTTCAAACAAGGGGACTTTGAAGTGACTTTGAACGTGACATGGTTGTTGGTGCCAGACGAGCTGGTCTGAGTATTTCAGAAACTGCTGATCTGCTGGGATTTTCAGGCACAACATCTCTAGGGTTTACAGAGAATGGTACATGTCAGAAGTCAGAAGAGAATGGGCAGAGTAGTAACTCAAATAACCACTCGTTACAACCAAGGTATGCAGAATACCATCTCTGAACGCACAACATGTCGAACCTTGAAGCAGATGGGCTACAGCAGCAGAAGACCACACCGGGTGCCACTCCTTTTAGCTAAGAACAGGAAACTGAAGCTACAATTCACACAGGCTCACTAAAACTGGACAGTAGAAGATAAAACGTAAAACTTTGCCTGGTCTGATGAGTCTCGATTTCAGCTGCAACATTCAGATGGTCAGAATTTGGCCTAAATAACATGAAAGCAAGGGTTCATCCTGCCTTGGATCAACGCTTCAGGCTGGTGGTGGTGGTGTAATGGTGTGAGGGCTATTTTCTTGGCACACTTTGGGCGCCTTAGTACCAACTGATCATCGTTTAAATGCGACAGCCTCCCTGAGTATTGTTGTTGTTCATGTCCATCCCTTTATGACCACAGTGTACCATCTTCTGATGGCTACTTCCAGCAGGATAATGCACCATGTCACAAAGCTCAAATGATCTCAAACTGGTTTCCTGAACATGACAATGAGTTCACTGAACTCAATCCAACAGAGCACCTTTGGGATGTGGTGGAACGGGAGATTCTCATCATGGATGTGCAGCCGACAAATTTGCAGCAACTGCGTGATGCTATCATGTCAACATGGACCAAAGTCTCTGAGGAATGTTTCCAACACCTTGTTGAAAGTATGTCACAAAGAATTAATGGAGTTCTGAAGGCAAAACGGGGTCCAACCTGGTATTAGCAAGGTGTGCCTAATAAAGTGGCCGGTGAGTTTATAATGCCTATAAAAAGTATTCACCCCGTTTGGATGTTTCAACCTTTTGTTTCTTTTATACATGAAATCATGGTCAATATAATTTGGCTTTTTTGACAAGAACTTGCAAAAACAAAAACCCTCTTTAATATCAAAGTGAAAACAGATTTTTACAAGCTAATGTTTGACCAACAGGTAGAACAGCCAGCATGGGGTCGCTTTTATGTGAAGAGGCAGAAAATTTACAATAAAGCCAATTATACCAAAGCAATTTCTTTGAAAGTGAAAATGTACTTGGCAATAAACCTGATTCTGATAAAACACCACAAGCATTTCCTTCAATTTTGAATTTCTTTAAACAGTCAGAACTGACCCACAACAAATTCAAGAAAAACAAACAAATAAACATTATCCACAGATACACTGTGGATATTTTGAGCAAGTGTTGTCCAGTAGTCATAGTAGTTTAAATAAAGATCATTCAGAGTTCAGAGAGCAGCTTTTAGCTTTAAGGAGGTGATCTCAGAATGAGGGACTGGCTGGACCTGCAATAAGGGATGCAATTGTTACAAACTCCTTTTGAATGGTTCGCCAGTGATGATTGTCTTTGTAATTAATGTAGTGATAAGTGACAGTCGAAATTAAATACATTATTTTTATTTGATACTGACAGCTGTTTGGGGGATTGTATTTTCTTTTACTGTACTGAAAGACTTATAGGTAATGTCTACTAGACGCTATGCTTGGCGAACACCAAACACAGCACATCACCACAAACACTCCACCGTGAAGCATGGTGGTGGCAGCGTCATGCTCTGAGGATGCTTCGTAGCAGCCGGCCCTGGAAGGCTTGTAAAGGTAGAGAGGAAGATGAATGCAGAAAAATATCTCCAAATCCTGGAGGATAATCTGACTCAGTCTGCAAGAGAACTACAATTTAGGAGAAGATTTATTTTCCAGCAAGACAACGACCCCAAGCATTCAGCTATAGCTCTGCAGAAATGGTTCAAAGACAACAAGGTGAATGTTCTGGAGTGGCCAAGTCAAAACCCAAATCTCAGTCCAATCAAGAATTTGTGGCTGGACTTGAAAAGATCTGCTTTTAACTGTTTATTAGTAGTTTATTGACACCCAGCTCCAAAAGATACCATGGTCATTATATTTTTATTTTCACTCACCTTGCCAGTGGCCTGTTTTTATCATTTCTTGTGTCATTGGTGGCCTCGTCTTTTCTCTGCGAAAGAAGACCAGGGTTATAATTCTTGCCTAGGTTATGATTTACTTTAACATACTCTCCTTTTTAATTAAAATGTTTAACATTACAACAGCTGTAAAAGTTGTGAGAGGATATCCAGGACAAAGGAGAGGTGACTTGATGTTAATATATTCATAAATAAGCAAGCTATTGAAATTACAACATTGCAATGTGCATAATTAATTGATGCATTAGAGTAATCAGTTAATTAGACAATCGTGTAATTGCAGTAAAATGCAGTCTGTTTAACGGCTGCAGTCTGAGCCGTTCTCCTGGACCAATTCCAAAACCTTTGGCGCCCATTGGTCATTTAAACCCCAAAATATGTTAAAATAGGGCCAGGTAAAATACCACAAGTACTGTGTGCACAGAGGAAGAAAATATTTCAGGCTGCGATTTACACACAGTACTTACCCGTAGATACATTTACTGCTGGTTTTATCTGCACATGCAAGGAAATATCACCAGAATGAAATTTTGGTAGGGTCGTAGCTGAAATAAATGGATGATCTACCTGTGCTCGGATATAAAGGGCAAATCTTCCTTTCCTTCTGGATTTAATGGACCTTTGGATATCCTCTGGTGTCAGTGTATTTAGTTTCAGTGGCGTCAGTGTCTTGGTTGCGTCGGTGGTAAAGACATCAAACCGTTCGGGCAGTTGAGGGAAGGTGGACTTCAGCAGGTCAAGGAAGTCGGGCTCCTGCAGGGCTCGAGGACACCTCAGTTCCTGCACCGGGCGCTTTAACACTAACATGCAAACAAATTCATCACAATGTTTAAGGAACAAAACGTATTTTAAAGACATTCTGACAAAACTGCAAATCATTTTTCAGCCCAGTGGAAGCTGGAATCTTAAATCTACAGTATCTCATAGTAGTGAGTGTACAGCTTGTATAACAGTGTAAATTTGCCGTCCCCTCAAAATAACACATCACACAGCCATTAATGTCTAAACTGGCAACAAAAGTGAATACACCCCTAAGTGAAAATGACAGCAGCTCCAAACGACAGACCTGTGGGTTATAGGAGAATCTCCTTTTTCTGGTCTGGTAATAATCACATTGCTAGGCATACTGAAACGAGCTAGCTTAGCGTAGCTTGAGTGATTTTCTTTGGAGGTGGGAGGGGCAGACAGCATGTTGCCTGTTGGCGTCGTTTGGGCTGAACTGTTGAGCACAGCTGCACTGAGAACATTTTCTTCCACAGAGTTTAAGCTCTACTTGTTCGGTTTGTAATGCGTACATCACCGAAAGTCTCGTACCGAACAGTTCAATACGAATACGTGTTTTGTTAGACCCCTATTTAAAATATAAGTAATTATCTGTTCTGTGTGCAGCATTAACAGACTACAACCTTGTGTTGTATAATGACAAAAATCAAATTCTAGTATTCTCAGCAATCATTCAACATCCTGAGTGGACATTTCACTTTTCTGTTGGACTCTTACCGCCTTTTGTGAGCACACTGGTCTGGGAGTCCTCCAAGAGACAGACTCTGAGGTTTAGATGACTCCGCCTCCTGCACTTCCTCTTCACAGACTGACCTCTGCAAGGAAATAATCCAGTCAAGTAAAAAATCTAAACAATCCTTCACTGCAGTTCTGCATCAGAAATATTGTGTACCTTGTATTTGTGATCTGCTGACCCGGGTCCCACAGACCCTCCTTATCTAGACTGGTGCTCTGTACTGGCTCCTCAGGAGACTCCTCCCCCTCATCTATATCCTCCTCTTCTTCAGAGTAGCCTGAGGTGTCCCGTCTCCCCGAGTCCTCCACATCTGAAAAAACATTAACAGTGAAAGAGTCAAACATTCTGATTCTGTAACAGTATGACGGATCAAGGCAACAAAATGTAATTCATGCACACTTTTCTTTTTAAACATACAGCAGTACAGCAGAAGAAAATGAAACTTATGTAAGTAAAAGTATTGATGCACAGGAGTCATCAGCCTCACACTTGCTAGTATAGAATATCCCCAGTAACAATAACTCTCAACCAAAACCAAGTATTTCAGGACACACAAAAGCCCACTCACATCAGACGCCATCACCCAGAGCTGCTGTCATGCCATAATCTGCCACACCGCCTGTCTAAGTGCACAGCAGACTGGAGCAGATCCAGAAATGAGTGGACTTTGTACTGAACTGACCATCGATTTTTAATCAAACTGAGAGATACTGAAAGATTCACACCCATGAACTACAGTACTTGTATGAGTGAATGTACTGGACGTACGTGTCTGCTGTGCTTCCTCCTCGGGGAGTCCACGTCCTCCAGCCTCGTCGTCTTCAGGTTCATCTGGATCAGAGACAAAGGTTGGGTCATGTATCCATCAGTATGCTACTCACCACACAGAAGACTTTACATGAGAAACAGAGAAACAGATGTAAATCTTCTGCTCTGAAACATGAAGCTTTGCTTTAGAAGTGAACTGTGGGATTAGATTAGGGGTGTCTAAACCATGTCCCACGTGAGTTGTCCTCAAATTAAAATGTTTTGCCCACTGACAATAATTTGTCACTATATGTCAACAACAATATTCACCCAAAGTCCAGTTGCCCTTGACTTTCTTTGGATAACTATGACCTGGATGACTGAGAACCTTCACACACATTAGTTGTGAACATCAGGTGTCAAATAATTTTATAATATATAAATAAATTTCTACTGCTTTAGTTAATTTAAAGATTCAAATTTTACACAAAAAGAAATAAACAAACAAGTGAGTTTCTAAAATAATCATTAACGATTAAACATTTATGTTACAGTTATAAAACGGGCAGCTCAAATCAAGCAATCTGATTGGTTCATAGTAGTGATATACTGAGCGTATAATTCCTTCGCACATATCTGTATCACTCTGCAACAAACAGGGTTAGAGTTATAATCTGAGCTTCTTGGAGGTCTCACACACCATTTACACATGTAATTTAGTGGCGTCTAAATAGAAATTGTGTGTAACCTGATTTCTGTATTGTTTCTGAAAGATCATTATCTTAGTCTAAGATAATGATCTTTCAGAAACGATACAGAAATCACACACAATTTCTATTTAGACGCCACTAAATTACAACATTCAAAAAAACTACACTAGCCTTGGCCTCAACATTACATGCACAGGGAGCTTCAACATGGCTGTGAAAGATCTGAGGGACAAAGCAAGGAGATCTTTCTATGCAATAAAAAGAAACATTAAAATATATATTTCAATTGAAATCTGGCTGAAGATTTTCCAGTTTGCACTAGAACCAATATGGTAGCGAAGTCTGGGGGCCAAACCTTAATAATGAATTTGACAAATGGGACAAAACAATCATATAATCTTTCCACACTGAGTTCTGTAAGAGCATGCTGCAGGTGATGTAGATGCTGGATCATAAAACACCAAATAACCTGTGCAGAGCAGAGCCCGGCCAATACCCCCTCTTACTAAAGATAACTTACTTAAATTTTACAATCACTTAAAATCAGTTAACCCCCAGACATATCATCACAAAGCCCTAACATACCAGGAGCTGAAACCAGAGAAAAGTCCCCAACAGCCTCAGGACAGCAACACCAACCCAAGCAGACCAAACCAAATTATCAACAAGCAGAAAGAAAAATATGTTGAATACTGGAAAGAAACAACCAAAACACAAAGTAAATTACAATGTTATCTGACCCTAAAAAGAGAATTCACACTGGCAAATTACCTGAGTACAATAAAATGTCCCAAACCAAGAAAAATGTTGACAACATACAGACTGAGTGAACATAGCCTGGCCATAGAAAAGGGTCGCCACAGACAGAGCTGGCTACCACAAGAGGAGAGACTCTGCTCCCAGTGTGACACGGGACACTTTCTAACCTCATGCCCCAAATATAAAACACTAAGACAAAAACACTTTGCAAACATTTCCCAAATATACACCAAATTTGAATTTATATCACACACACTTATCCTAAACGCTTATTATATCACAGGTAAGGGGGATGCCAGCCCTTCACGTCAGGCTGAACAACGCCTCTTAACTGTGATATAAGCGTATACAGGTGCCGGTCGTATAATTAGAATATCATCATAAAGTTGCTTTATTTCAGTAATTCCATTCAAAAAGTGAAACTTGTATAATGTATACATTCATTCCACACAGACTGATATATTTCAAGTGTTCATTCCTTTTAATTTTGATGATTATAACTGACAACTAATGAAAACATTAACCTTCTGTAACATTACGATGGTTACCATTAACACTATTATAAATATCTGTACCATTTTTCATTTGGTCTATAGCAGCATTACCTTCACTGTGTGTACCTCTGTGTGTGTATTGTGTAGGCTGCCTCCCTCCCCTCTCTCTCTCTCCTTACATCTCTCTCTCCTTACATCTCTCTCTCTCTCTCACCCCAACCGGTCGAGGCAGATGGCCGCCCACCCTGAGCCATGGTTCTGCTCGAGGTTTCTGCCTCTTAAAAGGAAGTTTTTCCTTGCCTCTGTCGCCTAGTGCTTGCTCTTGGTGGGAACTGTTGGGCTTCTGTAAATAACATCACAGAGTACGGTCTAGACCTGCTCTTTTATGAAAAGCGCTGTGAGATAACTGTTGTTGTGATTTGGCGCTATATAAATAAAATTGAATTGAATTGAATTGAAAACCCCAAAATCAGTATCTCAGAAAATTAGAATATTGTGAAAAGGTTCAATATTGAAGACACCTGGTGCCACACTCTAATCAGCCAATTAAATCAAAATACCTGCAAAGGCCTTTAAATGGTCTCTCAGTCTAGTTCTGTAGGCTACACAATCATGGGGAAGACTGCTGACTTGACAGCTGTCCAAAAGACGACCATTGACACCTTGCACAAGGAGGACAAGACACAAAAGGTTGTTGCTAAAGAGGCTGCTGTTCACAGAGCTCTGTGTCCAAGCACTTCAATAGAGAGGCGAAGGGAAGGAAAAGATGTGGTAGAAAAAAGTGTACAATCAATAAGGATAACCGCACCCTGGAGAGGATTGTGAAACAAAACCCCATTCAAAAATGTGGGGGAGATTCACAAAGAGTGGACTGCAGCTGGAGTCAGTGCTTCAAGAACCACCACGCACAGACATATGCAAGACATGGTTTTCAGCTGTCACATTCCTTGTGTCAAGCCACTCTTGAACAAGACACAGCGTCAGAAGCGTCTCGCCTGGGCTAAAGACAAAAAGGACTGGACTGCTGCTGAGTGGTCCAAAGTTATGTTCTCTGATGAAAGTAAATTTTGCATTTCCTTTGGAAATCAAGGTCCCAGAGTCTGGAGGAAGAGAGGAGAGGCACAGAATCCACGTTGCTTGAAGTCCAGTGTAAAGTTTCCACAGTCAGTGATGGTTTGGGTGCCATGTCATCTGCTGGTGTTGGTCCACTGTGTTTCCTGAGGTCCAAGGTCAACGCAGTCGTCTACCAGGAAGTTTTAGAGCACTTCATGCTTCCTGCTGCTGACCAACTTTATGGAGATGCAGATTTCATTTTCCAACAGGACTTGGCACCTGCACACAGTGCCAAAGCTACCAGTACCTGGTTTAAGGACCATGGTATCCCTGTTCTTAATTGGCCAGCAAACTGGCCTGACCTTTAGCCTATAGAAAATCTATGGGGTATTGTGAAGAGGAAGATACGATACGCCAGACCCAACAATGCAGAAGAGCTGAAGGCCACTATCAGAGCAACCTGGGCTCTCATAACACCTGAGCAGTGCCACAGACTGATCGACTCCATGCCACGCCGCATTGCTGCAGTAATTCAGGCAAAAGGAGCCCCAACTAAGTATTGAGTGCTGTACATGCTCATACTTTTCATGTTCATACTTTTCAGTTGGCCAACATTTCTAAAAATCTTTTTTTTGTATTGGTCTTAAGTAATATTCTAATTTTCGGAGATACTGAATTTGGGATTTTCAGTAGTTGTCAGTTGTCAGTGTTAATCATCTCAATTAAATGAAATAAACATTTGAAATATCAGTCTGTGTGTAATGAATGAATATAATATCTGCGTTTTACTTTTTGAATGGAATTACTGAAATAAACTTTTTGATGATATTCTAATTATGACCAGCACCTGTGTATATACCACAGCCTGTCGTGAGCTATAAATAATGATTCTGCTGAGTAACTAGTTACTAAAGTCAGTAGTGGAGTAAAATATTTGAAGCTGAAATGTAGAGAAGTGGTATCAACTATGGAGAAAATTAAATTACAAAGTTACCTCTAAACTTAATTACTGTAGGCTACTCATGTTGGCTTTTTACTTCTGTTAGTTTTCACCATTTTTCCTGTTAGAGCATTATAGTAGTTTGTTTATAACAGATTGAAATTTAATAGTAATAAAATCGTCTTACTGCAGATTCAAAGTGCTTAAACCTCGACCATTAACAATAAAAGGCTCCTGGTCCAGGACTCCCCTGCTCCAGACTTGTATTATCTTAAATCACCAGGTTTTTGAATGGGGTTTGGTGCAGTGTTAAAACAACAGCAGCTGTTAAGCATAGTGTTTCATGTGGTTCCTAGTCTGTTCCCCACCTATCCTACAGAGAGAGACCCGAGGCTGCAGCACCGCCTCCAGCTGCCTCCTCTGCCGGTCGATCTCCTGCCTCAGACCCGAAGCCTCCTCCTCGTACCCGGCTACGGTTCTCTCCACAACCGCGAAGATTTCCTGCGCGGCTGTTGTCAGTTTCTCTGCGATGAATCCTCTCAGGATCTCCGTTTTGGACAGTTTATAGTCCACAGAGTCCACCGAGGAGACAAACAGCACGTTGACTGTTTCCATTTGTTCCGAGAAAGTCTCAAGTTTGAGCAAAAACAGAAATCGCCAGCGCGAGATGCGCACGCTCGCTAATGTTGTCCGACTGAAAACCATCTACAAACAAAGGTTCCGCTGAAGCTCCCTTGTTCTTCTTCTTCTTAGCTGCTAAGCATATTTCTGCCCTCCACAGGACATAGTTTGAACAAAATTCTTACTCTTACTAAAATTTGGTTAAAATAATAAGTACATTTACCACATAATACTCTGAACATATTTTTTTGTAATGTTTAGTGAATCCAAACAATACATTTTCCCACCGCAATGCAAATTGAGGGTAAATATGGACAACAATGACTTGAGACACTTTGCTCCAAAGTTTCCTGGTATGTGGGCAAGACCAAAATAATACATCAGTGTTTCATTTAGTTCTCCACAGAAAGTACAGCTGATGTTCAGGTCCTTTTTCAGTTTTTGCAGGTAATAGTTAGTGGGGTAAAACCTGTGAAGCATTTTGAATGAGATCTCTTTGACTTTCTTGGTTAAAAAAATCTTGTGGTGCAAAAGCCAAATTTTTCCCAACAAATCTCTCCAACAAATGAGGACCAATATGATACAGCAGGGGTGTACTGTTGAAAAAGTTGATGAATTGCCTTTTTCTTACTTTTATGTTGCAGCGAAAAACAGATGCTCCCAACAGTTGTTTCCTTCACATCCACCAGTGTTAAAACCTTTGAAAAATGAGATGACAGCTGAAGGTATCGCATCAAAGACGATGGAAAAGGTGAAAATAGGGATACCATAGTGATGAATAAATTCAATGTAGTTATAAAGTTGACCACGTTGGTTAAATAATTGATTTACAAGCAAAATGTTATTGTCATACCACTGTTGAAAGAAAATGAATTTGTTTTTATACAAAATACATCTGTTGTTCCAAATATAAAACCTATGAGGAGTGAAGTTGTGCTTTGTAAATTAGGAACCAAGCCAGTAGCATTTGTTTATGAAATGAAGAACATTTAAGAGGAATTTTTTCAATATTATAAGAGCAAACCAACAAGAACTGGAGACCACCAATTGTATAAAAGACATAATGGGGAATAAAATTCCACAGACTGGTTGGGCAATTTAAGTACCGCTTAATCCAATTAATCTTGAAAGTGAAATTTAAAGTAGTAAAGTTGAGAAAACTAAGGCCACCTTTACTGTACTCATTCATTAATACAGGCTATTTCAGATAATGATTGCGATTTTTCCATACAAAATCATAAAGGACTGTATCTATGGTTTAGCACATTTGTTGATCTATATATATAAAGATATTCCTTCGGCCTTTGAGAGTAAAATCCTGCCTTTCAATGATAAATCACGTAATAGCCACAGGTTGAATTTCTTCTTCATTTTATCAACAATGGGAGTGAGATTAAACAAAATGCTTACATACAATCATGTGTCACGCAGAAACTGCAGACCTGCCTTGGAGATCATGCTCTACTGTCTACAAGTCATTTATCAATCATCTTGGTTTAACAGAGAACGACAGAAACATCTTTTCCTAACTTTTAGCCCTGACTTCTTTCTTACACCCTCTCTGATCATTTTGTAATAAGTAAATAAAATGGAAATAAAAATACAATTAAATATGTTACATTTAAGGTTCATTGTGTAAGACTTAGTGGCATCTAGTGGTGATGCTTGTGAATTGCTACCAACTATCCAGTCTACCACTGCCCCTAACCTTTCAAAGAGCATGGGACAGCTACGGTGGCTGACACAGCACAAAAGGTGTCTCTTCTAGCACAGAGTGGCCAGTCAAGAAAGGATGGTTCTTTAGGTATTAAGAAATTATATTTACTTAATTATTCGGTAGATCCATATGTTTTTGTGACTTGGCCACTGACAGATAACATGAAAAATGTAAGCAAAGAGTGTGAAACACTGTCACTGTTTCTGCACCACAGTCCATTATAAACCACACATTTGATAAGTTTATACAAACATTGACAAGGGAAACACATTTATTCTCTCTGTGATTATGGACCATCGCCAAAACTGCCCGCCAACAATAATATCGGGCCCGCGGCCAATTATGATCTTTGATAGCGTCAAAAATGATAAAATAAATAAATAGATGAATACTTTGATAGCTTTGCTTAAAAATAGATCTCAGTCATGACAGCAATCATTACTCACATAATCACTTCCTTCAGTGGTTTTGCCTTCAAAATAAAAGAGTGATAATGCAGTATTTGGAGTTGAAATGAGCTTTTACTTTGAAAAATTCTGAACAACATTAAAAATGTCTGTAGCCTGCATGACACACCTCTGAAAGAGCCGTCAGAAAAAGTGATTCCCCTAAATGTCCTCTGCCTGGAGATACTGGGGAAATGCAAAAGCGTCCGTACGTTGATGGATGAGGATCAAACACAGGAACAAAAACAGTGCAGCCGTGATCTGAGAAACATTCGCTTTGTTTTGCTAATTCCTGCACTTTACCAACTGAGCTGACCAATCAACATGTTGATAAGTCAATATTATGGCTTATATTCTTATCCACAATCTAATGGTTGAAAATACTGAATTTACTTGCAGACCCTTGCAGTATGTTATCACTACTCCTTCTTCTTCTAATGTACGTATTTAACATAGTGACAAGTGTCTGCACTGTCTGAAGTAGAAAAAGAAGAACGTAGTGACGAAATGTGCTCTGTAGCGCTGTTTGTCCGATTTCAGCTACTGTAGAAACATGACGATGCAACATGGCAACGTCCACAGCACGGAGTGCCCGCGGTTATGTACATAAAAATGTCTCAATAAAAACATAATGATTTATTATGTAAGGTCTTTATACACCACTGAAAACAAGTTAAGATCTTACATTGCATTTCTGTCAATAGATCCTCAGAAATATTACACACTGAATCTTTAAAATTAAAATGAGTCAAGTAAATACTATAGACTGGGTTGTAATTATTTTCACAAGCCTCCGCTTTCAGGTCATGGTTGGTGGCCGTGACTTACCGAGAGAATTATAAATTGTCCCCCATATTCTCTTGGTAACTGACTGGGACGAGACGTGCTGTGCCTGAATTCCCAACTTGCTGCAAAGTCTTTGAACTGAGCACTGGCATCATTATGCGAGAAGACAACCTCAGGAATGCCATGTCTTGCAAACACTGCAACGTCTCTCAACTTTTCTGAGAACTTTGAGAAATCGTCCAAACATAGCAGATGCCACCTCTCTCCCATGTCAATACAAGTTGTGAAATTGTAATGTTGTAAAACATTTGCTTTTCATGCCATTACTGCTACTTCTACTCCTCCACATCTCTGAGGGAAATATAGTACTTTTTACTTCTCTACATTCATTTGATAAAGTTAGTCACAATTTACTTTACAAACACAAAACATGTGTGAAAATGTACAAGAAAAGCAATTTATCAACTCATGTGAAGTGTAGCTGCTTTTTTAATTAAGCCGTTGAAGTCAGACGTTTCTAAACACTCCACAGATTACATATGAACAAATTACAGTTTTGCTAAGTCTGTAAGGACATCTACCTTGTGTGAGTTTTCCAACAATTACAAATGACTATATCTGTTATGAGTTTAGTTTTGGGTTATGTTCGAGTTGTACTTTTCCCTGTGTGTTTCTGGTTTTTGCCTTTGCCTTGTCCATAGTTATTACGTCTTTGCCGTAGTTCTTAATTCTGTGCTTTAGTTCATGTTGGTGTTATTCCTGGTCTGTGTATTTGTTTCATTATTTGATCTTGTCTTGTTTAGGGTTTTGTAGCTTAGTTAATTTTTATGTTTATCTGCATGTTTTTTACCTGTTCGAGTCCTTAATCCTGTGTCTCCATGTTTTAGTGTAGTCCTGTCTCCTGTTTGGTCCGGTCTCAGTCCATGCCCTGATTTTGCAGTCTTTCCTCGTTTTGTGTTTTACTTTGGTAGATCTGCCCTGGTGTGTTCCTGTGCACTTTACTTCCTGTTTTATTTTGTCATCATACTAAGGGGAATAAGCAGAACAAGCCATGAGTGCTTACCTCAATTAGATTTGTAGAAATCAGTTCACCCCCCCCCCAAATCATAGCCTGTATAAAAGAACTGGTCACCACAACGTCACCCATTGGTTTGTGGACGGCCGTTTTGGAGCCTTGAGTTTGGATATTTGGAAGAGACGGTGGCGCTAGCAAACTTGGTTAGCTAGGTGCGTCTGTAATTCATGTTAATTGTGGATTTTAACCAGGATGCTAATTTTCGCTATCTTAAAACAGGCTTAACACAAAACGCAGTGGCAGCAACTTGTCAATCCCAGATAGTCCCGCCCTAAAGCATACGCTGGTCAATTTCCTCTAAATGAACATCATGCCGTATTGAAGAAGACTTGAAACTAACGATTTATATCATAAACCCATTAGGAAAGTGTTTACTGGTGTAATAAATCTGGGGTCATTTAATCATTATTTCTGGATGGACTTCTTTTTGCAACTAGAGGAGTCGCCCACTGCTGGCCGTTACATAGAATGCAGGATTAAGGCACTTCTGCATTGGCTTCACTTTTCAGACCCGCAGGTGAATGCCATAATCCTCTGTAGCCACTTGCATATCTGTCCTCCTCTCTTTTCGATTAGCTTAGAGTTAGACAGCAACAATACTTTGGGAAGGAAAACATTGCCCAGTTTCTATAAAGCTTCCACTGAATCAGTCTAAAAATAATTTTGATAGAGGTCTACCTGGCTCTATGAACTGGGTTAAATGCGCAAACTGTTAAAAGTAACTCTCTTCTTAATATCTTATTTTATGCCTCGTGTGAGCTTTGTTTTTTTTTTATTTTTCTGTACACCACTTTGTTTCCACTTTAATTGTTTAAAGTGCTCAATAAATAAAATTTGATTGATATGTCGCAACAACTGACAGTTGGCTCAAACTAATTCCAGATAAAAACACTGTGTAAACATTTACAGTGCACGGTGGGAAAAGGATGTGAACCCTTGGATTTAAGAACTGGTGGACCCTCCTTTGGCAGCAATACCCTCCACCAAACATTTCCTGTAGTTTCAGATCAGACCAGAACAACGGTCAGGAGTAATTTTGGACCATTCGTCTTTAAAAAACTGTTTCAGTTTAGCAATGTTCTTGGGATGTCTGGTGTGAATCATTCTCTTGAGGTCATGCCACAGCATCTCAGTCAGGATGAGGCCAGGACTCTTCTGCTGAAGCCATTCTGTTGTTGATTTACTTCTGTGCTTTGGATCATTGTCCTGTTGCACCCATCTTCTGTCCCATCAAGGCCAAATTCCCGTGCCAAGTTCTAAGCAATAGAAAGCATCCTGACTGGGAACATCACAAACTGGCGTGGGATGTGCACGGCCAAAGCAGCCCAAACCAACTGAATACATTACTAATACAAATGTGTAGAGTAATGAACCAAAAAACCTGTATACCTGTAACAGTTACCTGCTGCATTAGCACTACCTAATTATAAGTTGTCTGTCTGGATCTCTTGTTTTATGCAATTTCAGAGAACAATGAAGTGGTGCACATACACAGTAGAATAGAGCAACTTTAATAAAAAGGTATTTTTTTTGCCAAGAGGCAAGATCATTAGTTTGTGTGACTGTAGAGTATAACTTTGTTTGTCTTTAGGTATAATTTTGCTGAGATTTCTTTTTTCATACAATAGAAAAAGAACAGACTCTTCAGTCTTTCATGTCTTCACTTCATCCACTGCTCACTGTTATTCCCTCTGGTGGCTCTTCATGTGTGTTTTCAGACAGTGGCTCTGAGTGAAGGCTTTGTCGCAGACGGTGCACTGGTAAGGTTTTCTCCGTTGTGGGTCCTCATGTGGACCGTCAGATGTTCTTTGCGAGCGCACGCTTTCCCACAAACCCCACAGACAAACGGTTTGATGACTGAATGGGTTGTCAGATGACTGCTGAGATTGTTAAAGGTTCTTCCACACTCTGAGCATTTGTACGGCCTCTCTCCAGTGTGGATTATCATGTGTCTCTTCAGAGCTCCTTGAGATGACAATCCTTTACCACATTCGCTGCACATGATCTTCTCCTTGCTGTGTGATTTCAGGTGAACTTTTAACCCAATTTCTGTGGGGAACATTTTGCAGCAAATATGAGTCGTTACATATGGACGAATAGTCAGAACGTGTTAGCGTCAATTTGCAAAGCACTGGGGAGCCCCTTAGCGTTGTAGTTCAACGCACTGGTCAGCTAGAAACCGGACTTTCATCCAGAAGACCCGTGTTGGTTTCCTAGGTGAAATAAGTCAACATTGAATGCTTTTATTTACGTCACAAAGGATATGTAAGTTGCACAACATATGCAAGGAACGTTACTTAACTTACATAAGTGGCGTAAGTAACAATGTTATATTTAATTGCGACATTTCACAATGTTAACAACTTTTATTTTGAAAAAACAAACCTAACCTCCAAAAATTACGCTAAAGGGGCGTTAAAAAGCGACACCAAGGGGTATTGACAACCATTTTTGACAAATTCTCCGTATTTGTATAGCGCCTTTCTAGTCTTTTCGACCACTCAAAACGCTTTTACACTACATCTGCATTCACCAGTCATACACATTCATACACTGAGCCTAAAACAGAAACTAACATTCACACACTGGCAGAACAGCCGCCAGGGGCAATTCGGGGTTCAGTATCTTGCCCAAGGACACTTCGACATGCAACCAGGGGGAGCCAGGGATTGAACCGCCAACCTTCCGATTAAGGGGCAACCCGCTCTAGGTTGGCCACACCCGCCCAAAGATGGCAGGTGGGAGTGAGAAAGCGTTGTTTTATGGTTCAGGTCATTGGACAAATAAATAGCTGATCTACCTGTGGTCAGATATAAAGAGCTGATCTTTCTTTCCCTCTGGATTTGATGAATCTTTGGATATCCTCTGGTGTCAGTGTCTTTAGCTTCAGTGGCGTCAGTGTCTTGGTGACGTCAGTGCTAAAGACATCAAACCGTCCGGTCAGCTGAGGAAAGGTGGACCTCAGCAGTTTCTCGAGGACATCTCAGCTCCTCCGCTGGGGATTTTAACACTAAGATGCAAACAAATTCATCACAACGTTCAAGGAACAAACCTGTTTTATGGTCAGAATGACAAAACTGCACAACACTTTTCAGTGTAGTGGAAGCTGGAGTGATGTTTAGGGGCCATAGGGGTGTACTCACTTTTGATGCCAGCGGTTTAGACATAGATGGCTGTGTTACACTGTTATACAAGCTGCACACTCACCTACATGCTTTAGCAAAGTGTCATTTCTTAAGTGTTGTCACATGAAAAGATATAATCAAATATTTACAAAAATGTGAGGGGTGTACTTATTTTTGTGAGATGCTGTATGTCATTATAGGGGTGTAACAGTACTTGGGCTGGAACCGGATATTCGATCGCTGTGCGCATTTGGGATTCAAATATTGATGTTTTTTTCACATTTTTTCACGACCTCCGCTCACAGCAGTGTACATAACACCAGGCTAAAATATTCTTCTATTCTTCTATTCTTCTATTCTGGACCTGCTCAGCTCAGTCTCTCTGGACTCTGAACATAAATGTCCGAGGTACATACTGAACAGTGAATTTTGCACCACTAGTCATTACTTATTTTAAAGGTCAAGGATCCCTTTTATTGTCTCCTAAAGAAAATAAGTTAAAGGTGCCGTAGAATGGAAAACTGTATTTACCTTGGCTTAGTTGAATAAACAGAGTTCAGTGCATGTAACGACACACCGTGAGCCTCAATCGCCTTCATATGTAAAATATTGCACATGCAAAATACCCCGGAAAAATGGAAGAATGCCAACAAGTGTTAGAAGTTACGTAACATCTGGGATGTTTACGCCCTCAAACTAACATAGATCAGCCCATGTTCCAGAGTTAGCACTCATACAAGTTATGAAGGAAAGGTAAGTATTTTCTGGTTTTCTCTCTGACTGCTCTGCCTCAACTCTGATTTTTGAAGTTTCCCGATGGACACATAGCTTTACTTGTTGCTACAGTAACAGCTAGCCTTGTCTCGTTTAGCAGGCCTTGATTTAGCACAGAGTGGCTAAGCCCTGCCCTCTTCTGTGCTTGGGAAGTTGGCCAATCAGAAGCAAATGGGCTTTCAGGGAAGCTTTATTTATACTCCTGCGTAGGGTCTACGTGTGAATCAACGTCTAAGGCTACGCACTGTTAGCTTTTTTTTTTTTACCCAAACATGATCTTGAACACGACCGCTTTTATGATCAATCTGTCATCGATGTATGGACAGAGAGTTTTCTCAGCACTGAATAAAATCTATAAGCTACACTGTCCTTTATAACACAGAGACCTGTGGACATTAAGGCAGCTGTCAGGTTGGCAACAGCTGCACAAAAACAGGTAAAATTATATGTTTTTTTTGTTTTTTTTGTATCTTGGAGACGGCCATGCTTAGAGTAACAATATAAAGTAAAATAAAAACCTCCAGTTGAGAAATTGATTTAATCAAATGTAAATTTTAGGAGAAAGGCATTTTTCCCAGCTAGTGGGGTAAGACGCCCCCCCTAAGCTTAATGTCTATTTTCTGACACATTAAAGAACATTTTATTGACTTTTGTTGTATCTTTAAGAAGACCATGCTTTGGGTAACATATTATAAAATAAAACAAATAGCTACAGTTGACAAATTAATTTCTATTTAATCAAATGTATGTTTTAGGGAAAAGGCATTTTCCACACGGTGTGAGATGCCCTCTCTATGGGGTATTTTACCTCAGACTTTCTGATAGTGAAGTTGCTAGTTGACTAAAGGGCCTGTCAAGTGTCTAAATAACATCTATCTTACAAACGATCAGCCATGAAGGGGCACTGCGACAGGGGGGGCATCTTACCCCAAACATACTAATCTAGCATTTTACTACTTTAACCAAAAACTAAAAAAATCTTTCACTCTAAACAATTGCAGAACTTATCTTAAGGCTCCCCTTAATGTAAATATACACATATAAATTGAACACAATAAAAAAAAATGTACAGCTTATTTTAACTGACAAAAAAATTAGATCAACTAAGGTCGGAATTGGCTTTCATTATCTGCTGATAGTCTGAGTGTGTTGTGACATTTCATAAAATACGAAATGAGCAATATTTTATTAATGTAACATAGACGTCTAAAACTTCACAGTCAGTTTGAACCTAGACATATTTTACACTGCAAAAAAAAAAAATCATTAATAGACCTACTGAGCCGGACTGTCAGTTTACAATCACAGGTCCATGAGGAGCCTAAACTGTGTCTAATCTGTTCAATTAATATTTTCATCTTCAGTTATTGCCACCGCATTTAGTCCCGTCAGGTTACAGCTGAATAAACAGGCCTGTAGCTATTTAAAATGAATAACAGGCTGTGGAGAATCCCAGCACTTTATCATTCATTAAGGAAATTCCAGTCTGGTAAATGATGAATGAGCAACACTCTATAAAATGTAATATTGTTAACGTATCGATCCTCCACTCCTGCGTTTTAGAGCCAATCATGGTCCACGTTGGCAGCATTCATATTTCTATCTCCCCCGATTAAAATGAGGATCTGCCTTTATTTATCCGTTGCCATGGTGAATTGTGGTATCAGAGCTCCGTTGATGATGGCGTTTTTTCATCCCCACGCACGCGCTTCAGTCAGGCTCAACATACTCAGAGTTGACTGAACTTATTCTGATCAGCTGTTCTGAAACCGAAAACTTGGTTGGAGTTCAGGTTTACACTCAGACTTTGCTGAACCTGCTTTCTGAAACGGGGCTCTGGTGTAACATCTCACAGTTTATTAGGTCAACTGTCAACAAGTTAGTAACATAGGTATAAAAAAAAGAGCATCCCACATCCATCTTTCTGAAGTAAAGATAGGGAGGGGTTCACCACTCTGTGAAAGACTGCGCTAGCAAATAGTGCAACAATTTAAGAATAATGTTTCTCACCATGAAGTTGCAAAGAATCTGGTGATTTCATTGTCTACAGTACATTACTTCATTAAAAGTAAATAAGTAAATCAGAATAAATCTCTGTAGGCAAGGGTCGAGGCTAAAAACCAATATTGGATGGCCGTGATCTTTGGGCTCTCAGGCAGCACGGCATCAAAAACAGCTCGAGCTCATTTAAGGTGGACCGAGGCGAAGTGGAAAACTGTCCTGTGAGCTGATGAGTCAAAATGTGAAGTTCTGTGTGGAAGTCATGGGGGGGATCTGCTTTGCAATGTAATGTACACTCCATCTGTCCTTAGTGATGGGTTCCTATACGCCCATCGGATTTGTGTTACAGGAAAATAAAAATGTTGTAAACAAAACACTGAATCAGGATGAGGGAAGGCTTACATGTGAGAATATAATATATGCTATACAGCAAGTACAGTTGAGGCTGATGTGAATAACATTAGTTTAGCAGGTATTGGTTCATAAACAAGGTGATAGAATTGTTCTAATTTTCACCCAGCGGTTGCTCTAGATCAGCAAAGTAATAAGATGTAATCCTCTGGGGACAATGATTGTGAGATATTTCAGTGCGGACCAAATCGGTGGACTGATCCCTAGACTGCGAAACTAAACTAACGAGACACTGTGATACCATTGAAGGTAAATGTCAAGTTTAAAGTGTAGTTTATGACTGTTAAAGATTAGGAACATAAAGTAGTCCCACTCTGCTTTAGTTATCGGGCTGACATCTTAGATCGGCTTGGGCAAAAAATATTTGCACTTCTTGTGGTTCTTGTGAGAAAAACTGGTGAAAAATTTCGTCCAAAACTGGAGTCACAGATGAGAGAAAAACACAGTCATGCGCACACAGACAGACAGGTGTGCTGGGCTAAATGACAGGTTTGATTTGAATACACAGCACCTTGTTCATGAGACATTTGAATCGTGTCAAATGTTCATCTTAATGGACCGTTTCAACGAACCATAGTTATTATAGATTGCTACATCGTTGGCACCAATGTAAATTCAGCTTTTAATGACTTATCTTAGTATTTAGGAAAATTTAAGATGTTATGAACGTATGTGTGCACAATAATGAGTAAAGTTTTAGTATAATTTATAAAAACAAAAACAATATCAAGTGGAGAACGGTCAAAATCCTTTAAACCCACTGATGGTAAACAGGCTGAGGAATTGAACCAGGAAACAAAAGACTAATGATGGGTAAGTGATGAAGACTGAACAGAACAGGGCAGACTAAAAACATGAGCACACGAGCCGGGAGGGAACAGGTGGAACACATTAGGGACCAATCAGACACAACAGGAACAATCTAAACAAAGACACATGAAACCGATCGTTACAAAACAACACAGGAAGTAAAGCACGCGACAACAGACGAGGACAAATGTTACAGAGTAGAACAGGAACAACAGAACAAATGGCTTCTATAAAACCACAACCTAAAGCCGCTTTAAGTCCCCAGATCTCTTTTCAAGGAGCTAAAAAGTTCCTTCAGCCCACTGTTGTGTGCGTTTCCACCGCGGTCTAAAGACCTGCATGGATTAGGCAAATTAACCAGCTGACGTAAGCTGTAGGCCTGGCTGTCCACAGCGATGTGTGGAAGTACAAGGGAGAGACACACGATAAAGTATGTTACACATTTAATAACAAACTGGATAACCAGGAAGTTCTTAAAATAACACCAGCACAGAGAAAGCAACACAAAAATAAAATCACAAATCCCATCTGCGTTGGAGGAACAGGATTTTTAACGAGTTTAACGGGTGGCATGGCGGTCCAGAGGACAGCACTGTGGCTTCACAGCAAGAAGGTTGCGGATTCAAACCCCGGTTACCCCGGCCTTTTCTGTGCGGAGTTTGCATGTTCTCCCCATGTCTGGCTGGGTTTCCTCCGGGGCTCCGGTTTCCCTCACCACCAAAAACATGTTAGGTTTTCCTGTCAGAGCTATTGACCAGACACTGGTAAAGATCTGACGTTGGTACACAGGCGCTGCACAGCGGCTGCCCACTGCTCCCTTCAGGGATGGGTTAAATGCAGAGGATGAATTTCGCCATGTGAAAAGAAAGTATATTCTTTATTACCTGCTGCTCCAGAGGCGTGTGACCTCTGTCATATATAGCAATTGTAAGTCGCTTTGGATAAAAGCCAGAGGAAGCCAGCAAAGTGTATTTTACTGTGGCAATTGAGTAAAACTTTACCAGCAGCGGTCATAATTCAGCAGCAGCAACTTAACTTATTAATTAACATTTAGAAGCCTACTGGATTAGTGAAATCTGTGTTGTCAGTGAAATATGAGGGCAAACAACAACAACAAAATAATTGTTCAATAATAGCATCGAGGTGAAATTAATCGTGTTTTGATTTTAGGTGAAATCGTACAGCCATAGGTGTCATCCTCTGGGGACTATAATTATAAAATGTCATGGTGATCTAAAAGTTGCTGAGAAATTTC